>NC_069362.1:73278333-73592500 GCF_021730395.1 Mercenaria mercenaria | reverse complement strand
CTCGGAAGACCAAGGAATAGAGACGTTTATGTTAATATATCTTATCTATTATTATGGATGTTTTAGATTGTTTTTGTATTTTAATTCATTCTCATTTTTGAAGCAATGAAACTTCAAGGTACCTTCATGATATGTTTCATATGGACAACATATATTTTTCACAAATTGTAATTCACATTTATCCAAATAAACTGTTACTTAACAAAGCAAATACCTCAGCTTCAGGAGCGTCAGTTATGATCTTACATTTAACAGTTAGAAAAATGTTAATCCTAGTGACAAGAAGCAGATTTAGATTTCACTACATATCATAAGCTTTCTCGCCAATTTTTTCCCAAATATGGTCCGACACATAACACGGCAGGTGTTTTAGATGTAGGAAGTTTCATTTTTATAGATTTATCCTTTAGCTGGAAACAATTCCAGCAGACCGCAGATTACTGTTTTCAATCTCGCGTTGCAGCGAAGTTCAGCCGATTGAGCTTACCATAAATATCTGAATATGGTATAACTTGGCAATTGTTTTACAGACATTATTTATTGTTGAACAGTTTTGTTAACAAAGCTTATATTGAAAAAGATTTTTTGCACTGGTAGATAATGTGGTTTAAGCAGAAGTGACTTACATTATTGGAGTTGTAGAATATCACTAGTCTTACCAAATATGTACTTGTAAAGTGCGATTTTTAAGTAAAGTAAAGTAATGTGTTTGTTTATTATAGTGAAAGGGCCATTCAAGTTGGTTTATGAGACACCTACATACATTGAACAGCATTACTTCCCGATTCTTATAGGTACCAGGCAGGTAGGCAATTGGTAGCCATTATTTAACTAGCTGGCGGCTCACCAACCGGTCTCTCTTCAGTAACAAGTCCCGCCTCTGACATGGCTCGAACCTTCGACCTCCCGATTGCGGGGCAGGTGCCTTATGCATTAGACAACCGCAGCTCGGCATATAAGCATTTATATGTAAGTAAATAATCTCATAAACATGCCTTCTTTATGAAAAATAATAATAAATGTGCCGTTGTTGCAAGATTAAAATCTCATAAATCGAAATGGTGACACGTTTAGATGCAGAGTAAAGGAGACAACAGTCCATTACGTGGAAGAATGGACTCATCATGGCACAACGTGCCGAGATTGTCCATTCTTTTACTGACCGTCCATAAGAAGTGCCCATATTTTCAACTTGCGTTTAGTCGGTGTTGTTTCTTATGTTATGTAAAATGTGTTGTATGTTGGTAGAGTTTTCTCCCTTCATCCCCCCTTTATGCTCCTCTGTTTTCTATCCAATTATTTCTTCTTAACTTTCCCCAACTTTTATCCATTCTTTTATACATCGTTCATAAAATGAAAATGTACCTGTTGGTGGGTATCCGAAGCAACTCGTCTTCTATGTCTTTCCATTATAGTATCAGGCTATGTCATATTTTAAAACAGTATGAAAAAAAAACCTTCTTATAGAGTGGTTTGTTTACTATAATTACACGAAAATATTAGTAACTAGTGAAATTTTAAGGCGGTTTTTAGACAAAAGTAGTCTTACTAAATTGCCAGTAGCTCTGCACCAGTGTAACTTTGTATATCAAAGCAACTGCAGCAGACTTAGAGATATTTTAGAAAGATATAGTCTGTCTTAATTTTCGATGATATCTTTGTTGGAAATCTATTTCCAGCATCAGATTCTGCCAAGAAGAATATCTGCATGTTATGTTTACAAAGAGAAGAGATAATCAAAGTCGAAATGTGTGCAATAATACCCTATAATATTATGCATTACATTTCCTCCGAAAGTCAATTTAAATATTATATATATTCGGTTAACTTACTTTATATGGTAATACATTTATTTGTTGTCCTTTGATATCATGTTGTGCTTTCAGTTTTTCTCTTAGAATTCCGTTTACGCCGGTGCTAGAGGGCGTGAAGGATATTGCAAATTTCATTACCTCTTATGTTGCACATATCATAACCTCCCATGTACAAACTCAGCTCATCTGAGTCTACTGTTATTTGATTTTGTTGTGTTCTGTGCTTTCAAAAGATTTTCTTATAGTTTTTATTAGATATCTTTATAAAACGGTTACTCTTGTATATGCATCTTGAAAGGAAACATATGTCGCAGCAACTTCTCATATACCGGAACACTTCACAAAAGAATTGGTGACATTATACATTGATTCAGTAATACAGTCTTTGAGAAAACGCTTTGTAATCAAATCTTTAGAGACCACCAATGGAAAACAGAAGAAAGTGTTATGTTTAGACAGATGGTCTTTTAACTAACAGCTGATGTTGGACATACATTATGTACGTGTATGAATAACACCATGTTGCATTTAATACATCTGTTTTAAAAGTGAATACATGTATCCATAAACCGTTCGTCTACTTTATAAAAGGTGTTATGATTGTGAAATTAAATAAAAATTATAGTTTAAAAATGACTGATATTTACAACGGAAAAATACCTTACCAAAATATTTTTTTACATTAAATTCAAAACTAATCAAGACATTATTTTTTATTTAAAATGTTCCTGTAACCACATTCAAAGTTCCGTAGAATATTCATAAAATCAACGGTATTGCCTGATATTTATAGAGGAATCGGAGAAATGTCTTGCAACGGAAAGGTTTCAGACAGCAATTGTTAAACATTTTCCTTTTAAGTCTCTGTTTAAAATAGTTTACTTTATAGAATCAATGATTCTTTCTAAATAATGAAATATCCATAATTCCAGTCCTGTCAGGATACGAGTTATAAGACCCAGTGCCTACGCCTTTAGTATCTTGAACAATGAAATGGGTCCAATCGCTAAGGTGACTATGTCTTAGACTAGCTGACAAACGAAATAGAATGCCCTTTGTTAAAACGTATAGCTGGTGAGACCAAATATCTCATATATAGAATTTTTCTCTGGCTACCTTGCCTAAATGACTCGTGTACCAATGATTTGTTAATGATTACTATTATGAGCTAAATAATTTCTGGGATCAGGCAAATCACTAAATGTTTCAAACTAACAGTCTTCAATTAATAATGATTAGGGCTGGATACTCGATACTTGATTAGTCTTTTTGTTGAAGTTCCCGTCATACAATGTCTTTGAATCAACCTATCGTATAGATGTTCGGCCTCTGTCCTCTTAATTAAAGTTGCAACTCTATATAATTGCCCTGACTCCTGGATGCTCAGCGCCTATACGCTATCACATGTAGCATTCAACTACCATATAGGTATATCCCCGATACCTTGGCTGTACTTCGCCAATAACGCTGAACCGTCTATAAGCTGGAACTCTCCTACTCTCAGTAGATTACCAAACACTGGGTCTCTGTCTCACCTTTTCGATTCTACGCCTATATTTGCTATAGTCTATAACATTCGACTACCATAAAGGTAAAGCTCATATGCGCTGACTCTATAGCTCGAAACCTTGTTGAAATTCTGCAACTCTTCTTTAGTCTATGAACTTCAAACGTCTTCTTTATTAATAATTTATCCGCCCTGACAGGGTAGTTGCAATAACCTACCGCTCAAGTTACTAGAATAAATTATTAGTTGAATCCTCAATGTGTCTTCTTCTATCGCTGGATATCGAATGAACTCTCTGTCATCCATCTGCCTATTTATACCCTAGCAGACGTGAGCTTTGATTGGTGCTATTTATAGAACGTGTTCTGATTGGTCCAAATTTATACATAGTATTTTACAATGAGTACTTGCTCTATCAAATATCTGGTACCCTTTAACTATTGTATATGACATAATGTGTGACGCTGGGATCCAGCTATTAACATACTTAACCCTAAGCAGCCACAAATGACCCAAATCCTATTATTAACAGCAGTTCAACAACAATTATTGCAATGATAGCATGGAAAGGGAGTCAATCACTATCTGTGCTTAATGTGTTACGTTATCAATATATCAAACATTATTATTCTGACACTACCACAGCAACGACCAGTCATCAACTGTATGTGGAAAATGGTGAGAAGGGTAAGTGTGTCTTAGGGATGTGCAGCAAGGGCTACGTCTTTAATAAAAATACTAATAAGGACAAACTTAACTCAAATCAATGTATGAAAAGGACACCTCTGATGCTCTGTTTGTTAGAACACCTTACTAGCATACTTGACGCGAAGTATGTAAGCTGAATCTCGTTATCGGTATCTATAATGATTGGATCAAGAGGGAATTTGCCTATGATGTTTTAATTACCATTGACTCACGGAAATCTGAACTGTCTAATTTTCTATTAAGAGATTCTGAAATACTAGTTTTGTGTGTATGCTTCCCTATAAGCATCACAATGACATTAAAACGGGTAGTTTGATAAATCTTTAGGCAGCGTATACTTACATTCAAAATCCTCTCACAGTTAGACGCCACATTTTCCCTTTAATACTGAAACCCGCTGGGAAAGAGTCGTCATTTCAGTTTAAGATCATATTTATTAAGTAACGATGACCAGATAACATTACCATTCCGTACAAGAACTGACCTGTTCTCCTCAACTTGTAACGTCCCGATATGAATGGTCTTGTAGACTTATAACTTAGACGTTTTGACACTTGTCAAATCGTTATGGAAAGCAATCGCTTAGTTCGGATATCGAACTCGTCAGTTTTTAGATAAATATGGAACATAACTTTAACTTATCATCGTGTACGATAAGCATATTATATGTTATGTACCTAATTAAATGTTACATTTCCAATTTGATTTTGAACCATATACTTTCAATTTCTTTGTCACTGTTTTTAAACTTAACAAAAATGCGAAAATGTCATGAAATATGATAAAAATCCATGCTGTCAAAAGAACTATTTCCGTAGTTCATTCCTTACGCGATTTCATACTTGAACGAGTTCATTTTACGTGTATGAGTTTGTTCTGTATTTCAGCAGGCATATAGTTTGAGAAAATTCAGAACATTAACACATTAAAAGTTTTGTACAAGTTCCTTGTCTATATTTGTTTATCCCGCGTAACTCAATAAAGTTTACTTCACAAATAGCAGGCGTATACTTGTTTTTTCTTCTTAAGAGATATCCGTCACGTTCAAGTACACTTACAAGTATGAAATCGTAGGCGGTCGCGGTCGCACTAATAAAATCTGTAAGATTGTTTGTTTGTCTGTATTGGATTAAACGTTGTTTTTCAACGGGATTTCAGTTATGTAGCAATTGGCAAGTAACCTAATCAGTCTTCCTTGATTCTGTACAAGTACAACGTGTTTTCATTAAGTAACTGCCAACTTCCGAACATGAATCAGAGGCGGAGGACGAATGATTTCAGACACAATGTATTTTATCCAATCGTCACGGAGAATGTACGCCCTGTCCGGGGATCCAACGCACGACCCCGCGTTTCGTAAATCTGCTCTCTTCCTTTTAAGCTAACCGGGCGGCCTAAAGAAGATCCTTTAAAAGCCTAGAATGCAACAAAGTAAAATAAAAACATACTTCGTTTGACTGTGTCTGTTCGTGAGAGGTAATGTAATGTGGAACACCTTGCAACGATTTAAGCGGAATTCTGTTATAGTAAAATTGAATGTATTTCATGCTCGCTCACAAAGGACCAGAAGATATAACTTAATGTCGGACATCATATAAGTTAGGACTTGTCTTTAATTTGAACCTACATAAAACAGGTGACGTGAGACAGCTCTTTGCACACTTTACTCCTAATTCATATCATATGTTCCAATTTTGTCAAAAGCAGGCTTCGTGGAACGGCTTCTGGTTTATCTTTCAGCTGGATCTTTTAGCTGGTCTTTTGGCCCGTTTTGTCGGACCTTAAAAGTGTATGTTTTGTTGCTGTACCAATTTTGCATTTTTTCACATCACTCCTTTTGCTTCAACAGCGCGCATCAGTGATTCATCCGGCGAGAACTTTTTGCACTGTCTTGAGAATTTTGGAACATGGGATAAAGAGTTAGGTAAGGTACGTACCATAAGCCAGTTTTAACTCCCCAGTGTTCTTGCCACTGACCGTATCAAGGCGAGTACTTTTTATTGGGTGTTTTGATATGTTCATTTTGTTCATTTTAGTTACTTGTTTTACTTTGTCTGCAACCACCGCTTCGAAGGGGTTGACACATATTAACTGGACCGTCCATCCTTCTGTCTGTCCCGTCAATTTGAGACCGATAACTGAAGACCGCTTTGGCACAGGAACCTTAATCTTGGCATACAGAATTGTCGTAACTGGCAAATGACCTCAATTGATTTTGAAGTTGGTTGCTCATAGGTCAATGTTGCGGTCACCAGTAGCTGAAAATCGGTTTCAAAGAACACTCTTGCCTAACGTCGTCAAATATCTGTGGTTAGTAGGTAAGCCCTATTGTTTTGGAATCAGCAGGTCAAAGGATAAGGTCGCGATAACCTTTAGCTGAAAATCGGTGTCCAATTTTTTTATAACTGAAGAAGTTTTTACCTGCAATCATGTACCAGCAAAAGATGTTTGCCTGTGGTGAGTAGAAGATCTCTATTGTTGGGTCAATAGCTCAAAGGTCAATGTTACACTTAACTTCAGTTGAGATGCAGCATCCAATCGATAATTTAATAACGCTTGGACATACAGTCCACAAAAGTTATAGAATGAATATCTCGGTCCGTGGATAAACTCTGATATTTTGAGGATCTGTAAGTCAAAGATCTTGAGGCTTAAAACGCTAAATACCTAAAGCACATGTTTGCTTATAGACTTCAAACTTTATAGACTGATTGCCGGTGGTGATAAAATGATGTATTTGTTTTAGGGTTCAGTATGTCAAAAGTCTAGGTCACTGTGACATAGAAAATGAAAATGCTTTCTGCTCCGTAACGGAAGTACCTTATGGTATACTAACTAATTTTCTCTTTTCAAGGCACAAGTTACAACTATATTATATCAAATTTCTGCGTGATTTTGATTGATTGACTGCTATGTGTTTGTTTATCAATGGGTTTCATGATGCGCCATGTGCTTGTATCTAAATGGCAATATAGATCAAATTGTCGGAGCCACCTAGTGCATATCAAATATCGTAATGTGAGTGAATAAAACAAAATAACGTATTTTCATCAACCGTTTAAAGGAATTGGATAAATCGTCTTATGCAATCACAGCTACGATACCTGCAGGGCTAGCATTGGCGCTGTTTGTTCAAATTGGTAAATCAGTTATAAATTGTCTACCGTCTTGTACTGTATATTAACAGTTTTTACGAGACAGCCAAAATTTGACACACGTCACAGAGCGAAGATATCGATTTAATCGTACGTAGGCGTTTACAACAAATAGACTTGTCATTCTGTCAAGCCCATCAGATAAGCATCGGAATAAAAAAGCCAAACTGGTTTAAAAAAAATGTGAAAATACAATTATACGAAATGGAATCGAAGGCGTTTATCCAAACTTACTTCACAGCTACTTGTCTCATGGGACTGAAATACTGTTGAAAAACGGCGTTAAAACAAACAAACAAACAAACTTGTCTCATGGATAAATAATAACATAGATACTAGTAATAATACGATACATACAACTTGTGTCAGTTCAGCTTAATATGTACAATAAGAAAAATATCTAAACTTCCAAGCAACATAACGATGATCTAGTATTCGAATCTATGGTAATAGGAATAACAAAATAAAACACAAACATAAAATAACATACATGGTCAGAAAACGAAAATAAATAGAAGTTTTTAGAAAATCCATTGGAAGCATAAAACGAAATCAAGAAAATTTTACCAGACTCGGTTTGATCGAGTCCGTTTATAAGAGGATATGAAATTTGGAACACCACTAACGCCTTAAACATGTCTTCAGCTGAATTCTGTAATATTACAGATGATCTCAAATGACCAGAAATATTACAACTCGCATGAATCACGTGAATCAAGAGAAAGAATTCTTTAACATACAAAAATATAGAACACTAAAGCTGTTAATAGAATATTTTCATCACACTGGACAGTGGACATAGGGAGTTTTAGGATAGAGTCACAAATAAATAGATAGTATAAATTGTAATGCAATAAAACGTACTGCCTTGTAGCTTGATTTGAACAAAAGCTGAATAACTTTGAACAATGATTGGTAATTGGTACAACCGTTAATAACAAAGCATACATAATGACTAGCAAACGGGAACTGATGCGTGATCTAGTTAGCATCATTGTGACTTATTAGCTTATTTTATTCTTTATTATAGCCTCATCCATATACAAATAATAAAAATACAAATAATAAAAATCAATTAAAAACACCTCTACGATAATTATGCAAGACGCTCACCGGAATATTAAGAGACCTAGCGGGATAGGCCAGTATATGTCAAACTCTAGATTATTTACAGCACTACTTAAAGTTAAATATAAACGTAGATGCTAGTTGCTGTGTTACGAGTTCAATTAATACAAGAAATATCTTTAAAAATGATGGTCGGCGAATTGTAATAAGGAAAGAAGTTTATGAATTTTTCATCTAACATTCATCTTTCATCTAACATTTTTCAAAATGCAAAACTAAACACCGCACTTTAACAACTTAAATGGTTCTCTTTTAATTTTTCGCAAAGGTTTCGTAGGGTTGCAATTTTGTTTCGTTTATCCTTAGACGAATAATTACAGCAGTAGTCTGATGAAGATTCATGAAGCGGTTCATGAGAAGAGGTCATTAAACGTGTTTATATTTTAGCTAAATTGGTCCCTATCCCCATTTGTAACAAAATAGCAGGAGACCTTACGATATTGTTACACATCGAGTTTGATAAAAATCCATTACATTTTAGTTGTTAATGCGAAGAAAGGCATATCTACTTTTAGCTATAGTGGTCCCTAATAGGGCCCAAGTTCCTATATAAATAAATTTGGAAGAGGACCTTATAATAATGCTCCAGACCAAGTATGACAAAGATCCGCCAAGCTGTTCATGAGACGCTGTATAAAGGCATTACTAGTTTTAGCTCTAGCAGCCCCTAAAAGGGGTCAAATGTCCCAGCTGAACAAAGTTGGCTGCGGGGCTAATAAAGATGCTATAAATCAAGTTTGATTAGAATACATGAGAAAAAATCAATTGAAGGATTTTTTTATTTATTATTTTTATTTATTTCTAAAATAGGCCAACTGATCCCGCTTTAACAAATAGCATATTCGCTATTCATGAATCTTTGGACAATGACGTCACACCTATAAAAAAGTGAAGGTCAAGCAAAACATACAATTGTAATTATTTCAATATTTCTGTTTCATAAGCAAAGTTTGACCGTAGTCATACCACATAGATAAACTGTATGCAGCGTACCTTCATTTCAGTGTAATGAGATTCAGTCATTATATAGCATATATATAATAAAACAGATTTCAACTGAGTTCAATATTTGCATACCATACTAAAGAAAAATATTCATATATAATAAATCAGTTAAATAATTTATAACAAATATATCAAAGCAAACAAGTACTCATTTTAATATGCAATCTGAATAAGTCACAAAAGCAAGAAACATTTTCATATACAGACGACAATAATTTGTAACAAGGAAATTCTTTATGTCACAATTTTATAGCCATATAACTAATTTTGTACTACGTTTTGATGGACTTTGCTTTGTCCTACTTTATGTCACAATTTTATAGCCATATAACTAATTTTGTACTACGTTTTGATAACTAAATAATATTTCTTTCTAATAAAACGTCTGACATTGGTTAGATGTCAGACATTTTGAATCCACTTTTATCTTGTGTCTTTATTGTGACATAAATGAACTGCATCGGCAGTGGAGCGTAAATGTAAAAAGCACTTCTCTACATAAAAGACTCTTATCACACCCTTATTCGTGTGATACGCAGACCGTATTCAGCTCTTTCTTTAATTTGATATATGCTGGTATTTGAACAGGTTTTTATCATATTTATTAAACTTACTTATCATTTTGAGATATATCAATATTCTTGCTAAATATACTGAGCCAAAGTTAGCTTTAAAACTGTGAACAGCGTCGTTTAGGATAAACGCTTTGTCTACATTTCACTCAGCGTAGCACAATCAACAGAGTGAAAGAAATTGACACTCTCGTCCAATCAGGCAGAGTGTTACATAAATCTTCCATTTTGATAAATTATCTATAATGCGTTATCAAGTAGTTTGATTTGCAAACTGAAGTCACGTGGCATAGGTAACGAAAACGAATTTAGACGGCGTCGCCGAAAAAGAGCTATTATGCCTAGCTTAAATACATTACTATGCCTGTCTTAAATCCATACATTTGTCTTACCAACAACTAGATATGTAGGTAGCATTTAATACCCAAAAATAGGCATTATTTACGCGTGTAAAATTGTCTTCTTTGTAGTATTAAGAAGCAGCTTTTGGCTAATTTCCTACCGTAAAAAGCTAAATTTCATTTTATCACTATGTCTTAAACTCATAAAATTAGCTGTGTAAATCGCCATGTAAAGTCATTCTTATTAAACATTCGCACAAAATGAGCAAACTTATGAGAGTGTGACGTTCAGTTTGTCTGTAAAGTTAAGCGAGATGTCAATAGTAATTTCCGACGAAATGATAACGGCAATGATCTTATTGTGTAGAAACATTAATTTGTGATTCATACATTTAGGTGCAACCAATCCTCTACTAAAAATCAATTCACCTTTCAATTCATGGGGCATAGCTTATCTTGTTCTACACTTTTTATACGTCCGTTTGAAAAACGGGACGTATTATTGGAACGCCCCTGATGGGCGGATGGGCGGGCGGGCGGCGTCCACAGACCTTGTCCGGAGCATATTTTCTACATGCATAGAGGGATTTTGATGAAACTTGGCACAGATGTTCACCATCATGAGACGGAGTGTCATGCGCAAGAACCAGGTCCCTAGATCTAAGGTCAAGGTCACACTTAGAGGTCAAAGGTCAAATTCAAGAATGACTTTGTCCGGAGCATATCTTCTTCATGCATGGAGGGATCTTGATGAAAGTTGGTACAATTGTTCATCACCATGAGACGGAGTGTCATGCGCAAGAACCAGGTCCCTAGGTCTAAGGTCAAGGTCACACTTAGAGGTCAAAGGATACAAGAATGAAAACTTTGTCCGGAGCATTTCTTCTTCATGCATAGAGGGATTTTGATATAACTTGGCACAAGTGTTCACCACCACAAGACGGAGTGTCATGCACAAGAACCAGGTCCCTATGTCTAAGGTCAAGGTCACACTTAGAGGTCAAAGGATACAAGAATGAAAACTTTGTCCAGAGCATTTCTTCTTCATGCATAGAGGGATTTTGACATAACCTGGCACAAATGTTCACAAGCATGAGACGGAGTGTCATGCGCAAGAACCAGGTCCCTAGGTCTAAGGTCAAGGTCACACTTAGAGGCCAAAGGTCAGATACAAGAATGACTTTGTCCGGAGCATTTCTTCTTCATGCATGGAGGGATTTTGATGTAACTTGGCACAATTGTACACCATCATGAGACGGAGTGTCATGCACTGGTCCCTTCTTTTGAATTACTTCCCTTTGTTGTTACTATAAATAGCTTATATTGTAACTTTTTCATTACTAGACGTAGGGAAAAATGGAGACCACTTTTCTGTAGTACAACATGCATGTTACATCCAATTTTGAGGTGTATTTTGACCAATTTCTACCTGGTTAGGATTTTTGTGTGGACTAACAATTTTTTTTTGGAATTTTTTTTTTTTTTTTTTTTTTTTTTTTTAAAGATTAACTTCCCTTAGTTGTTACTATAAATAACTTATATTGTAACTTTTTTATAATTGACCGTAGGGAAAAACCAAGACCACTTTTCTGTGGTACAACATAGATGTTACTTTCTAATTTTAGGTGTATTTTAAGGTATCTCTACCTGGTAAGGAGTTTTTTCGTGGACTTAGAAAAACAAAAGAATTACAATGATTACTAAACAACCACAAAATCAAAATTCCATCTGCAAATACAGGTGCTACAGTAAAGAAATTTGCTGTGTCGGGCGTATATTGTGACATTCTGGCACTCTTGTTTTTAATATGGTTACTCGTCATTATTGAGGAATTGCGTCCTCTTTAGTCTGTTTCTGGATTTTGAAAGTAAACGTGTCGTTTTCTAAGGTTATGTAGAAAAGACAAATGTTACAAGAATTGCTTTCATATTTAAAAAGAAAAACACGTGTTTTGGGACTGTATAGATTTCAGCCAAATTGATAAATTTTAATAACATGTTTAAGTCCAGCAATGCGTTTTCAATAGCAATAAATAACAAAGAAATCGTCCTGAAACCCTTGAGATTTTGCTCACAAATCTGTTATCAAAGCTCGTCCTAAACAATTTCTTTGTGTGACTGACGTCCGTAAGCGTGACTTTGATTATATTTTGAAAGAATTATTATTGGTAACAATATTTCAAACAAGGTTTCCACCATGTCATAGACAGTTGTGCTAAACCAGTGCGAAAATAATGACAGTCCTGTTGTATTGTTTGCTATGTGTTATGATCCATAACAACCAAACTTAGTAGTGAGCTTGGTTATCGAACACAGAAAGTATCAAACAATTACAAACTGAATAGAAAAGAGCTGAACAAAATTATTATCAATATCTAACTTGAACATTTACAGTTCATCGTTACAAACTAAAATAATCAGACATCTACACATTGACGTAAATATAACAAATAAAGACAAAAAAACATTATATCATCTGTTGCAAAGAATTTATATGACTGGATCTTAATTTAAATGTATTTGTTTTAGAAAAAAAACCTATTTATTCAACACATTCACATTTGTAGAATTTAACAACTGAGTGAATTTTAGCATACTTGGGTGTCTACGGTGATATCTAGGAATAAATTGTGCTCTATAGAGCACAGATTGGGCATATTGATACAAAATGATAGTCATCTTCAATGTCAATACACTGACAAAGTGTACATTCTCAATCGTTTCTATATATATTGCTATATCTACCAGTTTCGATAGAAATCTGGTGGGAATATAGAAGTAATTAAGCTAGAATATTTCCTAAACTATAACATTTCATTTTGCTAATATATTCAGACATTTTGAAATTTTGTTATAATTCTTTATATAAAAAAGAAGACATTGAACGTATATCATGTCATGTCTCTAGTTATTTATATTCATGTCTATAAGTCTATTGCAAAAACAGGCACAAACATATTAATATTTATGGAAGATAGAAATATCCATACGTCATGACAGCCCGCGTTTGTAATAAATCTCTTTTTATGCCTTATTAACAGCATTACTATTTTCAGCATCATATCTTCAAGCGCTTATAGTGCTTTACAAAATTCAGCATATAACTTTAAAAACAATTCTCATCTGCCCTAATATATTTAGTATAGAAAAATGTCAGATACAACTGACAAAAGAAAATACATCGAAGCGTATGAAAAGGCACCGCTTTGATATCAGAAACGTCACACATTCGAGTTATTGTGACATGAAATTTGCTCCTGTTTTTTTTCTTTTCGATTCTAATACGACATGAAGCATTACTATTTACATCATTTGCCAAATCCGCCTATCACGTTTGTATCTGTTTGTATCGTATTCTTTCGGAGTGACTCCAAAGTAATAGATAAATAGTGAGTTATAAGCATGTCATTATTCGATTGAATTAGCTGCCGTTTTATTCCATGGTAGCATTGTACAAAATGGAATATTTATTAAACGTCTAGATATTTATTTGAAATGCATTTCCTTATTTCTGCATTTTTGATGAAAAAATACTATATTTTACATCTCACACTCAAGAAATATTCGAAATTTATCTATTTAAAAGATATTTGCTAAATAGAAAATAAGCAGTGTATATAAGGCATTATAAACACGTTAAAATGACCCCTGTCATGACCATTTTCTTAAATTGCACACTGTCATATTTGTTTCAAATGTTATATTTTAAAAATAAGTTCTGTGTATCAAAGACTCGAGAATGACAACCCACTCTCATGCCTTGTCCTATATCTATTGAGCTGACATACAAAAACTTGACAAAACTAAATGATTTCTTTATTCCACTATTAAATACTTTTGACATTTTCAAATGCAAGATCTGTTTTTGACTCCTGAGATAACACTTTTTTTAGTTAACGCTTCAGATATGTTCAAATATTGAGATGACAACCGTCATTGCGAGCAATGCATTCCGAGTAGTCTTCGTTTTACACTTACACGTTATCAATATTGTAGAAATGTTAGCATTGTCAACATCTGCATAGTAATTAACAACATACAACATAACCCGAACACAACATATTTTCGATAAATTCATTGCATTTTATTTCATATATTTTCTATATTTTTCACAGATGTTCTTAACTGTTTTAGTATCCTTGCGCAGTGATTAATGTGCCATTTGAATGATAGAGATGCAAACTATTTTTTGTCTTGTAAATGTCAGAATGTAACCTTTACAATGTTTGAACCCGCCGTTTATCCGGCATGTGTTTAAGGAGTTTTGTCTGCCACTTTTGTAGCACATTGAATATATAGAAAGATAATTCGTTTACTGCCTGTGAGTAATTTTGATATATTTCAGCTGAGGTATGGCAAATAATTCGATCAAATACATTCTCAGACCTGCAGGAAAAGTCACAGAAAATGCTGTCGTGATTGTTTTATATTCTTTCAATCCAGATATTGAAACACGCATAAGATCATTTTACAGTTCATGACAGACGAATGACCTCTAGGTCTGTCGTCATCGGCTTTAAGAAAGTACTCCTGTAAAAAAAATACTTGTAAACTGAAGTCATAAGTTAAACAACAAGCAAACATTTTAGCAAATAATGCAAGTGTTTCTATTAGAAATATGCATACAATATGCTAGCTGTTCTACTAGGCACTATTTCAGGCCCTTATGACCCGAAGGTAATTTTCCTGTGGAGTGACCCCTTATATGAATTTCATCCATTCGGAAACGCCCGCTATATACCGGTCATTCTCATCCATCAGATGTTCGTCAAAATCCCGAGACGAACCTCTGATTTATTTCTGTCGTTTATTTGGTGAGCATGCGCACTCGTAATTACTACCGGGAGAAGTTTCAGCCAATCAATGTTCGCCACTATTTGGCACGCCGAATTGAAATTTCAAACAATATGTAAGCAAGGTAGTTGCTAACGATGGATAAAGGCGATATTCCATGATTGCGATTAATAAAAATTATTTCTGTTATTCGATGTTAAGAAATTTACCTGAAGAAATAATAATATTCCTCGTAAGTCGGCATCGATATGAAAGGACGCGGTGACGCTTTTCACGGACGATTTTGATTGGTTCGCTACATTTTGTCGCGAAACGACGCTGATTGGCTGAAACGTTTTACCTGTAATGTAACCAAACCACAAATATCGGCGAAATGTGCCAGAGGTTCATCCGGGGAACCACGGTAAACCTGGTATGCGAGAATGTATACCGGTGGACTACTTGAATGTTTACAAGAGATTTTTAGAGAATTTTATAATATTTCATCTAGATCCATTACATGTATTACTTTGACTTTATAAATGTTATATCGAACACATCATCAGAGATGTTTATACAAATGCAATTTATTGCTTGTTACAGATAATCAACATCCTAGATACTCATTTAGTCTAAATTGCTCTGATACTAAATATTCAGAATCATTTTGATGATTAAAATTCTTCTTGTATTACTTGTATTAGTGACAGTAAAGCATTAAATCTAAATTTTATGTTTTTAGCTTGATAAATGAATGGATGTGTTGATCATTCGACTGATAAATTGAGCTACTGATTCAATTGTTTTTGTTTTTTTTTGTAATCACACTTTGCACTGAATCTCTTCTTTCTGATGCACGATCTAACGAACGTGTATATATTATCCCGAGCGGTGCATTTACGTTATGTCAGTCACTTTCACCTTGAAGGCAATTTTCTTTCAGATACTGTATTTTTTCCAAATAGTTATCAGAGCATGATCCCGAGCGAGCGGTGCATTTACGTTATGTCGGTCACTTTCACCTTGAATGTAATTTTTCTTTCAGACACTGTATTTTTTCCAAATAGTTAACGGAGCATGAAGTCTGAAGATACAAGGTGACATTATTTTTAAGTCCAGATGCGACTTGAGAAACAACAAAAAGCAGGTATAGTGCAATGCTTATTTCTGTAGAATTGTCACATTGTGTCGATATATTATAGTATTAGAATAATAATATTTAGTACGTATTCCTGTTTTCTTTTGTTCAGTCAAAAATATTTTGAGTGCTCAAGACTTATATACCTTTCAATGTATGATTGTTCATCAATCTAGTCATTAACATTGAAATAAAATACCATTAGTTTACAAATAACTTTGTGACATTACAGGGATCGCGTTTTGATCAGAATCAAAATTTAAGCAATTAATAAAATGAAACAATTTGTTAATTTATCTTTTCATCAAAAATATTTCTGTATTTAAACCAAGCTTCTGAAAAGTGTTATTTCCCTAAAATGGTCAGTAAACCAAATATGTTTTTAGTAAGAAATGAAGGATTTGTTTTAACTTAGTAAGCGGTAAAATGTAAAGTTTTCGTGATTGTATCCTTTTACTGATTTGAAGAGTTTCTAATAACTTGGCACAATTGACGATCGCGACGTACAGAACGCAGCATTTATCTATGTTGGCACAAGGTCAATATCGGTTAGTAAATATTATTTCGTGACCGCTAAATATCTTTTTAATCGCTCGAATGATTTTTCAAAAGACCGTGCTCAAATATTTGCTATAAGAAGGCGTGGTGACAGGTAACTTTCAGTCATAGTGGTTCGAGTCCAAAGTCATAGTGTGATCAGATTTAAGGTATGCGTTTTGTAGTGTCAACTACAAACTTTTTTACCTTTTTGATACATTTTATTTCTGGGTTTGAATATTTCACAAGGCGAAAATTTGCAGAACGCAAAATTTTGCCAATGTTTGTCCAAGGACACACTTTAATTTCATATGATCTTCACTGGATTTTCGCTCCTAACGTTTACTTCCTAAACTGAGTTTTAGAAAAATGTTAATGTTCAGCAAATTTTAACCCATTGTGTAAAATTACAGCAGTCTGGTTAAAGATCAAGATCGTGTGTATTTTTGTTAGCTTTATACCATCTATTGAAGGATCTGTTAGTAACATGGCATAAATATTTCACTTAAGGTATTGGACCCCTGATAGTAATGTTTAAAAAATGGCATTTGCTTGGTATATTTTTAAAATTGACCGTGTTTCGCACTTTGTTGCAATTTTTAAACAACCTTTACCGTGCCAGTTTTTTTTTTACAAATTTTGTATAATTTATGGTATTTCCTTAAGCTTAAGTTGAGACAAAATTCAAAGTGAAGGCCACTATCCAAAATGTTTGCAGAGAATTTATTATACCATCCGTTGTGATAAAAAGAAATTTTAGACTATTGGTAAACAATTATAAAACACAAAATAAAACTGTCAATATCATTTTTTTCTAGGGTGCCTCAAGTAAACAGATTTAATGAGACAGAATTCTAACTCCAACATTGAACAATTTTAAGGTCGAGTCCAGTTGGACTGTTTTAAATTTTGCTCACTTCATTCAAAAATAACGTTGGGGCAGAAGTAAACCCTACATACATCTCTTCCACAATATGTAATCTAAAGAGTAAAAACAAAGTAGAAAACTTATACGGCATGTAACTCAGTATTTTCAAAGATGTCTAACTCTGCCCCCTTCTGTTTCAAAGGTAAATTCACTTTGAACAACAACAATTCGCTTATCAAATGAAACATTTCCACTTTTGTTCAATAAATCAATAATAAGTCTTGAAAAAAGTAAAAACTTACTAGAAAAATAAAAGAAAAAAGGAGGGAAATGGCCCCAGTGGTGCTTGAACCTACGCCCCCTGAAAAAAAAATCAGTAAAAGTAGGTTTATGGTAGGAATTGAATACTCTTCAAAGAGGGGGTACTCTATTACGGGTCTAACACATTATTGTTAACAATAATATTGAACGAAAACTATCTATTACAAAGTTTATGATGACGTGATGGTGCAATGGTCATATATTAGATGTTATCTATACATCATATTAGCTTTGTACGAGCATTCAACACATCCTCAGCGTTGCTATATAAACATAAGCGAATCGCTATAATGAATCTATATTTAAAATATAGCCTTCATTCGCACTATGCAATTTGTAAACACTGAGTTCTCTCTGCTTCTTTTATATATCGACTAATACTCGCTTTCAGCGTTAGTGAGAGAATAAAAAGTAGACTGGTCAGTGTTGGAGTTTACAATTCTCCGTTGTAGTAAACCAAAAATGTTCAACTAGATTCTACTTTGACAGTAAATAAAATGTAATTATTTTCCAATCTTCCAGACTAAGTTTTACGAGATTTATAGCCGCCGCAAGTGTCGGCGTGTATTTTTTCATTGCCATAATGAGTTGAGGGTACATTAGAAACGCATATATAAACCTTGAATTAAGTATTTACATCTGATATCTAATCCGACCTTTGAAGTATTGTAAATACATATTTTGCGCAAAATACTATACTTTATTTAAAATTTACTGAATCGAAACAATTCCGTTTGATGCAACCTTTCCACTTGTGTAGTTTTTATAATAGCATAATGGCAGAAAATGACAAAATAAGTGACTGAAAATGCGAAAATTTAGTGTTAAATCGGAAATAAAAATAGTCCAATAATTTTATGTCAGTTAATAACTCTAGATGGGCGTATCTTACGGATTCGAATTTAAATAACTCGTGCTACGCAACTCGATTATAAATTATTACGCATCGAACTCCGTGCAATTTATATTACTGATAATAATATAGGCACATATATTATTTTATAATATGCACGATTTGCAGCTGAAATATTGCAAAACTTTCGGAGCACAATACTTTTCCACTAAAGATTGAGTTCGTATTTCTCGATACAAAGCTAATAGTCTTCTTTATTAGTTAATACCTAAACTGTTACACAAATATTATGAATTTGTTCATTTACCTGAATAAAATTGACAATGCCGACGTAAATAAATCAATTAAAGCAATGACGCACATTAAAATTACGTCACCCGATATTAAATGTAGACCGTCAGTATGGCAACATATAGACGTTTTCTGTTCCATTATAACGGTGAATAAAAACAGGAAAGTAATGATTTAAATGTAATGCTATATTATACAGGGATTGTTTCTTCTGTGTAGTATTTGTCATTGGCACGCAGGGAATCATATTTCTTTCACAAAAAGCGCCAGTGCTCATCTATCTCTAGCAGAACCCAATTTATGCCAATATCGACAATATAATAATAATATTGTGTTCCATTTGTCTTAAAACAAGCAGGAATTACCTAAGGATTTAGAGAAAACATTATTCAAATCAAACGCCAAATGCATTACGCTTTCATTATAGCAATCTTTAATACAAATTGTTGATCACAAACTTCGTCATGACTTGAATACACATGCTGTGATAAAATAGAGATTCGGTGGATGTAATTACATTTTATATCACATCTGTCGATATTTTTGTGATGAATAACTCCGTGCAGTTCGATAGTATCTGATCTTCTCACAAATATCTGAACAGCATTTCAAATTACGAAACACTTTAAATCTCTTATCATATTCCCCATATTCAATTTATGATGATGAGGAAAACAGGATGAAAAAGATGAAAAGCAGGTTTAGTTTTCTTTTCTTTAAAGCTGTCAAGACATAAAACATTTACAATGAAGACATAAAACGCCATATTATTTCAATGCATCAAATAGAACATTTTGGACTGTACTATTAATGTTTAAATGTTATTACATGGTGTAACTATGATTATTTATAATTTCGTCCAATTTGGGAAATTACATGTATATTTCGATAGAAAGTTATTTCTGCCTATCTGTCTACCATCAGATGATTTATTATATATAAAACTTTCTCATATTTGTAAATATATGTGGAAGGCTGATGCCGCCTACTCAAATCGGTATTTATTTTGAAGAATTGCAAAAGATTAATCCAAATATCATGCTGCGCTTGTCACGACAGAAATGTATCAATAAAACCAAGGAGAAATTTTCAAACAGATATTTGCTGTAAGTTTTAACCCTCCATAATTCATGTAAAATTTGACATTTGTTAAATAATCAATTTACTAACTTCAGAATTTACCAAATACGCAGCACAAATTACATAATTTTAAAGTTACATTTGTTCTTTGCGCTGCGCGTTTAGTAAATCGCACAGGGCGAATCTATCCTGCGCAACGATTCGTAACACGGCGCGTAGATAACAAACGGAAAGGTGGCAGGGGAGTACAGATTTGCGAATTCCACATTGACGTGTGGGTACCAGTGTTGAAAACATAGAAATCCAGTTTTTGCTTTTTTTCTTTGAAACTTCTATGGACATTGCAAGACTATAGATACATAAGACGACCCTCGGTCCTATCAACTTGTCGCTTTCCATGCCAGATGTATGAAAATTGGCCAATCACCAAATTTATATGACCAAAAATTAGCCTAATCGGCTACACTTTGAACTCTGCCATTACATCATTTGTATTTTTAAATCATTTCGTACATATTATGTATATAGTGCGGACTGATGCATACCCAGTGGTTGTGGAATGATTCCAAACACTTAATTCCAAATATTCACTTGAAAAAATGTGATGGAATAACAGACGAGTCTGGTCGACGATTGTTTGTGTTAAGTTTTAAACCTCAACCGATGAAATACTGGAGCATTGTTAAAACACCCACGTGTAAATCATTAACTTCTCATTCCCCAGATATATTAAATAGAATTAATAATGTAAATAACCAGTAAGATAGATTGCCTTTAACTACCCTGTCCGTTATACAGAAAATCGACCGGGCAAACTACGAAACCGCTTCCCCCTGCCACCGAAAGAAATTTGTTATATGCGCTACGCGTTTAGTAAATCGCGGAGATTGGCTATTTGCGCTTAACATTGCCAACATGAGTCGATCCTATTCATTTTGCGAACCCATGATTTTAATCAGTTATGGACGTATATCATAAAATTGCCAGATTGTTGGCTATATAATATCTTTTCATGATTTTATCCTACCACTATGCATTTATTAGGCCGATATCTGCCTGCCGTGTAAATTTGGGGTTTATTCGGTCAATAGAGGTTTATGCCGTCGATACAACTGACGGACTGGACTACTTTTTCAAGTATATGCACTATAGGCAGTGTAACTCGGCCAAGATTTCGAAGCTCAAACATTTCATCATTTTTTGAGGACATCCACGAAAAAAAATATCCAAAATTAGTCGACTCTGTCCAAGTATACCTCAATACGGAGTGGTGCAGTGACGGTTTTTAAAGTCTGTGGGCGAATCGACATTGACTTTGTGTATTGTGGCGTTTGCTTATTTCTAGTTAGAAATTTACATAAGCAATCGTTTATTGTAATTATTGGATCTAAACCATTCGTAGCGGAAGGAATTTCTTTTACCTCACAATGTCTTGTATGGACATGGAGTAAATCTAAGGTATGGACTGCGGGCATTTAAATTCATCTCAAGCTTGGTTTTCGGCTGTTTTTTATCCGAGTCAAAATCACTCTGCTTCATTTTGTACACGAATCATCGGATGCCCTGTTAGCACCGATGAGTTAAAATACACAGAAGGCAAAGAATGAGGTAAGGGATAATATTTTATTGTAAGGAATCGTGTATACTGTGAAATCATAAATATTCGTGGGAGACTAATTTTCGTGGATTTCGTGGTTGAGTCAATCCACGAAATTTAATCACAACGAACAAGTAAACTTCCCATTCATTTTATGTTCAAAAGTTGAAATCCACGAATTCATATCCCCATGAAATTGGCGTTTTGACCAAAACCACGAAAATTCATGCCCACGAAATTAAATGATTTTACAGTAACTAAATCAAGCAAGGGCGTAGAAATTTACAATTGAGTCAAAATCTGTGTGGATTATTTTTGTATCGAAAAACAATTTTTTAAGCAAATATGTGTTATACACAGATTTTATTAGCTGCAGGATAAATAGAATATTAAGTTACTGTCTTTCTTAAATTAAGTTTATCAAGCTCGTCTTCGAAAGGTTTATCATTTGTCATGGTATTTTACTGGGGCAAGACTGGTATCGGTGTAATCCGAATTTGTAACGAATACACCATTTTACGTCATGCCACGTGCTCATTTGCATACGTAAACATAAACAAAGACTCGCGCTAGCTGTCATTAGAAGTAAGACAACAAAAATGAGCTTCTTAAGTGTACGTTTGTATTTTGTTTGTATGAACTTGTAAATAAATGATAAATATTTATGGCATTACATGAGTTACAACATTATCCACTTGCAAACGCTTGTTCTGCAGACTTCTTCTGCAAACCCTGACCTTTCACCCGGGTAAAAATCTCCTGCAAAAAAATCTTCATTCAATCTACTTACCTAACCTTCTAGTTTTTATTTGTTTTTGTTGACATAATTTTTCATTTATTGCAGCTTCCAACTCTTGGAAAAAAGAAGAAAATGAACTATGACCCTAGTGTCATAGCCAAGGCATACAAAGATGTGACTGTCAATAGATATTCAGTGTACAAGGCTGTCAGGTTGCATGTAATCCCTGAGAGTACTCTTAGGGGCAGAACTTCGGGAGTACAACCAGTACCTGCTGAGAACAGTGCTATGCCAAAATCTGGACCATCTCCAGTATTCATCACTGAAGAAGAGAAACTGTTTGTTGAGCACCTTTAGTACATGGCAGAAATGGGTTATGGGTATTCAAGGAAGGAGTGCTTGAGACTGGCTACAGATTTTGCTGTTAGTCTTGGAAAGAAGAAAGACACTGATTCTATATTTTCTGATGACTGCTTTTCAATGCTTAAGAAAAACTAGCCTGAACTACATTATACCCAACCTCAGAAAGTTTCTGTTACCAGGCAAAATCTACATCAAAGGAGGTGCTGACAGGTTAACGTACAGAGCTGAAGGCTGTCTTAGACGACAACAACCTAATTAACAGACCAAACCTCATAAGGAATATTGATGAAACGGGCCTTGTAATGTAACATAACCCCACTAACGTTGTGTGCTTTAAAGGTCATACACCCCAGGCTGTTACTTCATCAAAAGGAAAAACTGTAACCATTGCAGCCTGTGGTAATGCTGCTGGTACTCGACTTCCACCCTATTATGTTTTCCTGGGAAAACGGTGGAGTGACAGTTATTTGTTAGACACATGTCTAGGATCTGCTGGCACAATGACAGAGACAGGCTGGTCCAACTCTGTGGTGTTCATGGATTTCTTGGAAAGCCATTTCCAGAAATGTTTGTCAACTGGGCAGCACACTGTTTTGATTTTATTTGATGGGCACAAGTCACACATAAATCTCGTACGCAGTGGGGAAACGCACACAATACCAAATTCTTTGTATTGCCTGCCCATACTTTCCATGCGACTCAATCACTGGATGTAGGGTGTTTGGCCCTTTGAAGAATGCATACTATTTTGAATGTCAGTCCTTTATGAGACAAAACCCAGGTCTTCAGGTAAACAGATACAATATTGGACGCATTTCTTCAAAAGCATATAACAAAGCTCTGACACCTGAGAATCTCATTTCAGCCTTCAGAAAGACTGGAATATACCCACTAAATCCTGCTGTCATGCCAAAGATCAAAACAGCCCCTGCCAAGGTATATACTGCAGACCCTCTAAATGAGAAACCAATAGTGCAGATGAATCTAACAAAAGCACTTTCTTGACAGTAAGAAAATAGTCTCTGTCCAAGTAACAAATAAAAGGAAAGCAAATGAATCAATTGTTGGAGAAATAAGTTCATCAAAGTCTTCAAAACTTAAAGAAATCCCAGTTCTAGAAAAGAAACCAAAAACAGAAAAGAAACCAAAAATTTCAGAAATAAAACTACCAGAGCCTGTTCCTAGATCTAGTACGTCCTTAAAGAGACGGCTTCAAAGTATGTAATTCCTTTCGTAGGAAGACTATACTTAGGACGACGAAACAATTTGCATATAGAATCAAATGCATTCCATCGTTTTTTACTGACCGAACAATTTCGCGTCTATCTATGTGGTGGTTTCAAAATCATTTGTCAAGTTTTTCTTTTTTTTTCAACAATTTTCGGTAATTTTTTTTTTACAGATTTTATTCTTCATTACAATTGTTAAAAGTTTTAGCTGTGTGGCTGCAATATGGCTTGTTTAGTTTTTATAATCAACTACAATTCAACATCAGAGTGGTAAAGGACAGTGCAAATGCATTTTGTGTCAGTTATTACTTTTAATCATGCAACTATTATGAAAACTGCCCGATAACATTCGCCTGATATTCTTGTTCATTATCACGCCAATGACCTGATACGAAAACTAGCCCGCCTAATTGTCGGACTATTTTTAACATCAGTTCCATTCCAAATTAAATAGTCCAGTCTTAATATTGTACGACATTTTTTCTAAACGGATTCTATAATCTAAACTAGTAATATCCTTTCCATCTGCCTGTCTATTCTTATCAGACAATTTTTCTTAATGACGTCATTGTGTAACGTACATAATGACATCACATTGTTTACATGGATCAGTTCTTTGAAAGGTTTATACGCTTGAGAAAATGCACTTGACGCGCATTCCTTTTTGACTTTTGATTAAGTGTTTATGTTTTTTTTCCTTGGAAAAGTATAAATTTCGAAATTAAAGTCTCTGTGACTAAGTCTGGAAGTGTAATTTCCAGCGCTTTCGACATGTAGCTCCCTGAATCAGATGTTAAAAAAATATCATGGAAATTAGCATATTTTGATTTATTCAAGAGCGTGATTTCTTATTTTAGAAGTATAGGAGTTCATTTTATTGTTAGGTTTAGGGCGTGTACGGTAGCATGCATTTCCACTACCGTCCTACGTGAACAGGCTCAATTAAACCGAGCCTGCAACATTTTCGTGTTTGTTGTGTTGAGCGACCTGTGGAGTTTCCACTTTTTCTATTTTATGAAATAAGAAAATGTCTTGTTTTAGGCAGGGTTAATAGAATGTCATACCCGGCAGGTATTAGCGGAGTGACCTCGGTTAACCACACCCCTCCCGTCCCATTTTAGCCTCGTCCTGATAACACTGATTTCAAACACCTTTTATTCTCTGTTTGTGGTAAATAAAATTGGAAACAGTGTGATTTTAGGTGAAAGGCACAATGCGGTATCAAGTTGTTTTACTCTGTAAGCAAATGGTGAAAATCGATATGTGAAACAGTAAGAATTGAGCTATACTTTACATCTGACATTAAAATATCAGTTTAAACAGCACGGTATAACTGCCTTGCATATCTTAAAAAATATTGTTTAAAAGTATTACTATTTGCCTGGCACCTTTACCGTGAGCTTTGTTTCTTAATCACCAATAAGGACAGACCAAATGCAGTACTGACTCACACATAATGCCGCAAAAGCAATTATCATTTAGATAGATTACAGGCATATCCCTACCTGTATATCAGTAGCTTCAAGCAACTCTATGAGGAGTCTATTATTAGTCTATTAGTGATAAGAATGCAAAAGATATTTTCGCATTCTTATCATCAATAAAAATGTTTTATAGATTGTTGTCTACACATTACATAACAGCATGGTATTTGAACTGTTGATATTTTCTATGTTCGCATTCTCTTTAACTAGCAAAAAGGCAAAACATCTTTATTATTATGATAACAAAATCAAGCTACACTAATGCACATTGATGATAGATGGCATCCTATTCTTTATTATTATGCAATAACGGCTCCGCGCCGTGGCGACGTGGTATACTAGAACTAAAGGAGAAAAGCCAAAATATGCCAGTTATGTGAAAAAAGGGGCGCAGCTCTCTTTATTCATATAAAGGACAGTCATTCAATTTCTTCATACAAAAGGTCATTATGAAAAACTCGAAATTCTCGTAATAATACATATAATTACATATAATACAATACTGTTGATAGTGATAAATTGATAGAATTAATTACCGTTGCACAATTCAGTTGTGTATGTCAAAAGTATAAATTTCACAGTCGGAATCCAAACTGATCGCTACTTGTAGCAAGATATTTATCTTTTATATACCCTGACAGCTGACATTTCCTAGACAGGGATTACTGACACCTGACGTATGTATGACGGATGAAATATCGTATTTTTAAACGAATATACATTAAAAGCTTTCCAGCAGTCTATATTTTTTACCTGTACGCGTAATGAATCTTATTTTCACTTTACAAATAGATCCGTAGTTACATAACAAACTGTTCAATATTATTAATTATGTTTCTGACTTTCCTCGACACATTTGTTCTCAGTTAAGAGAATGTTGGTGCAACTGATGCATCTGGACTCATACATTTAGTTAAATAATGATTACCGATTGCCAACCTGCCTAGTGCCTGGTATTCAAAAATATGAATCGGAAAGCAATGCGGTTTATTTTATGAATGTCTCATACGCCAATACGGCTGGCCCTTTTGGTAGGGATGACACTATAACAAACAATTACTTTACTTCACTTAACTTAATTTAATATCTCAACTGTCAAATGACGGGGAATGAATTATAAATGTTAACATATAATAGTAGAAATACAAAAGCCGTTCAACTGTAATTGTTTTAACAAGTTAAAGCATAGCAAAAGTTCCTTCTAGGGCACATCTATATAAATATAAAATGATCGTCTTGTAAAATTTTGGTTACAATGTCTGTTTTATACTGCCAAAAAATGTCAGGTAAGTATTTACGCTAGTTATTTAACATAAATTGTTAAATCCAACAAGACATTAAATATGTTACCACTTTCAATAGAGTAAATACGGCAATAAAACATTGACCCGGTCAATCCATTACGATTCAATGCGTGAATTTGTTGCGCATAATTGGAGGGTCGCAATGGGGTTTGTTTTCACATATAAACCATGCATATGAATGTAACGATAATATTTAGTTGTTTACATTTAAATTTGCTGATATATGTCTATCTGGTCGACTGAATGTACATATGTTATGTTCTTCAAGAATGGAGGAAATAAAAGAATCGATCAATTATCCTCGGGTTTAATAATATGTAATCCATGGAACGCGTTCAATCAGAGAGTCGCCTCAATTAGGAAAGAATAGTTTAACGTCAGAGGTTATTTCTAAGGCCACGGAGTTTAACTGGCTAGCTTGTAATTACAACAGCTTTCGATATCAGTAGCTCAGTCAAGTGTGACTTACCGAATTAAAATATTCCTTCTCAAGAGAAGGAGCAATGATGTTCTGAAACAATACTGAAAATGCTTCTACTGCTTCTTTCTTTCAGACTACCCTGTCTCTCCGATAGTTTAAAATGTTATAAATGTATTGCACATTATTCAAACCAAATATAACAAACATCAATGTTAGCATACCTAAAAATTGTTTTGATAAAAAAAGAATTTTTTTCGTGATCAGTAAGGGTGATTAAAGAATACCCAAAGCTATTAAAGCGGGAGGTTTGGAACCACCAAAGCCGAAATGTTCGAGCTGAAAAATTAAACAGTACACTTACACAACATCGAAATATAACAGCTCTGGAGACAAGAAAAATGACACATAGCCATAATGTAAATAAACTTCTAGGCAAAATTAATAAGAAGTCGAATATACCCATTAGAGACAGTTATATTGTATTTATTTTAAAAACCTCTTTTCTATATTTTTGACACATGTATTCCGAGTTAGATTTACATTTAACCTTTCAATGAAGATTAACAGTTATTCATGTCAAAACACGTATTATAGTACAATACCGCGGCATACCATCGATAGCAAATTACTTTCATCAAGGACGTTTCTTCTGGTTTATTGCGATATGATAGCTGGTTCTCAGCTTGCCTTTTGAATATTTTTCAGAAGGACAATTAAAAGTTCAAATGCATTTTAATATTTGAATATTTTGCAAAATTTTCGAAGGATTATGTTGATCAAAATCGTACATTAATATGCTTTTCTTGTACTTGTGTTCAGTATTCTAATGTAGCTCAACATGCTACTCAAACGGTTTTTATATCATCGTCTATTGACAACAATAGGCTGATTGAAGGATTTCAGACTGGAATCAAGTAAACTCTGTGTAAACAAAACCTTGTAAAACATGCTTATTATCAGCTCCGCTTAGTCAGGTACGAATAGTACGCGTGTGTGTCATTCCCGATTTCTGTTAATCAGGTGTGCTATGACGATAAAATAAGCACATGATCATAACCTAGTCTTGTGTAAATTTAGACAAATATCTACGTTTCGCAAAATCATTCGTTATCATATTTTCTACATACACTTCTATGGTTTATATTCCTGGTTATCGATGGGTAAGAATTTATCTTGACAACAAAATGTGTAGTGCTGAGGCGTTTATTTAGCAGTTAAGTGCCTAATGCAGTCTGGATGATACACTCTGTCAAAGCAAAATTTCGTGGAGCAACATTCTGTGCTTATATGGGAAAGTGGTAAGTGGGTGTAATCGATAATCTTAGTCAGATAGATATTGTTCAGTCTTCAATTATGTATGGCTAAAGCATATTCTAATGCGACTAGTAATTACATATGTATGTTTGCATACACTGGAAGCTAAATTTAATGGAGAGGTTACGACAATTACCGCATCCTAACAATTCACGAATAAATTGTTTGTACAATGTCCTGAATATAGAAATCGAGAATATATTAATAAATGGTAAACGGGAGGATGGTAAAAGAAAATTTTTAAAATCTAGATAAACTATAGAGTTCGTTTGCTTGTGGAAACTGCACAGGTTATCCTGTAGAAATGATCACTAGTTTAACACATTATTTAGATTATTTATCTAATACATGTAATGCATAACCGTAAACTTTGAATTCCAACTAATATTAATCAAATTACAATTAAATAAGCTGTTCAACTGCATGCATACTAGATAATTTGAATGTACCCAACCGATGTAGGTGTTGCTGACTGTTTCTGTATCATAGGTTATAATCATAAGGAAACACAAATTAACTGTTACAGTAACAGTCTATGTGTTTTGCTGAGGTCCTTAAAAGTATCCAGGTACTTCCACTGAGTATTGTTTTTTTCTGGTCCTTTGGCATAATGGACTCCAGGTCACGCATAATAGAATTTTCTAGGGAGCATGAGGGGTGTTTCCTCTTCCATAACGCCCCAGTAACAGAATCAGTCATACCAAGTTTGCTGTAACTTTGCTTGGTTTCGTTTAATGCTTCCAATGGATCTTCTGAAAAATTGTATTTACTAGAAAAGTCATTAGAGATATCAGGCCCCATTCAAGAAAAATAACTTAAGTAGTTACTTAGTTAAGTCTGTTATTTTAAAAATACTAAATTGTACTATGTTTAGTAGTATGTGTCTGCAACGCAAATATGATACGATATAACGAACCTAAGTATTTGCTTTAGTATATTTCCTATTTTTGTACTTCGTAAAATTCAGAACTGTTGTGTTTTGATCTATGAAATAATCATATACCGTTCAGATATAGATGAAAAAGTCAGAATTGAAGACGCATAAAGGGCAAAACAAACATTTTAAATAACAGACTTTGCGAAGCAATTACAATCTGACTAAAGTACATCTCCTATTACGCTACGCATAGGATCTGAAAACGACCTATTCATTGCCTCGTTCTGACGGCCCTTTCACTAGCCAATCAGAGCCTAGCTTACAACATCTTGCAAATCTACCTCTAGCATTGACTTTTGATATTTACAATTCTTATGACGTAATGTATCAGATAGCCGGTTAGCTCAGTAGGTAGGCCACTTGCTTTGTAAGCGAGGGGTCCCGGGTTCGAGTCCTGGAATAACTGCATATTTTTCTTACTCTTTGACAATCGAACAAGTCGCCTGATTGGATAACATAAAAATAGCAATAATGGAAATCCAAAATATACAGAAGACGAATGTGAATGGGTCGTTCTCAGATCTTCGTTTAGAAGATCAAGTACTTTAGTCAGATTGAAGCAATTACTAATATTTTTTTTTTCGTGATATTGGGGCCTTTATATTTGGTGTGCATTTTGTGATTTTTATCATAACATTTGCTTCTGTTGTGTAATTTATCGGGAAAAAATTAGTAACAGGTAATGAAAGTGTACGATAATTAAATAGAGCTAAGATCTTACTTTTGTTACTAAATACAATAAATATCTTTCATTGTAAATATATATTATCTAACCAGCCGAATTACTTACACACGTTTTGGTAACTAGATGCACAACATATATGTCAGAATGCTCGTGTAAATTCATAATATAAAACCCAAAGAACCAGTTATGCATGTTCTCGATGTTTTTCCATAAAGCAGAGCAACAAGAGATTTGTTTGTTTGTTTTGGGTTTAACGCCGTTTTTCAACAGTATTTCAGTCATGTAACGGCGGGCAGTTAACCTAACCAGTGTTCCTGGATTCTGTACCAGTACAAACCTGTTCTCCGCAAGTAACTGCCAACTTCCCCACATGAATCAGAGGTGGAGGACTAATGATTTCAGACACAATGTCGTTTATCAAATAGTCACGGAGAACATACGCCCCGCCCGAGGATCGAACTCACGACCCCGCGATCCGTAGACCGACGCTCTACCTACTGAGCTAAGCGGGCGGGCGGGCAACAAGAGAAGAAGACACGACTTGAAAATATGAAAGAGATTAAAGGTCCATATATGCAAGCAGGCGTAATTTTTGCAGTAATAAAACATCATGATACTGGATGCTAATTATTATTTTCAACATTTACAATACACTTTATGCTCCATAGGATGGCACTTTACATATAGAGCTATATATATATACATATGTACAGTTGCGCTTTAGTTGGATAAAACAATTCGGATATTTTGTAATCTGTTTTGATTGACATCTCTCTACAAGTTATACATATTATCCATACAAATATCATCAAAAGAGAATGGCTTTCAATTTTATTATTATTTGCGTCCTTGGGTGGTTATACGTCGGGCGTAATAATTTTACGAGGGCGCAGCCCAAGTGAAATTATTTGTACGACGTATTACTGCCCGAGTGTATAAATAGCGTTAAAAGATGGTTTTGCTATCAATTATTTCGATTCTAATATGCATTTAATCTAAGACAATAGATAAAATATAGTAGCGCTCTTTCTTGGTCCCAAACAAAAACTGATATTCTTGTTCATTATCACGCCAATGACCTGATACTAAAACTAGCCCCGCCCAATTGTCGGACTAGGTTTAACATCAGTTCCATTCCAAATTAAATAGTCCAGTCTTAATATTGTACGACATTTTTTCTAAACGGATTCTATAATCTAAACTAGTAATATCCTTTCCATCTGCCTGTCTATTCTTATCAGACAATTTTTCTTAATGACGTCATTGTGTAACGTACATAATGACATCACATTGTTTACATGGATCAGTTCTTTGAAAGGTTTATACGCTTGAGAAAAGGTACTTGATGCGCATTCCTTTTTGACTTTTGATTAAGTGTTTATGTTTTTTTTCTTGGAAAAGTATAAATTTCGAAATTAAAGTCTCTGTGACTAAGTCTGGAAGTGTAATTTCCAGCGCTTTCGACATGTAGCTCCCTGAATCAGATGTTAAAAAAATATCATGGAAATTAGCATATTTTGATTTATTCAAGAGCGTGATTTCTTATTTTAGAAGGATAGGAGTTCATTTTATTGTTAGGTTTAGGGCGTGAACCTGCAACATTTTCGTGTTTGTTGTGTTGAGCGACCTGTGGAGTTTCCACTTTTTCTATTTTATGAAATAAGAAAATGTCTTGTTCTAGGCAGGGTTAATAGAATCTCATACCCGGCAGATATTAGCGGAGTGACCTCGGTTAACCACACCCTCCCGCCCCACATTAGCCTCGTCCTGATAACACTGATTTCAAACGCCTTTTATTCTCTGTTTGTGGTACATAAAATTGAAAACAGTGTGATTTTAGGTGAAAGGCACAATGCGGTATCAAGTTGTTATACTCTGTAAACAAATGGTGAAAACTGATATGTAAAACAGTAAGAATTGAGCTATACTTTACATCTGACATTAAAATATCAGTTTTAACAGCACGGTATAACTGCCTTACATATCTTAAAAAATATTGTTTAAAAGTATTACTATTTGCCTGGCACCTTTACAGTGAGCTTTGTTTCTTAATCACCAATAAGGACAGACCAAATGCAGTACTGACTCACACGTAATGCCGCAAAAGCAATTATCATTTAGATAGATTACAGGCATATCCCTACCTGTATATCAGTAGCTTCAAGCAACTCTGTGAGGAGTCTATTATTAGTCTATTAGTGATAAGAATGCAAAAGATATTTTCGCATTCTTATCATCAATACAAATGTTTTATAGATTGTTGTCTACACATTACATAACAGCATGGTATTTGAACTGTTAATATTTTCTATGTTCGCATTCTCTTTAACTAGCAAAAAGGCAAAAAATCTTTATTATTATGATAACAAAATCAAGCTACACTAATGCACATTAATGATAGATGGCATCCTATTCTTTATTATTATGCAATTACGGCTCCGCGCCGTGGCGACGTGGTATAGTAGAACTAAAGGAGAAAAGCCAAAATATGCCAGTTATGTGAAAAAAAAATGGACGCAGCTCTCTTCATTCATATAAAGGACAGTCATACAATTTCTTCATACAAAAGGTCATTATGAAAAACTCTCTCGTAATAATACATAAATTACATATAATACAATAGAAATATTTTCTTATAACAACAGCAAAACAGATCTCGTTTTGTAATATCTAAATGTTCTAAAATGGCATTTGCTTGTTGAGATAAACTTCAGATTTAGATTGATTTTTGTTACTTTGTCCATGATACCGCTACAGTTTTCTCGAGCTTGGTCATGGAGAAACGCTGCAAAATGTTCAGTTATCCATTAGTGCTCTATTGAGCTTAACTAATGCTTTGTTTTATAAATACTAAGGTAAGAATGGAAGATTTAGTTAATGCTTTATTCTGTTAACAAAATTTTTGCGAATTGTTGTTATTTCGCCAATGCATTTTAATATTTGAATTTTTTTTAATATTTTGCAAAGTTTTCGAAGGATTATGTTGATCAAAATCGTACATTAATATTCTTTTCTTGTACTTGTGTACTTGTGTTCTAATGTAGCTCAACATGCTGCTCAAACGGTTTTTATATCATCGTCTATTGACAATAGGCTGATTGAAGGATTTCAGACTGGAATCAAGTAAACTTTGTGTAAACAAAACCTTGTAAAACATGCTTATTATCAGCTCCGCTTTGTCAGGTACGAATAGTACGCGTGTGTGTCATTCCCGATTTCTGTTAATCAGGTGTGCTATGACGTTAAAATAAGCACATGATCATAACCTAGTCTTGTGTAAATTTTGACAAATATCTACGTTTCGCAAAATCATTCGTTATCATATTTTCTACATACACTTCTATGGTTTATATTCCTGGTTATCGATGGGTAAGAATTTATCTTGACAACAAAATGTGTAGTGCTGAGGCGTTTATTTAGCAGTTAAGTGCCTAATGCAGTCTGGATGATACACTCTGTCAAAGCAAAATTTCGTGGAGCAACATTCTGTGCTTATATGGGAAAGTGGTAAGTGGGTGTAATCGATAATCTTAGTCAGACAGATATTGTTCAGTCTTCAATTATGTATGGCTAAAGCATATTCTAATGCGACTAGTGATTACATATGACTGGAAGCTAAATTTAATGGAGAGGTTACGACAATTACCGCATCCTAACAATTCACGAATAAATTGTTTGTACAATGTCCTGAATATAGAAATCGAGAATATATTAATAAATGGTAAACGGGAGGATGGCAAAAGAATATTTTTAAAATCTAGATAAACTAGAGAGTTCGTTTGCTTTGCGGAAACTGCACAGGCTATCCTGTAGAAATGATCACTAGTTTAACACATTATTTAGATTATTTATCTAACACATGTAATGCATAACCATATACTTTGAATTACAATTAATATTAATCAAATTACAATTAAATAAGCTGTTCAACTGCATGCATACTAGATAATTTGAATGTACTCAACCGACGTAGGTGTTGCTGACTGTATCTGTATCATGGGTTATAATCATAAGGAAATACAAATTCACTGTTACAGTAAAAGTCTATATGTTTTGCTGAGGTCCTTAAAAGTATCCAGGTACTTCCACTGAGTATTGTATTTTCTGGTCCTTTGGCATAATGGACTCCAGGTCAATAAACACCCATAACAGAATTTTCTAGGGAGCATGGGGGGTGTTTCCTCTTCCATAACGCCCCAGTAACAGAATCAGTCATACCAAGTTTGCTGTAACTTTGCTTGGTTTCGTTTAATGCTTCCAAGGGATCTTCTGAAAAGTTGTATTTACTAGAAAAGTCATTAAGATATCAGGCCTCAATTTCACGAAAAATAACTTAAGCAGTTACTTAGTTAAGTCTGTTATTTTAAAAATACTAATTTGTAATATGTTTAGTAGTGTAGGGATAACGCATGTTTTTTCGTGTTATAACATCTGCAGAATCCCGAGGGATTGGTTGGTACCCGAGCCCGAGGGATTCTGAAGATGTTATAACACGAAAAGAACATGGGCTAACGCTATTCTAGCAGAAAACGCGTAAAAACCAGGTGAATTAATATATTGTCCCTCAACGTCATTGAATTTCCAGGAAATGCGCGGTAAAGTCTACGTTGTTTTGTCACGTCGACGTCAATTCATTTTGAATTATCCGTTTTGGGGCCGTAATGCTTTTACGCTTTGCCACGGAACATGCATGTATCTCCATTTAAAGTTTAAATTTTCAACAACTTTGCCACATGATCATATCTTATATGTCAATGTATATCATGTAATGAGGTACTATATGTACAAATTACTGAATAAACTTCTGTTCTGTTCTGTTCTGTTCTGTTCTATAAAAAGGTGTTATAACAGCACGTGAGCGCGAGAATCTCTCTGTTAACACACGTTTTCCCTCCTGTTAAAACATCCCCGAAAACTGACAATAACAGCAGTTTTATGCTAGAATATGTTTCTGCAACGCAAATATGATACGAGATAATGAACTTAAGTATTTGCTTCAGTATATTTCCTATTTTTGTACTTCGTTTTCTGTAAAATTCAGAACTGTTGTGTTTTGATCTATGAAATAATCATATACCGTTCAGATATAGATGAAAAAGTCAGCATTGAAGACGCATAATGGGCAAAACAAGCATTTGAAATAACAGACTTTGCTAAGCAATTACTTATGTTTTTTCTTTTCGTGATATTGGGGCCTTTATATTTGGTGTGCATTTTGTGATTTTTTTCATAAAATTTGCTTCTGTTGTGTAATTTATCGGGAAAAAATTAATAACAGGTAATGAAAGTGTACGATAATTAAATAGAGCTAAGATCTTATTTTTGTTACTAAAGACAATAAATATCTTTCATTGTAAATATATATTATCTAACCAGCAGAATTACTTACATTCGTTTTGGTAACTAAATGCACAACATATATGTCAGAATGCTCGTGTAAATTCATAATATAAAACCCAAAGAACCAGTTATGCATGTTCTCGATGTTTTTCCATAAAGCAGAGCAACAAGAGATTTGTTTGTTTGTTTTGGGTTTAACGCCGTTTTTCAACAGTATTTCAGTCATGTAACGGCGGGCAGTTAACCTAACCAGTGTTCCTGGATTCTGTACCAGTACAAACCTGTTCTCCGCAAGTAACTGCCAACTTCACCACATGAATCAGAGGTGGAGGACTAATGATTTCAGACACAATGTCGTTTATCAAATAGTCACGGAGAACATACGCCCCGCCCGAGGATCGAACTCACGACCCCGCGATCCGTAGACCGACGCTCTACCTACTGAGCTAAGCGGGCGGGCGAGCAACAAGAGAAGAAGACACGACTTGAAAATATGAAAGAGATTAAAGGTCCATATATGCAAGCAGGCGTAATTTTTGCAGTAATAAAACATCATGATACTGGATGCTAATTATTATTTTCAACATTTACAATACACTTTATGCTCCATAGGATGGCACTTTACATATAGAGCTATATATATATACATATGTACAGTTGCGCTTTAGTTGGATAAAACAATTCGGATATTTTGTAATCTGTTTTGATTGACATCTCTCTACAAGTTATACATATTATCCATACAAATATTATCAAAAGAGAATGGCTTTCAATTTTATTATTATTTGCGTCCTTGGGTGGTTATACGTCGGGCGTAATAATTTTACGAGGGCGCAGCCCAAGTGAAATTATTTGTACGACGTATTACTGCCCGAGTGTATAAATAGCGTTAAAAGATGGTTTTGCTATCAATTATTTCGATTCTAATATGCATTTAATCTAAGACAATAGATAAAATATAGTAGCGCTCTTTCTTGGTCCCAACAAAAACATGACGTCACCGCACGTTAACGTGACGTCATTCTAGCGTAAGTGTGTTTTAACAGAGACAAGCGTATTAGAATATGTATTAATGCAGCCTACATCTAATGTTACGACTTTTTCGACGTTACTTACGTTTTACTTGTTTATCTTGAAAAAGGCTGATGCCGAAACCTCGATAAATAACCTGTAAAATTATTGTTAACATCATGTTTATATTGAGCCTTTCAGAATCATAAACTGATGTAGCCAGATGATATGTTGTATGACGAATGAATGTATCATATATGACCGATTAGACGTGTTTAGCCCATGTAGAGCTTTTATTCCGTACGAGAGACTGGCATAAAATGTTTATTTGCAACTACCACAAGAGGTATTTACAAGGCATCGCACAAGGACAGCTGAGTCATCCGGAGCGGTTGTGAAGGATTTTAGGTTTCTGTACTTAAATCAAGAAAATCAAGAAATATTACATTTGGAAAAGAATATTATTGAATCAGATTTTCGAGGAAATGTTTTCTATTTGTTTTTCTGTTAAGCGGCGTTATGGCCTATCAATAAATTTTACCCAGATTTAACGTTGTTTGCATGGTGAACTTATGATGAAATATTCCATTTGGAAACATGTTTAAGTTATTCATCATGTTAAGTAGACACACAGAATTCGGGAAGAAAACACATGTTATGTTTAGTCTTAGTTTTTCCTCTTTTATTTTATAATGTTAGGGATTTTTAAGAGCTACTTCAATTCAAATTAGTTGTTTGGCCACATACATTAGTAGGGTCGTACTTTTCAAACTGCTGTTTAAGGCAGACACGAAAGACACAAATCTAGTTGGCGGATAATTTAATTAAGAATGATTCCAACTCCCAAAGTATGATAAATAGAACATTATGTTACTGTGTTATGAAGTTAAATCTAGTAGGTTCGTCTACAAAATAATAGAAGAATCAGCTAAAGCCTCGATTTTTATATTTTCATCGACTTACCTTTTAGAATGAATTTATAAGAAATACTTCTTTAAGTATTCTATAAGTATTCTAGACTATGACCGAAATAACTGATGGTGAATCTCTCGAAACGGAGAAAACAATGTAACTCCTTAAAAGAATAAACCGATGAAATAACAATGAACAAAATAATCAAGACACTTCATTATATTCTAAAACATAGATTAATAATTAAGTAAATAAGTGTAATTGCAAAACAATATCAATTGCTACTAATCGGATGGTCAAATAATCAGAATAATTTTCTAAGCTTTGTTTCATTCAACTAAATATTACCCCTTTTTAAAATATATAAGAGTCTAATATATCTCTCTAACTTGATTACTAGAGGTATCGGTTTAACATGCAATCAAAGTATCAAAGACAATCACTTATAATTATTATTAAACAAACATTGCATGTCTGCCATATCTATTTGAATCTATTCTATTAAAATTCCTTTTATCCTTCATTGTTGAAGTAAGGTGACCTATAAGCCCATTTGATCGGGTGCTTTTTGTATAAATGTTGTTATTGTTTTTTCACGCACATGTCACTAAAATATACAATTTCCTATCTTATCTTATCTTATCTTATAACTGCGTGATGTGTTTACAGTTTTGAAAACCAGATATAACTGAATATCGGGTGACATTTCATTTATACACACACTGATAGAAAATAAAACTGCAATACTTCCGCAACATTTACAGTTAAGCAGAGTTCAGTATTCACAGCACATTAGGCATTAAAAGACATTTAATATATGATATAAAACATTAGCAACATAGTAACATTGAAATTTTTAGAATCTGACTTGATACGTATCTGTATTGTGTTGAAATACTGACTATGAACTGTAGACCTTTTTTTGGTAATCATTAGAACTAAAAGCATGTATTCATTTCAGTGTATCAAAATCGTATGAGAAAATATAAGAAATGGTTGAAAACATCTTCTATAATAGTTAAATTACGCAATATCTTAAATGATATATCAAATGCATTTCTCAATTCATGTCATTTGCTTTCAACTTAAATGACAGGAATTTCTCATAACTCAACCAATGCATTTGGTACAAACAGACACTGGCGATAAATTTTCGATCGGGAAGTTATCAAAGGATTATTAGATGAAACATGCTCATATATTTTGATAAAGTGTTTGTCGTTTGACAGCAGAATGGTCTTGATAAATAGTTTATTCTCACATCTACAATAAACATAGATATGCATAAGAATTCCCGAAACCATAACATAAAATCTCATACATGGATTCTAAGTATTTTATCTAAATGGTGCAGGCATCGATGATTTATTCCTGAATTATAAATTCTTAGGTGGAGAATCATAAAAAAAAACATATAATTTAAATGTCGACAATATCTTTGAAATGTTATAAATGTTTGGTGTTCAAACCTTTTACAGTTCGGCGCTACGCTTCCCTCTTTGATTTTGCTTGACAGAACAGGCAGATGACTCTATATTAGGCAGCTTTTAAATGCTATCAGGACTGAGCATTATTTTATACATATCTTGTGGCTTTTTTCCGTCAGAACCTTAAAGATATTTCTATTGATACTCTGTCTTCTACAAAGGCATTTAGTACATGCGCTTTTATGTTCTTAAATAGATTTACAATGGAAATTTTCGTGTTTTGCATCCTATGCCTTGTGTATTTTAGGATTCACCAGGAGCGGATAGCTTTTATTTACACCGCTCGATACTTTAGAACATGGGTTGGGGGTCGGTAACAGTGAGGTTAGGTGAGCGCTATAAGCTGGTTTAAGCTCCCTAGTGGTTGTTTTGCCACTGACCGTTCTGAAACGGTAACCTTTCTCTTCTTTGCTCTTGTTGTCTTTGTTGGTTTGCTTCGTCTGTGCTTGTGTTTGTATATGTGTGCTAGTCGTATGCACGTCTGCGTGCTGTGCGTGCGCTTTTTTGGGGCTGATCATTATTGTATACATATATTGTGTATATCTTGATTAACAAGAGCAATTTTCGTGTTTTGCATGCTATGCCTTGTGTATTTTAGGATTCGCCAGGAGGGGATAGCTTTTATTTACACTGTCTCGATACTTTAGAACATGGGTTGGGGGTCGGTAACAGTGAGGTTAGGTGAGCGCTATAAACTGGTTTTAGCTCCCTAGTGGTTGTTTTGCCACTGACCGTTCCGAGGCGGTAACCTTTCTTTTGTTTGCTCGTGTTGTCTTTGTTGGTTTGCTTCGTCTGTGCTTGTGTTTGTATATGTGTGCTAGTCGTATGCACGTCTGCGTGCTGTGAGTGCGCTTTTTTGGAACGCGGAATTACGTGTTGGATAGTCATCCTAACCTTTTTAATTCTGCAATTTCCCACATACTTATCTATCCATACTTACATGTAATTTAACGACATCAAATAGTTGCAAAGTTATTTGACGGGCATATTAGTAACTGTTAAGTAACTACAAAAAGGAAGATAAACCGTAGGATAATTGTTCGTGCACTCTACACTTCTTATTACAATCTACGATAATGTTCAAAGAGAAAAGTCCAATACGAATAGCCACTTCCCAATGATGCAATAAGCCTGGAAAGTAACTCTACAGTACGGTTTGTATATGTGTTTATAATCAACATTCACACATAAAGTACATTGTCTTGAAATTGATATAGATATAAAACTAAATCTCAATGCCGACAATAACTTATGAGAAGGATAGCGGTGCTGAAGGGGTTTATTTTGGTAATACAGCTGAAACTCGCTTATCTTAAAATTCTGGCTAACTCATTGGCATGTTCAAGTCTTGTCCAGAAAACATGTAACATATTTCGTAATAAAATGCTCGATCCCTTGAGCTACCCAAGTTTCAACTGTACTTTAAATACGTTCAGGACCATCTTTGATATCACACGTTCTAGGATAACATCTTCCTTAATATGATTTTTATACGGATACTATCATTATGAAAATAAATAAATGAAGATAAAAAAATTCAAAAGTTTCACATAACCATTGGAGCAAAATAGTAGTTATATAAAGTAATAATATAAAGTATCATCCAGGCAGCACAATGTGTCGTGAAAAGAATAAATATTATCTGCAAGTGTATCTGGAGGATATATGTTGGATTTAACGTCGGGCAGACACAGTTATAGGTCATATAGCGGCTTTCCAGCTTTGATGGTGGAGGAAGACCCCAGGTGCCCCTCCGTGCATAATTTCATCACGAGCGGGCACCTGGGTAGAACCACCAACCTTCCGTAAGCCAGCTGGATGGCTTCGTCATATGAAGAACTGAACGCCCCGAGTGAGGCTCGAAACCACATCGGTGAGGGGCAAGTGAGTTGAAGTCAGCGTCCTTAACCACTCAGCCACGGAGACCCCGTATAGGAATGCTCTATTGCTGTGTTTGGGGTGTTCTGTTCTGTGCTTCCGGGAAACATATCTTTACCTTTCATCTTTCATATAAAAAGCTATGTCATCCGCTTTAATTAAGATCCCCGAAGTTGCTGCAAAATATTGTCAAACGAAATAACAAAGTACAATGACGGTGTTTGTGCTTCAATTCTCCTCTCCTCATATACTTTCATTATTACAAAGTGCTCAAAAACAATGTTTATGATATTGATTACATTCTTTCTTATTGTTTTAGAAAGCCGGTAGCTTATATCATCTTAAAGAATATACCCATGACATTTGTTTGTTAGTTTTTTCACCAAAGTACTGCCTTAAATCATCGCAGCATTAGGTATTGATCCTGTATAACTCATCCGTCGTATATAACTGTCCAATTGTTACAAGCTATTATGTAAATATTGCACAAGTCTTGTGGGTATAGAGCGTCGTTACGTTCTAGTATGTTCTTGATTATAGCTCCGACCGAAGTCTTCAGAGAATATTGGAGATTTTAAGACAGATACAGCAAGAGATTGTAAATAATACAGACAATGATACATAATATTTATACAGTGTACAATTTTGTTTAGTGTCGATAATAAAAATGAACATGAGAATGAAGCTACGGTTGGTGGGTATTTAGTGTTTCATTTGAAATGGACTGTTAACGACATTGCCATTTTCTTTGAAACAGTACATATGGAGTCATTAGCTTACACTTGTGTTGAACTGCTTATCTTCGTAACATTAAACGTTTAAATCATCAGGAAAATATGTCAGTCTCCATTACATCCCTGCTGATAAAGGAATCTTTCTTCTAAACCAGCAATCGTATAATTCACGCGAGAAATAAAAGTCAAGAATATGAAAAAAACACAAAGTTTGCAGATCTAGTATGAAGTAATGCTAACTTATTTTCTTACACATTTACGCTCGCCAATATAGGCTCTTTAGATTGTCGTTTAATGTCCTACCTAACCGATATATTTAGGGTTTTTATCTGTGGCATCAGAAATATGTATATATACATAAAGTTCTTTCAAAGTGCCATACATAGTATATATTAATATGATAAATTAAAAATGACAACCGTGATAGAGCAAGTATTTATGTTCCCATTATGTTGGGGAGATATTGATTTTTTGTTGCTTGTCTGTCTTTATGTCTGTCCGTCCGTTTAAAAGTTTGTCCGAATTATTTACCAAAACATACTGTGTTGGGATTTCTAACGAACTTTATTGAAAGGATCAGTAGCCATATCGTCGATATTTTCCGTTTTTTTTTTCAGGTAAATGGCCCCTTTAATGTCATTTCTGACAAAATTTGTCCTGATTACTTATCCTGTACTGCTGGATGAATTTTGATAAAACTCTACTGAAGAAAAACACTTTATTTTACCATGTTAATACTGAAGCATTATCATTTCTCCACAAGTACTATTTATATTTACATAAAATCTTATTTGCAAATTATAATTTTCCAGACTGAAGTTTTATTTCCAGTAAATTACGCTTAAACACCTACATTACATTTCTTGATAACGATCCCAGTCATATTTACAAATAATGTGTAAGCCAATGAGATTGTTTTTCATGTTCGAAAATCGGCAAGATCAGATTAGATTAAAGTATTGAGGGATATATGCCCTTAAGTTGTACAAATGTGCAATATTTTACTGTTTACAGCTTCCATAACTTCATTTCCCATGGATTCCTTATAAAGTCAATGTCATGTCGAAGTACTGGCATAACCAGACTATTGACTGGCACAGCAAAACGCTCTTGCGAAACATCGTGCGTAAATAACTTTTATTTACGCTGCCCGATGACTTTCGAACATGATAATGGTTATGAGTCTTCAAGTTAGGTACGCATATTAAAGGACAAGGGAAGTCTGAAAGTAAGTTAATTTTATATGTTTTGCCATCCTCAAACCTTTAATAACGCTGAAAGGATTTTTAAAATCGAAGATATGGCAGTTTGAAATTTAAGAAAATGGCTGATCATGGAGGCAGCCTTTTTGTGTGTTTATGACGTCATTTACACACTGTTGAATTCATTATTTAGCAAATAACCTTTTAAATAGATTGATTTAGTATGTTTCTTGAATGTAAGATGTAAAACATGGTAATTTCTTTCATTATCGTTGTCTAGCCTTAGTTCGTGGATAGTGTAAGTTCGTGGATTCCCCATCACATATGACGTCACACTCCAGCTTTGGCGTACGCATGTATTTGTCAACAGAAAATACGGAAGTAAACACAAACTTTTGTCAAACACCAAAAAAGTCAAAATAAGAGGTTTTAACAGGTAAGAACACCAATTGAAGCCCAAGCATGCAGAAATACCTTGTATTTACTAATCCCAAATTGCCCCTAACTCATAATCCCCTTAAATACCATAAAATAACATTTTTATTTCCTAAATATCATCTCGTCTGCTTTGCTTACATTCTAACTTGACAGCCTCGTTTTGGTTTTGACAATATCGTATGAGCACATAAACTGATGAGATCATCCACGAACTTGCTCCAAAATGAAAGTAGGTTGACTAATAGACATGCATGTTTTGTTTTGCATATTTCTTGAATTTTTATGGTATTTTTGATGCGTTTTGCATGTCTTTTAAAAGGATATAGGTTAAATATTTAATTGTAAGTATACATTTGTTGCTGTTTGCTAATTTTATTCAAATATGAAATGGTTGTTTCTTGTATCCACGAACTTTGACCAGACAAGGATATAGCTTGAAAAGATAGTAAAATTGTTTTACAGAAATAAGTAAGTACAGTTCAGATATGTATCTAGAAATTCAATAAATCCGCCATTTTGTTTTTGTTGCCATGGAAACAAAATGGCCGCCATTTTGATCCAATATTCATATGCTCATAGCTTTCTCATTTTTAAACCGATTTTGAAAATTATTTCCCTTATTTAAATGAAATTCTAGCAGACGGAATTAACATTAAACATCATTGCCTTTCCCTTTAAACTGGTTTAAACGCCCAGTGGGTGTTATGCTACTGTACTGACAACTCCAAGGCGATAATTCACTTCTGCTATGTGTTTCGTCCTCTGTATGTTTTACTTTAAGTAGTTTGTGTATATGTTAATCTGCGTTCGTGGGTCTTGGCCTTCCTATTAGACACTAGTATTTACCATTTTTCGTTTTGTAACATACAATAGCCGTCAACAAAAGACTTCGTTAACGTACACATGAATTCGATCCTTTGATACCACATCATAATTCTTATACATCTGTTTACAATACCTTTGCGACTAGTGCAAACACGTCACAATACAATCTGAATATAGAAATACGATCAATTCAGTTTGATAATTCATAAAAGCTAAAATTCACAAAGGCTGTGTCTTCTGGCCATAAAGACAAACTAAGTTCCAAAATGCCTTAGGATACAATTGAATTTTTAGCTCGACTATTCATAGAATAGTAGAGCTATTGCACTCGCCCATGCGTCGGCGTCGGCGTCCGCGTCCGCGTCCCGATTTTGGTTAAGTTTTGTATGTAAGCTGGTATCTCAGGACCACTTGTGGGAATGGATTGAAACTTCACACACTTATTCACTGTGACAAACTGACTTACACTGCACAGGTTCAATAACTCTATTTTGCTTTTTTACAAAATTATGCCCCTTTTTCGACTTAGAAATTTTTGGTTAAGGTTTTGTATGTAAGCTGGTATCTCAGTAACCACTTGTGGGAATGGATTGAAACTTCACACACTTATTCACTGTGATGAACTGACCTACATTGCACAGGTTCCATAACTCTATTTTGCTTTTTTACAAAATTATGCCCCTTTTTCGACTTAGAAATTTTTGGTTAAGCTTTTGTATGTAAGCTGGTATCTCAGTACTTACTAATGGGAATGGATTGAAACTTCACATACTTGTTCACTGTCATGATCTGACATGCACTAAGCAAGTCCCATAACTCTGCTCTTTTTTTTCTCAAAATTATGCCCCTTTTTCGACTTAGCAGTTTTTGGTTAAATTTTTGTATGTAATCTGATATCTCATTATCCACTAATTGGAATGGATTGAAACTTCACACTCTTGTTCACTGTCATGATATGACATGCAGTACAGAGGTTCAATACCTCTACTTTGCATTTTACAAAATTATGCCCTTTTTTCAACTTTTGTATTCATTCAATTGACAAGGCTGTTGAATAGTCGAGCGTTGCTGTCCTCCGACAGCTCTTGTTCAATATATTGTCATTTATTGATGGGACATTATTGTTATTATCATTATTATGTTAATTTGCAAACACGAATACCATTGTGTTGAACTATGGTTGCCAGTAAGTACAGTTGAACCTGTGCTGAAGACCACCTCTGAACAGAGACCATCTGAGTGTAAAGACCGCTGTTTTTGTTTCCTATTTTTATATTTACAGTAAATGAGACCTGTGAATAAAGACAATCTGCCAAAAAACCACCCTTTTTCCCTCGTTATAAACAAGTTTGACTGTAAGGTATCAATTGTTCATTTGAAGTGTGTAATATACCAGTCTAATTGTGTAGGTAGGCCAAAAGGCGTTACCTTGAGCTTTATGAAGTCACTCAAAGTCGCTGAAATTCTCTAGTGCGGAAAAGTTAAAAAGGCTCGGATTTACGAGACATGAACATCGATTAAAACTTCCATTTATACTATGAAAAGCAAGGGCGAATATTCAACTGGGAAAGCCATGTTCTAAAAACGCAGTGTCTCCAAACCGCAACCTACAGCATGTGGACGCGCACAGGACGGACATATGCACAGAAAGCAAATGCACGAGGACAAAATGAACAAATAGAGAATCAAAGTTGTGCACCGCCTTGTAACTGTCAGTTGCAAACGCTACCGGGGGTTCTAATACCTGTTTATTGTACACACCTAGCCACACTCTAACATATCGGCACCAAGTTTCAAAGTCACAGAACAGTGGAAATGATAGTTATCCCCTACTGGTGAATCCCCAAGCCATGCAATAACAGAAGACATAGCATGTATAACACAAAAATTCTATTGGAAATTTTAAAAGAAAAAAAAAACCCTAGAGAACAAAAGATAATAGGTAAGGTTAAATTTCTCGGAAGCACAGAACACCACAAACACGGCCTCAGAGCCACGCATTTGCAAGGTAGGCCGCAACAAAAAGAATCCGTTACAGAAGAACATTATAACAAAACGCGTTTAATCAATGCTTTGCAGATAAATACTCCAAAGGACCCAGCGAAAGAGGCCAAGAGACAGAAACCATATCAACGTTAGTCCCAATGAGATTTAAGAACTATATAGATCTCCGCCCCTTCCGTGAGACACAATCTAAAAGGAAAGCGTACATTCCAACTGTAAAGATGTTAAAAAAATCTAAACATCAGGTATGCCTCAGAACAGTTGGGTCATAGCATCTTTTGATATAACGCTTAATAACTTTACCGAACGCAATTTGAAGACCGTTCTTTCATATATCATCCCGCAGATGTGTCTTTAAACTACTACAAAATTTTAAAACTAAAGTTGATTACGATAGTAAATTCTAGCAAACTATTAAAATAAATATAGTTTATAATGATGGTAGCTTTCTGAAGAAGTTAATTGTAATCTACTGACTACGTTCTTTGGAATCTTCAACATTATCACGCTCTGCCAAACCAAATTAAGTTGAGATATAAATTTATCCCATAAGTGTTATCTGAGGAACGACCCCATCCAAATGGGAGAAATTAACAATACTATAATAAAAATAATCTATACAGTCATTTAAGCTCTAAATGAAGGAAAATTTAAACCAAAACAGAGATGGCTCTTATATAGCGAGTTTGCTTGTCTGGTTGAATTATTTTTCTATTACCTTAAAATACTCCATTAGTATTCTAACTTGTTCTGTTACTGAATCATTGAAATACTTTTGTTAGATAATGCAAATGCGTGTGATATTATTTATCCAATGGTTCAATGAAATCAAAGTGAGACTAGTAAAAAAAAAACAAAAAATCATTGAAACTAAGCAAGTCCCTTGAATGTTACGTATAACACCATAGAATACAATCCTTATGTCATTCTTTTTCCTGATAACTGAATTATGTGGAGACAAACTGGCGCATTTTCTCAACGTAAAGTCGTTTCCGCAACAACAAACTTAGAAGTTTTATCTCATATAATGAAACCGATATAGTTGTTTAACAACAGTCTTGATATTGGTAGAGTTACATTAGATATATTGTCTGTCTATTGACGGATGTACGAATATAATTTGGATGACTGAGATCACATTTTATTTTCTACCACTGCAAAAACGGAAGTGTGATAGGTGCACACTAGTTCAAACTATTTGTTTAAAGGAATATTTTAGTGTTTGTTATGGGGTTATTTTGTCCGGACATTATTGTCCACTGGCCTGATGACAAGTATTAAAACAGATCGATCATTCCAAGAACTTTTATAGAGGCATCCAATGTTCCGACAGACATTCTAAGAGGAATGCATAGCGTCAAAATGTGAACGGGCGAAAAATCAAACATACGGTGTGTCAGAAAAAAGATCACAACCGCTTTTAATGTAGGTAAATTTTATTTTTTTTTTATACAAAATTTTCGCAGAAGTTTCTTTAAAATGTTCATATATACGTATATAACAGGTATTTTTGAAAGGCATTAATACATAGTTTTTGAGTTCATTCCTTGTGGAGACCCAATGCCCAAACGATACATCCAGGAAGTCTCTTTTAAAAGCCTTTTATAAGTAAATAACATCTGTTGAACTTCATGAAAGATCATGACTAACATTATAACAAGATAAATTGGTGGTACTAGAAAATGAGTTATCTTCATTTATATTTAAATAGTGTGTACAGCGATGTCTATTAATTTACTTACACTACCATTTCTGTCTTTCTTGTTAATGTTCACACATAAATAGCAGTTAGTTAATGTTTAATAAAACACTGTCTTTAAATGACATATACTTTGTTGATATCTAAAGTGTTTCATTCTGAATTAAAGTAGTTTTGGGCGCAGGTTACTTAGATATTATTAGACTCCTCCATTTTACCTTGTAAGAAAGTCAATTAACTTCATGTAATTATAATTAAACATGCTATGTGTATAAACATGTATAACTTCCAAAGACATTATTCAAATATTGAAAATACAGTACAGATCTCATCTGCGTGCCGGTGTTTGGAATTGTGAACGGCAAGCGAGAATATTTTTACGTATCATGTTCGAAATTTTCTGAAAATTGAATATTCATAAGCAGTTTATACAGCTCGACAGGCTTTGTTTGCTTGCACGCTACATTGATAAACAAGTTACCGCCTACTTATTGTTAAGATATTTATGTCAGCATCGTCTTCAATGTCTTACGTTTACCTATTTTTCCCTTCAGTCCTTTTTTGCCCTTCTGGTGCATGCAGTAACAAAATAAATAAATACATGTATATATTTATATATCATTATTCTCATAACTTTCATCGTAAAACAACAAAAAAAAAACTATGGTTATTTTATAAAATCTGCGTCACCAGACGATGAAATGAAAGTCAATTTTGTTATTTAAATTCAACGTTAGACATATATCTTTGTTGCGCGGAAACAACAATGTGCCAGTTTGTCATTTTTCAATTAAGTGATCCGGAGAAAGAAAAGAGTGAACAGGCACGTTTGTTTTGTAAGCTTTCGACAGAAATAGAACACATTTACATATAAAAGACACGTTAAGCTTTAAATGTTCTGAAACATGCGTGTCTAAATTATTTTACCCTTGTAACTTCTGTGAAATTCTTTCTACTTCAGATAGGTTTTTTATCAAGGGAATTGAACAGTACAACTTTCGGAATAATGATGTTGACTTTAGAGGTCACTGAATGAGAATTTAAAACGAAAAACACTGTTAATAGGCAATTCCTAAAAGTGATGCCAATTTACTTCTGACTTTAGCAAACCCCTTCCTCCCTCAACAAATAAGTCATAATAAAGGCATATAATCTTATAACGTCCCCTTGATATTTTTGCAATATCCTTCGTATTACTACTATATCGGAACATTTTTTTAACATTTTTCACATACTTAAAACAGTATAGATTTAATACTATTTTTAAATTGTAAAAACACCCTTGTAATGCCTTGATGTATTCTTACATTTTACATTTTACAACCACATCCCAGTTTTAAATAGCCACAAAACTAGCATAAACTTCACCAGAACTTACAAATTTCGTTTTAATGCATCTATATTTTTCCTTTGTTGGAACGAGTTAAACATAATAGGGTTTTGCGGGTTTTTTTGGGTTTAACATCAACCAGATACAATTATAACTCAATGGCGACTTTCCAGCTGTTGATGGTGGAGGACAACCCCAGGTGCCCCTCCGGGCAATATTTCATAACTGGCGCCCGGGTAGAACCACCGACCTTCCGTAAGCCATCTTGATAGCTTCGTCACATGCCGAAGTCTACGCCTATGGCGAGGATCGAACCAATATCGGTGAGGGGCAAATGGTTTGAAGTCTGCAATCTTAACCACTCGGCTATGGATAGCATTCGATATATGCATATGTAGTATTATAAATATTTTTTGTCCTTTGAATATATATACATGTAGTATAAAATATTTAGTTTTAAGCAGTCTCAAAAGTTTAATTATAAACAAGCTCGGTTTCGGCTTTTTATCAAGCTTTTTCAGGGATAGCATTACAATAAAAATAGGGGCCTCCGTGGCCGAGTGGTTAAGGTCGCTTCAAATCAATTGCCCCTCATGGATGTGGGTTCGAGCCTCACTCGGGGCGTTGAATTTTTCATATGATGGCTTACGGAAGGTCGGTGGTTCTACCAAGAGCCCGTTCGTGATGAAATAATGAGGGGCACCTAGGGTCTTCCTCCACCATCAAAGCTGGAAAAGCCGCCATATGACCTATAATTGTGTCGGTGCGACTTTAAACCCCAAAAAAATAAATAAATATTACAACAATAATGGCGTATTGTCCTCTTATATAGTTCGATATGAGCCGCATCAAGTTAAAATGTGGCTTATCGTAATTATGACGTAACTGAGTAAATGACGTCAAAAGTTATCGGATGCAAAAAAAAATGGCGGCGCCCTTGTGTTTACATGCGTAGAAAAGAAACAGACGGTACGGATACTTTTGAGGCGAGTAGTATTATGAAAAACTAAAAGTTCAATTAAAAACAAATAAAATAAGCATTGCCTTGTACTATGTGATGGTTGCACTGTTTAAAATTGTAAAATCTATAATCATTCTGTGCAGAAAATCACGCCGAAAATCAATCAATCAATCATAGCTGCTCGACCATGGTCCTGTCATTTTACATGTTTCGCAACAAATACAGCAAGAAAACCTGGTCGCATACTGGTATCATTTTACAGGTGTTTTAATATTGAAAAAACGCCAGCCTGAGACTAGATCTAGTGTTAGATCTACCAACATAAATTTACATTTGAACACGTCAGTGGTGGATCCTATATGAAAGAAACTTACAGTTTTACTCCGGAATATTGAAATTAATGCATACTAATTCAAACTGTAACAAAACTGACAAAAATGCAATATTTTCCATACGGCTATTAAAAAAATCAATACTTATAGGTTATTAGCTTTGTATCGGGAAATATGCACGAGTTCTTCAGTGGAAATATTTGCACGACTTTAGGAGCGCAATATTCTTCCGCCGAAGAAAGAGTGCATATTTCCCGATGCAAGATAATAACCTTTTTATTACATACGCATCTACACGTATAAATATTACGTAAATATCAAAAATATGTTCAATAGCCTGAATAGGATTGACGATACTGAACTAAATAGAAAAATAATTGTGCAACAACACACACTGAATTACGTCACGCACCCGATATGAAATTCAGGCGTCAGTGTATGGGAAAATATTGACGTTTCCGATACCAGTGTAACTTAACGGAAATAGAAACGAGTATGTAATAATCGTGTATATGTATTGTACATGATAGATTCATTTATCTCAGTGGTGTAGTGGTTGCGCTCTTCGCATTTCATGCGCGCAATTACAGTTCGTATCTCGAAATGTTTTTTCTGCTTTTTTTTTTCATTAGTGAAACATGTTTTACTCTATATTACAGGAACTTGACGACTTATTGGCAGTTTTTGGCTTTAATGGTGCAGTTAATAACCATGAAGACGAGCGTATGTTTGAAGAAGAAAATAGCACAGATGAAGTCATTGGTAAATAATTATCATATACTCTATAAGTATACTTCATTAATTATAACATAACGCCATGATAACGGTATGTCTTACCTTTTAAAAATGAAAAAGAAAGTACTATGTAAGTAGTAAATTAAAATACACCCATGGCGACCATGCCCCCCGTGGAGCCAGTGTGTAGCAGGGATAGTGTGTTTGCCTTAATATCGAAGCGTCCCGGGTTCAATCTCGGCTACCATTATGGTGTTAGTGTCCTTTTACAAGGCACTTAACTCTCTCTCTCTCTCTCTCTCTCTCTCTCTCTCTCTCTCTCTCTCTGCGACATCATGTAAGAATTTATTGGTGTTTCATCTTCAAAAATATAAGCGTAACAGTTGCGCTTATTTACGTAACGTTGCATTGCCAATGTAAGTCATCGATCCCGAGTTACTCATCTGTCCAAGATATTATGTAAATATTGCACTTGGCAAACACCGATGCTGGCAGTGGATTTCCGATTAAAGTATCTTCAAGTTGTAAAAATGATATATCTTCATAGATAAAGTCTCTGGAGAAAGGATTATTTGCAACACGTCTGTATTTGCCTTAATTATTGTTTCATCTGAAGTCTGCAAAGAATATAGGAGACCTAAAAGATATAAAAGGGAAGTGAACAATAATTGCAGTGCGATATTATATTTTGAAGGTGAAAAGCGTTGCTGACTAGTGTCACATTTAAAACTGGACATGACGGTTTTATTTGTTTTTGGTTTAAGGCATTTTAGTTATATAACGACGGGCAGTAAACCTATTTAGCGTTCGTGGATTCGATATCAATTCTGTACAAATAACTACCAACTTCCCCACATGAATCAGAGTTAGAAGACGAATAATTACAGACAATATGTCTTTTATCAAATCGCCACGGAGAACATTCGACCAGCCTGGGGATCAAACTCACGACCTGCGATCCAAAGATATGCGCTCTCCCTATTGAGCTAAGCGGGACGGCCGCCTGGACATGACGAAGTCCTATGACTAGTGAAGTACTTACGTGTCACGCGTTCGTTTTAAAACACTCCATAACTAATTATTATCTTCATAGCCCTATAAGGGATAAACAAATAAATAAGTCGATTGGAACGATAGAAATGTGCTTTTTTCCAAACGTATGTTTAAAGCCTGTCTAACTTACATCCCGTCTGAAGACGGAAATCTCCCTTAAATAACTTGCATATCGATCTCTTAGGATGTAAATGTCATGAAAGTAAATGACACATTCACTGCAGAGTTCATCTGCGTTATATATGTAAGTACTTCAGTTTGCAGTTAATACTTGAGCAAAACGATACTTTTTAGCCAAGTCCGTTATAAATCTGAGTATCATGATGTAACAAAATAAATATGTAAAATAATCATATCGATATGTGTATTATTAGGAAAGCGGCATTTTGTCTCTGACGTTAGGGTAGTTCTGCACGTTTGATAAACCGGAAGTAATGGCGTAACTTCAATAATCCGGGTAACGGAAGTGACTAGGTTTACGGATATGAAAATCTTTTAATAAATAAATGGCCACCCGTGAGAAAATATATGTAAACGGCAACATCAAAGTATAATAGCTTAAATAACTGTTATGTTGTATCTTTAAACAAAAAAAAAAAATACTTTCAAAATATTGACCTATTGGCTTATTCCCTGTTTCAGACACTAGGAAGTGTAACAAATACATGTAAAACAACACAAGAAAATATTATACAGACGGAAATCTTCAGTTACACATATTTTGGTCGGCAATAATTATTTAGTATGTAACTAAATTCTAACCTCTGTTTGCATCCTTATCATTTAACGCAATGCGCTGTTTTGTTTGTTTGTTTTGGGTTTAACACCGTTTTTAACAGTATTTCAGTCATGTAACGGCGGGCAGTTAACCTAACCAGTGTTCCTGGGTTCTGTACCAGTACAAACTGCCAACTTCCCCACATGAATCAGAGGTGGAGGACGAATGATTGCAGACACAATGTCTTTTATCAAATCGTCACGGAGAACATAAGCCCCGCCCGGGGATCGAACTCACGACCCCGCGATCCGTAGACCAACGCTCTGTAGATTGTTATATATGCATTTAATCACAATATGATATTGCAGTTGTTTTGCTAGAGGTGTGTAACTGTTTCTTGTCTGCAATGAAATTTTACGGCAGAACATTGCTATGTGCTTACTTATTTTTACAAGCGAAGAGAAATAAAACGTTATCTATTATGATATTAAGATGCAGCTAAACTGTTTAAAGTATGGAGACACCTATTGGCATCACACATGTAATATAAAGTGAAATGTTTATGTTTAAATGAGATAAGTAATATTGTACTTTCTAATGTTTATTTTTGTTGGTTTGACTGCGTAAAATTATCATAAAATCAAGGTCTGATACTATTTTCTATATACTGTATACGAATATGTAAAAATATATAAATATTAGATGCGTTTGAGAATAATACCGAACCTTGACCCATTAAATATTTTAAATGGTCAAAAAAGTTCATTATGTTAGCTATTCCATTTGATAATAAGAAATAATACATCTTAAGCAATGTATTGTCGATGAATAAAATTATTGTTAGTAGTTCAGATGTGAAATATTTATGACCTAGAGGGCGCAGTCCGAAAGATACAATAACGCGCATCTGAATGACACACAACGAGTTTGTTGCAGAGCAAGTGGAAGTTTGGGAATCTATCACTTGATCAGTCGTTCTTATACAGCCTTGAAAATATCAACCAAACTTTTTTGCCTTTTTGTTCGGTTTTCTTTTCCAACGCTCGCAATGGCGCTCGACGCTTTCATGTAATTATTGCGATGTACAAACAGCTACTGTGTTTCATAATAACACAATTTCAGTGTTCTTTGATAGAGAAATAAATCAGGCGGTGTTAGAATTTTGTATTACATATGCATATTCACTTATAACTGTTATATGAATTAACTAAATATTTGTTCTTTAACTTTGGATAAATTGAATTATTCCTTCATTAATGAACACATTTAAACAACGACACATATAAAATTAAAGACACAAATGACGTCATGCACCCGATATTAATTTGACTAGCAAAATGGAAAAATTTTACGTTTTATTTTTTTTTATTTTATTTTTTTCTTTATTTGAGATATCTAATTTAGGCTATAAAAGAGGTGGCTATCATGATGTTGCGTATTTTCCATTTTGAGACTGATCGTTGCTATCACAGTATAACATGATGTCTCAAAATCGGCGGTATATGAATTTTCCGTGCAGATGCGGAAAACATTTTTTTTTTTAAATTGATGGTCCAAGTATATAGTATAATCAAAATGAAGGCATATTTAGAGTGCTTTAATGAAGAAATAATTCATGTTTTGCTGCAGAGATGTCAGATGGTTTGAAACTGTATCAATGCTACCAATTATTTATGTTAACTTTTTTCAGGTATGCCATTGTTCATCAAAACATGCACGGGATTATTAATGTTTGTAAACTGATTAATCTCGGCGATATATGACCATTTTGTGTCGATTCGCCGTAAAACCCAACTCACTCACTAATCTCTAACAGATATTTTATTTACTATATTTCCATGTAGCATACTTCCTGAAATCTTGAATTAAGCAGTAGAAGAAAATGCCACACATAAACTAACTACACAAAATTCATGCGGGAACTTTCTAACATGCAAATCGTGTTTCCAAAATATCTTAAATCTTTTTAATTGTTGCCTGACGTATAACATTTATATTAAGTAGCTGTCTATATTTACAGACAGATTTTCGTCGTCAAAAATTTCATGCAAACATACTTTTAAATATTATATTATTCCCCTCTGCTTGCCCACGCATTGTAAGATAATACATTTTGAAACTTCAAACACATTATCGCATGGAATCAAATACTAGTAGTATGACGTTTTCATGCTATGGCAGCGCGCTATCATATTCCATTATTCACGCACATACTGTTTTTCTCTAAACAGAAAGTGTGTCTGAAATTAAACACACATGTATATAAAGATTTTAAATCATAATTTGTAAAAAAAAAAAAACATACCTATCGTATGATAGTTTGCATTGAAAGTGATAATCTGATTCGATGTAGACAAAAGCGTTCCGTTGTTTTAATAGATGATTTTCCTTGACATAAGCTACAGATCAGAAAAATGATCAAACAAAATGACGAGCATATCATCATGTGTATCACAATCTTGTATTAACGTTATTTGCAATGGAAAAGCGTGCTACCCGTTTATTACTTTTAATTCTAACATAAAATTGCTGTTAATGTCATTTTTCGGGGGTGTTTTAACAGGAGAGAAAACGTGTGTTAACAGAGAGATTCTCGCGCTCACGTGCTGTTATAACACCTTTTTATATATGCGTGTTCCGTTGCATTACGGTCCCAAAACTGATAATTCAAAAGGAAATGACGTCAACGTGAAAAAACAACGCAGATATTCCCACGCGTTTCAGGTTATAACACATTAAATAATTGCTGTTCTTTATTCTATATAAAATTGACCTAATTCCAATAACCGCAGCACACACCAGGACCCATTTTAAAAGTCTGTAACCTACATTTTCTTGAAGAATATTGTTAGTACTAACTAAAAGTCAAAAGAAAAGTGGGGGTCATTTTTGATGCAAGAAAAATAATTTCAGTCAAACACACAAACTGCAAAATCAGCTAACAAATGAGACCCCAAAGTATACTGGTGGTGTATGATCTAAGTTTCCATGAAAATTTTTGTAATGTTATTTCATTATGGAAATGCTAACAACATGTTAAGCATGGATCTGTTATGTGATTTTAGCAAAAAAAATTGCAAAGAAAATAAGGAAAATAGCTCTACAGAGCAAAAAAACTGAGGACTATTTGTATCCGCCATTATGCGACTACCATTTTTTTTCGCGCCATTTTTCTTTTTAGTGATTGTATGCCTATAAGAAAAACTTTTTTCTCTGACACTGTGCCAGTTTCATTTGAAATGTACAAGAAACCCAAATGCATGAAAAAATACAAGGTTTTAGCTTGATATCAACAGTTTCCAAGTTTTTACGGCATTTTCAGTACCATAAAACAAAGCGTCAGATTTGTCAAAAATAGCTGTCGCGACATAATTTTGAAGCAGTTACCCTAAATGCAGCCTTGTTTTGCCCTGTTTTGACATTTTCTGCTCTGATCTGCATGCAGATTACACATTTAAACTGTTAAATATGTTCACTTATACCTCTGATGGCCAAAAAAAATAGCAATCAGTAGGTTATAAATATGCAGTCTTTGAAAAAAAAATACTCTCAAAACAGTGAAAATGTGATATTTTTGGGTTTTATCCTCATTTTCAACGAAATTGCAATAAATTTGCCATTTTCTATCAAATTCTAATCAAAGTAGCCCATTTCCACTATCATCTGGCCAGATTTCAATTTTTACCAATGTCATCTTATAGGTTATAACACACTAAATAGTTGCTGTTCTTTATTCTATATAAAATTGACCTAATTCCAATGACCGCAGCACACATCAGGACCCATTTTAAATGTCTGTAACCTACATTTTCTTGAAAAATATTGTTAGTACTAACTAAAAGTCAAAAGAAAAGTGGGGGTCATGTTTGATGCAAGAAAAATAATTTCAGTCAAACACACGAACTGCAAAATCAGCTAAAAAATGAGACCCCAAATTATACTGGTGGTGTATGATCTAAGTTTCCATGAAAAATTTTGTAATGTTGTTATTTCATTATGAAAATGCTACCTACATGTCAAGCAGAGATTTGTCATGTGTTTTTAGCAAACAAATTGCAAAGAAAATAAGGAAAATAACTCTACAGAGCAAAAAAACTGTGGACTATTTGTATCCACCATTATGCGACTGCCATTTTTTTCGCGCCATTTTTCCTTTTAGTGTCTGTATGCCTTCATGGAAACTGACGTTGAGGGATAATTTATTCCTTTATTAGCTTTTTACGCATTTTATGTTAGAATAGCGTTAGCGCATGTTCTTTTCGTGTTATAACATCTTCAGAATCACTCGGGATACGTTGGTACCTTCGCCCTTCCTTCTGCAGATGTTATAGCACGAAAAAACATGCGTTATCCCTATAATGTAACGGCGCATTAACGCTATACAAAAGTAAATACAACAGTGGTGACTAAATGACGGCTGGCTCTACCAATACGTATTCTCCAGCGTGTAGAAGAACCAAGGTAAAAGAATTTTATTACTTAACATTAGCATGTCGTATTAACTCATTTGACGTGCTTTCAGTTATTGTGACAGTTCATCTCTCTGATTTAATGAAACAATAATTAACTCCAGACTGCCTTCTGCAGAAAGCTCCTTTATTATGAAACGGGTTTCAATGCTTGCAGTCGGATTGCCTGAAAGTAGGTATACTTGACAAAATTCCCAAAACATAATAAATTTATAAAAAGATCCTTCCGAAGCCAAGCAAACTAATTGCAGTGTCGGTTGGATTGTATTTATGCAAGGCGACAATGACAAGTGCAAATATCTTCATGCCCATAGCCACTGGATTAAAGAAAGTATCGTGTATCTATGTCTTATTTATATTGATTTACACCTGCAGTCTAAAAGTAAAACGAAATGTCGTGATACTAAGAATTGCTATGATAATCGCGCTATATGTGAAGTCACTAAAACATGTGACAAATTTCCAAACAATAATATTTATGACCATGAAACTTAGTCATTAGTAAAAAAAGAACAGTGAAATACGACATTTATAGCTATTTTCAGGTTTTCGCAGCCTGGTATAGGTAGGGCAGGTTAGCAAAAGTAATGAAAATTGCACACTTACGCCGCCAGAGTAAGAAATATTCTGTCAATTCTAAATGATTAAATGGTTATACTATTCCGCTAATGTATCCGTTTAATCGTAACAAGGTATACATGTTTTTAATCAAACAAAATGAAACAAGTTTCGGTTATCAGTTAAGTGGAAGTGCGTTTGAATCTTACTATTTCATTTGTATTGTAAAACATTACATGGTTTGCTCAGTGCAAATGTATTGTATCTGTTCATATATGAATATGCCGAAGAGTATGTGTACGTATTGTATTTCACTCTTTGTTTCAAAATGTGGTTTGGAGATGATACTCAGAATTTCTGGGATTAAGTGTAATAAAGCCTCCCACTTTAAGATATACATGTGAAAGTGACTGCCTTGAAACATGCGACTCGACGCTCTTCAACAAACACTTACGTATTTGAAATCTTAACCCCTTTAATTCGGATTAAGCTCTTGCCGTTAATAATGAATGAGTGCATCTTTCAGGTGATGTGTCATTTACAAACTCTGTTAACAAGGAATGCAACAGCGTTATTACGTTATATGAAGGTAAGGGTTGATCTTGAAAGCAAAATGTGTAGAACTGATACATTTATTAAGCGATTTCGTGCACCTTGAAGTTCTGATGATACTCACACTGCCAAAGGGACATGTTGTAAAACATTCTTTACTTAAAAACGACGATGATAAGTATGTGTAATCGATTACCCCAGCCAGACAGATCTTGTTCAGTCTTCAGTGCATATTTACCACAGCCTGGAACATCCGGAAAAATAAAAAAATGGAAAAATATCACATGTTTCTTGAGGATAGAACATCAATCTCTTACATATCTAGGAAGCTAAAGTTTCCATGTGAGGGAATGACAATTTCCCATCCCTAACCTTTCAAGAATAAATTGTTTTGTTTAAAAATTATCATATATAAAATACAAAGAATATAATGTATTGATACTGAAGTTCGGTCTTTTTTATACAATGCGTTGTCAAAGTCCTGATGAGAAATGTATTTTTGGCGCCCTGTATATCTCCGATTTTAAGGTGATAAATCACATGAAATACTAATTTATGGACTTTTTAACTTTTTGTGTACTCTGTTACAGATTTATTCAATGAACAAAAGACATGTTACATAGTGTTTATCCCTATGGCAAATATGTGTTTTAATGATCTAAATTTGTGTGTGCACCATTTTAATATGAAAATATTTAAAGAGCTGAGTATTTTTGTTTTGGTTCGATATATATTTTTAATTTTACATTTGCATTTGATAGATATTCGGATATCTCAACATTCTGAACCAAAAGTTTTAAAACTGAGTATATCTTCTGAATTCTTTTATTTCTAATCTATCTTTGTTGCTCATTTAAGACAACGGGAGGTAATAAACTTTACAAACTAACATTTCTGATCAATTTCAAATAAGTATATAGTTTTTATGCAACTTTTTGACAAATCAAAATTGCATATATTCATATAAATCATCAGGCAAAGTACATTTATCAAATTCATGCTTATGCTAAAATAACTACACTAATACATCTTGGCTGGGTAACCAGTTTAAAATTTTCTGCATTGAAGCTCTAACTAGTATTAAGCGCGAAGTGAATACAAGTAAGTGTATTCAGATGTTTATATTCCAGTGGAATCTGTTTAACCACCTTTAAATGAAATTGTGCCATTCAGACCGGTTCTATGGAATTTGTTTTACTATTTCTGTATATAATACTTGTTCATTTTAATTTATCAACGGTCAATGCTAAACAGATAAATAACTGAATGGCGTGTTAAATCGACATTTAATTTATTTTAGCAATAGCTACCCATCTATGTAAATATTTCCTTGTTCTACACATAATAACAAACTTCATCTCGTCGCTTTTCCGGTGACACCACTGAAGTTTTACTTACGAGAATGAAATGTTCTATTAACCCTTACCCTGCTATGCTTCTTAAATGGACTTGTCCATAATTCAATATGGGCAGTACCATTTATTATTCAAAGGGGTGTTCACTGAAAACTTACTGACTGAATAGCGAACAGTGCAGACCATGATTAGCCTGCACGGTCGCAAAGGCAGAATAACCTGCCGCCAGCAGGCTAAGGGTTAAAATATCCCAGAAAGGGGTACAAAAAATTTGTCTTTTTGCATTATGATAGTAGATTATTAAATTGGTCATAAAATAGAAACAATATCAATAGAAATTATTACCGGTAAAGGCTGTAGAAACTTTAATTTTTAAATAGCAAAGACAAAATATAAAAAATCAACAGAAAAGGTCACGTTAAATGATAACTTAACAGTATCTTTCATAAATTAGTCTGATGGTGGTTATGGTAAAGAGGTAATTTACTTACTTAACAATGCTTAAAGATACATTTCGAAAATAAGTTCATATTTTTGCATTATTAGTGATAATTAGTAACTTATTAGATCTCTCAGACCAGAGCTGTAAAATATTATGTACATAATTATATATTTAACAAACTACTAAAAGCTCCTATCAAACATATTTATTTACCTTGATACTTTTGAAAGTTCTATCGCAATTTGTAAAGAACTGTTTCTAGTTATAAACACTGTTATGATTTAGAACATTCCGTAGACTTAAAATACTATTACTATAGGACACTGGTCGCCTTTCAGTGTAATTTTCTGAAAACATGATTTTTTGTATATATGTTTTATTGTTATATTTTCTGATCCTTTTGGATCAGTGGGAACATTCATGTTTGCTTTATAAGCCGGTACTATGGGGCGTTCAACAGATTTTGTTAATGAAAAAATAAATTCAATGCCATTTTGTCTCTGAAATTTCTCAGATATCATTCTGTCATACTGTAGACAGAATCCGTGACATTGAAAAATGGGTCGTCATGAAATCAATGACATTTTAGAGACAACGTTACCCTAGATTTATTTTGCTTTTAACAATTCTGTTCAACGACTCTTTATAGGCAAAGTAACACTATATTATCAAACATTAGCTAGATATTGAACAGATATATCAATTCTGCGAATTTCGTTTCAATATTTCAGCAGATTAAACCTAAGATGTCCATTATCCGTGGGTATTTTATTTCATTCCGTTTCTACATCGTTATTAATTGGATGCGGGAAATATGCTTGGGGATTTAAATACTTCTTCTTAGTTTATAACGCTGTTTAGATATTAATGAACAGATCAGATACAATCAAACTGCACAGAGTAATTCATTATAAACATAGCGAACGATGCGATATAAAATGAGCCGCGCCATGAGAAAACCAACATAGTGGCTTTGCGACCAGCATGGATCCAGACCAGACTGCGCATCCGCGCAGTCTGGTCAGGGTATATGCTGTTCGCTTTCAAAGCCTATTGCAATTAAAGAAACTGTTAGCAAACAGCATGGATCCTGACCAGACTGCGCGGATGCGCAGGCTGGTCTGGATCCATGCTGGTCGTAAAGCCACTATGTTGGTTTTCCAATGGCGCGGCTCAAATGTAATTACATCAACAGAGATCTCAATTTTATCAAAGCACGTGTATGCAAGTTATAACGAGCTTTTAGATCAACCATTGATATACTAGGATGCGTTTTGAATTCTTGCAATAATGAAAGGATAATGCATTTTGGCGTCATATTAGAAAAAAATATATGTCTCTATATCCTTAGATCTGTCTTATTAATTTTTGGTTACTTAATGTTCAGAAACCCTGCTGAAGCCAAACGACTCTAGCTGACATACAACATGCAACAGTAAAAAACATAAACATCAATTTCGGAAATGAAAAGACATGCGCATTGCCTCACTGTGTTAAACACTTATTTCAAGAAATGAAAACAAGGCTAGGATGCAGAAAATATGAATTATACCAAAGGGTAAAGAACACTGGATGGTGGTATTTGTATTTTTCACATGGATGGTGTAATCAACAAAAGGGATTTAAAGGTGGACAGATATTTAAGTATTTTCAAATAGTATTTTATTTTATTGTCTGAGAGTTATACTTTAAGAACAAAAAGACCCTTTACATGGAATTAGATTTCTGCCAGAAATGTGTGTTTTACTGACTTTTATAAAAAATTTATAATTACATAAACCTACTAGCAGCTCAACAATTGTTTCCATTCTATCTAGGTTGAGCAACCAAGATAGGCAAAAGGGAGGTTATGATTTTAAATCTTTCTAATGATTTCGATTAAACTTGCTATTGTAAATGCTAATTCTCTGTAAATGTATTATTATCGTTCTTAAATCAATATAATTCCTTGCGCAAAGATTATTTATTAAATTTATGTTTGAAAATTCTTATTTGGGTAACCAGGATAGAAATATTGTCCCGACCGAACAGCATCAAATCTCAACCGTACTATAACATGACACTTTATCTTGAGCATACGACAACTTATCTCGAGCTTACAACTTTTTATCCCGATTATACGATATTTTCGAGGGCACGACATCTTACCTCAAGCATTCTACAACTTATCTTGAGCGTTTGGCATATTATTTCGAGTGCTCAACATCTTATGGCGAGAGTATGATATCTTATCTCGCGCGCATGACGTCTTTTCTTGCCCACACGACATCTTATCTCCAGCGTAAAAGATATGTTGTCGACAGTTAAAGATAATTCAATAACAATAACGTGTATCCACCGTATTGTTGAACATTTTCACTTGTTTATTTTTCAGCTCGAGTCTGTATTTAAAAAAAGTGCTATGATTTTGTAGCTTTAGACTTTTTATGATCTATATAAAGGAGTTTGTGGAAATGAAAATGATGATGTTCTAGTTGCCATCAAAGCGAGAGTGACAGACAAATTATGACATTTAAGGACGTATGCTAGAATTTGGTGCGAAAATTTTCCCAATAACAGAATTTCTTCAAACTTTGGATATTGAAGGACAATCATCTAAGAAACAAAAAATGCAATAAAAATCATAGGTCACCGGTATCAAAAAAGAGTTATCTGCCCTTGAAAACGGCATTTCCCCCAAAAATGACGTTTTCAAGGGCAGATAACTCTTTTTCGAATCCGGTGACCTATGATTTTTATTGCATTTTTTTGTTTCTTAGATGATTGTCCTTCAATATCCAAAGTTAGAGAAATTCTGTTATTGGGAAAATTTTTGCCCATCTCATATACAGGGAATTCTAGCGTACGCCTTTAAATCAAATGCAGTGAAACAAATAAAGCAAAATATGAAAATATGAGTTTGATTCACAACCCTAAATTCATACAGATTTGTAAACAAATCACTACAACGAAAACGGGATGAAATGTGATTAATAGCCGTTTTAATACGTCTTCATTACTCAGAATATTATATTATTTTACATTAGAATACCCGGAAGTTTGTCTTGGCCTCTGAATCAATAGAGAACGGCAATATCAAGCATTAGGAGCAAAGCATAATTAAAAAATTAATTAATCAACTGATAAACCGAATGATTAGACGACTCATTCATTTAACCACGTTATCAGAACACAAAACATTACATATAATACCTGACATCAGTGATACAATAAAATATTAATTTATTTTAAAACCTTGTTCCAATCATTTTGCATCAGATCAATCTGATTGATCATCTGTATAACAATAAAAAGTTAACAGCTCTGATAGTGTGTTATAGCTCTCATAGTTTAAATTGCTACAGACATATAAGAAGGTTTTTAAAATACCTTCAGTCTGCCTTATAAGACAAGCCATCTTGGTAAGTTTGCAGAGACAGAGGGGGAAAGAGAGTATTGAACAAGAGCACCGCCTTGCGGGTGCTGACGCTCATCTGATTTTTTTTGTGTAATAGAAATATTGTCCTACCCATGATTTTCTAAGTCTAAAAAGGGCCATCATTCTTGCAAAAAGCAGGATAGAGTTATGTTTCTTGATGTACAGTGTCCACTTATGATGGTGAAAAACTGTTGCAAGTTTTAAAGCAATAGCTTTGATAGTTTATGAGAAAAGTTGACTTAAACATAATACTCAACCAAGAAAATGATTTTCTAAGTCCAAAAGGGGCAATAATTATTGCAAAAATCAGGATGGAGTTACGCTGCTTGCTGTACAGGGTCAGCTTATGATGGTGAACAAGTGTTGCAAGTTTCAAAGCAATAGCTTTGATAGTTTAAGAGAAAAAGTTGACCTAAACATAAAACTTAACCAAGAAATCTGATATTTTCTAAGTCCAAAAGGGGCCATAAATCTTGCAAAAAGCAGGATGGAGTTATGTTTCTTGCTGTACAGGGTCAACTTATGATGGTGAACAAGTGTTGCAAGTTTTAAAGCAATAGCTTTGATAGTTTAGGATAAAAGCTGACCTAAACATAAAACTTAACCAAGAAAACTGATTTTCTAAGTCCAAAAGGGGCAATAAATCTTGCAAAAAGCAAGATGGAGTTATGTTTCTTGCTGTACAGGGTCAGCTTATGATGGTGAACAAGTATTCCAAGTTTCAAAGCAATAGCTTTGACAGTTTGCGAGAAAAGTTGACCTAAACATAAAACTTAACCAAGAAATCTGATATTTTCTAAGTACAAAAGGGGCCATAAATCTTGCAAAAAGCAAGATGGAGTTATGTTTCTTGCTATACAGGGTCAGCTTATGATGGTGAACAAGTATTCCAAGTTTCAAAGCAATAGCTTTGATAGTTTAGGAGAAAAGCTGACCTAAACATAAAACTTAACCAGGCAACGCCGACGCAGACGCCGACGCCGACACCGACGCCGACGCCGACAACCGCTCAAGTGATGACAATAACTCATCATTTTTTTTTCAAAAAATCAGATGAGCTAAAAATTAAACTGCGAATGGAGATTTCATTTCCTAGTGATATTTAGACTAAGGGAGAGTCACGAGTTCACAGGTAGGTAGCGTCCTAATTCTAAACAGCTCCGTTACTGCGTTACTGCTTAATTATGAGCGAGCACTTTACTGGTTTTGGCATTGCTTATAAAAAAAGGTTGTGTTAATTCAACAATGAAGACACTATGAGTGTTTCAGAAATAGCAAGAGCAAATTTAAATGAATACCGACATATGTTCATGCATTAATACGTGTGTTGAAAACGAATTTTCGTGTCTTACAACAGGCAATATTTGCATGTACATCAATGTATCAAGTAAACCAACAGCAAGTCAAATGTTACAATGGTTCTCTCTGCATTGTGGCAAATGAGTGATATTTTAGTTTGTTTCAATTAAAAGCTTACTTTGCCAACAATTGTTTTCCTCTGTAATACACATGTAAATCAATCTAAGATAATTATAACGTACGTTTTAACTTAGTACAAGTTTGTAAGGTATTTAGATGTTTGGACCTGAAGTAAATTTCAAAGCTGAATCAACATAACGCAGCGTAATTAACGTGACGTGACATAACATAACATGACGTAACATAACATAGTTTAGTATGATAAAATAATATCAAAGAAAACCTGACTGCTTTATTGTGTGATGATATCACATGTGTTACATTATTATATACCTTTCGTTATATTTTACAAACTCATGCATGTCAATTTTATGCTGCTATGTATTTTCAATATATCACAAAACCCCGGATCAACACATTTTGCTTAAACTCCCTTTACTCATGTTTGTATTTCTACTGAATCGGACAAACATAGTGCAAATTAACATTTGTCTGTTACTGTTTGAAAAGAGCACTCTATTACAGCGCACGCTCAGCTGAATGAAATTGTATCATCCCGATTATACATGCTGAGATTCTAGTTGATAGACAGAAGCTTAAAAAAGGTATTAAAGCATGAAAAGTGATGCTAAAGCTATGCGAGGTGTTTGAAAGCATTCTAGCCAGCTTGCTTCCATGTTAAACATTTTTGACAGCAACACAGACACCGCCAACGGAAGAATTATAACAACAGTTTTATTATTTGTAATGTTAAGAAATTCAGACTAACCCGATGCAAAATATTCAGAGCAAGAGTGTATTGTTAGCGCTGTGGTTTATAATTCAGTGATTCAGTATGCACATAAATCGACTAATATTTGTATATTTCAGTAAAAGATGCAGATGGAGATGCATAATCAATTTTGTGAATATTTAAACCGTTTTACCTCACTACGGCGAAAACAATTATGTTTTACGGGCAGAAAAATAAGTTTTCGTAAAAAAACAAGCGAAAGTCAAATATAATACGAGAGCTAGATATGTGAAAATACATTTATCCAGTTCTTACTTATAACCAGGTGTCTTTGGATTTTAGTCTGGTCGCAGAGACGAGCATGTAAGTGAAAGAGACTGGTTAAACTAAATACAAACTCAAAGCATTTATCTTTCAGAAATGCAAACAGTTACCAGTCTGTAAGCACTAGCTTTGCAAAGAAGTCGGAGACTGATCCCCTACTAAATAATATAACATAGAAAGATTATTTTGACAGATGATTTTAACGAAAGTGCTTTGTCTATAATTTGTTCTATAATACACTATCAATAACTGAAAAGTTTGTCATTTCTTGCTGTATAACTATGTCAAATAAAACGTCTGTTTTTGAGAAAATTGCACCGTAGTGGGTCGTTATCTTAACATTGTCACATATTCCATTATAATGCAAATAATATACAGCATAACCGTTTTATACAGCTTTCAAAAATGAAAGTGTGTTGCCTACTTTTCTAATGCTTAGCTAGACTATAACTAAATAGCGGTAAAGCAAATATTGACAGGTTCTTATCAAGTAGACCAACTGGAAATGCCCAGCTTCCCATGACTGAAGACATGAACAGCCATATATGCATGTATTTGGCTTCTCTGGAACTAACACATACAATACAATATATGATAATGTGCAGTATTAGTATAAAAATGTTTCCGAACGTACGGATATTACTATAGTATGCTTTTTTATCAATAGTTCGCCACAAAGCAAAAGTAAAGCAGACTGTTTGACTGAGTACGGTCAAGACATTATGAACTGGGAAACACCCCTCATGCCCAAAAGTAATGGCTTCAGCAGAAATCAGCTATATACATTAGATGGACTCCAAAGTAAAAGAAATACAACATCATATTGTCCTGAGTCACTTCATCTTGAGAGATAATAATCGTGGGCTTAGTGATTCTGAAAAAACTGAAACTGTTTTATTTGATTAAACGCCTATTTTTACGCAAAACATATTCAATGGCGTTTTACAAATATACATAAAAATACGACAAAAATTAAGATATTTAATAACATATAACATAAATGAGCATAAATATCATTGTAAATAAACTATTTAGGAAGCATTAAAAAAAGATCAGACATCAGATAAGATTAATAAAATATTAGAATATTAAGATACAGTAAGACAGCTGTTTGTTATTAAGTAAGAATAAGTGGGTTATTGCGACATGTCCAGAAGTTATTACAAACAACTGTATTTTGTATTTGTTATAATATAGTTCATATTCGAATGTATTTACACAATAAAATAATCCAGTTCACGTTACTTCAATCTCTTAAAAATTACAGTCACAGTCTCTAAAAGAGTGCAAAGTAATTTCCAAAATAGTGAGTTTTCAACTTCTTTTTGAAAACATCTATTGTATCTGAGTTCCTTATTTCGAGAGGCAATTCATTCCAGAGTTTAGGTCCAACAGTACCAAAACTTCTGTCGCTGAACGTTTAGCGCTTGTTGCAAGGAATAACGAAACACCCAGTAACGGAATTTGAAGAACGCAAGTTCCTTGTCTGTGTTTGTTTTATGAGAAGTTCAGAAAGATATTCTGGAAAGTTTCCAACTGAACAATTATACATGTAGGTGAGCATTTTGAATGTGATTCTGGCTTTGATTGGTAGCCAGTGAAGGTCATACAGCGCTTGCTTGGAACTGTCATATTTTCTTCGATTCAGGACAAGTTTTGCACACATGTTCTGAATTCGTTGCATTTTGTTTACTTCGCTTTGAGCAATACCATACAGAATGACCAATAATCTAATAATGTGATATCACCAATGACAGGACAAGGGTTTCGGTAGCCTCTTCGGTAAATATTTCCGGATACATTTTATTCTGAAGTAGTTGAGCATTGCTGCTCTACACTCGTTTTACAAGCTCTTTTAGATTCAAGTTTTCATCCAGGAATGCACCTAGATATCGAATAAAGCTCACTGATTTCACTTCATCACCTACAATGCATACTTTGTCAGTTGAACACTTAGAGAGCTGTTGCCTACTACCAAACATGATGAACTCGGTTTTGGAAGTGTTCATTTTAAGCTTATTTTCATTCATCCAGTTGTTGATTGTTTTAGCACATTGTTCAAGTTCTCGTATTGTCTGGTATTCTACTGTTGGAGATGATGGTTTAAAGCGTTTATTAGCAGTGTGGTCATCCGCAGAGCCGTAAACTGAAATCGACGGCGGAATAACATCAAACAGTGTCCCCGCATATGTCAGATATAGCCACGGTCCTAAGCAGCTCCCTTGTGGAACGCTACAATTTAATTGGCGTGGAAATGACATGGCTGAATTGACACTTACACGACAACTTCTGGGGCGCAGATAGGAATCAACCCAGTTCAGTGCTGTTCCACGAACGCCATACTGCTTGTTTAACACATCAACAAGAATGTCATGATCTACAGTATCAAAAGCGGCACTGAGATCGATGGCAATTAGCGCCGTAACTTCTTTCTTCTCCATAGCATCCAGTAAATCATTTACAAGACATAACAGTGCTGATTCGCAAGAATGGTTTTTCCTGTAAGCAGATAGGTTTTTTGGTAGAAGATTGTGTTTGTTTACATGATCACTGAGCCTGACCAGAGCTGCTTTTTCAATTAATTTTGACAGAAACGATAGATTACTAACAGGCCTGTAGTTTGCGAATTCAAGTTCCAGTCCCATTTTCTTCAACAAAGGTCTTACAATTGCCTGTTTCCAATTTGTTGGAAAGATGCCGTCGCGCAACGACAAATTAACCAATTTGGTAATAACAGGCAAAAGCTCATCCAAGTATGATTTTAGCACTTTTGTTGGTAGAATATCAAGTTCACATGATTTTGTCTGTAGTTGGTTTATAAGTTTTCTATCTTCTTCCTTGCTCAGATCTTTACAACTGTCAAAACAAGGAATATCTTTTTCGCATGGTTGAAACTTATCGAAATGTTTCAACGATTCTCGAATTGTTTCGATTTTATTAATGAAATGATCTGCAAATTTCTCAGCCAGTGTACTGTCATGTCCAGTTGGCATAGGGTTCTCAGACCTAGTGCCTGTTGTCTCAGATACAAATCTATAAAGCTTTTTCGAGTCACCCTTTGCATTAAGAACTTTTTCACTCAGAGATGATTTTTTTGTCATGTTTGAGTTCTTTTTCGTAGTTTTCACGTGCTGTTTTGAAGGCTTCATGCAGATGTGATTGTCTATGTTTCTTCCACAAACGTTCAGATTTGCGAGCCACTCTTTTAAGGTGAAGAAGTTTTTCTGTGAACCAAGGTTTTGGAGCGCGATGGATGATTGTTTTTTCTATAAATGGTGCGTGTGAGTTCATAATCTTTTCTACTGCTGTCTGAAATTCTTCAACAAAAAGGTCGACATTATCACTTTCGATTGTCATTTTTCTCAGATCGCTTGAAAATGTGTTCGTATCCATGTATATGAAATTTCTAAAGAGCACCACCTCACTGGTTATATTTTCCTTTCTAACATTTGTCGCAATTTTGACTGCACAGTGATCAGAAATATATGGACCCTGTTCACAAGAAACTACTTCAACACCATTTACGACTTCCGTAAGGACCAAATCAAGAATGTTACCACCAGTGTGTGTACTAAATTGTACATGTTGTTGTAAACCCATGGCGTACAAAGAATTATTGAATTCTGTTACTGCATTTGTGTCATCGTGGATGTGAAGATTAAAGTCACCCATGACCATTACATTTGAGTACTGTGATAGTACACCCTCCATATATTGAAATGTGTCTGTGACGAACTGGGAACAAGTGGATAAAGATGGAGGTCTGTAAATTCCAACTACATGCATAGTAATGTTCTTGAAAATCAACTGCCAAATACCATATTCAAAACTGTGCGAATTTCCTGCCGAAAGTTTGCGCATGTTTACAGCAGATCTACACGTCAGTGCAACACCACCACCCACCCTATTTTGCCTGTTCGTAACACTAAGTTTGTAGCCATTTTGATTAGGATCAGACGTTTCATATTGGTGTTGTTTATCGTCCGAAAACCAAGTCTCTGTAAGAAGAGCAAAATCTATCTTTTCCTCGCGTAATAATTGACCAATAAGAACATCCTTGCTTACTGCCGAGCGACAATTTAGCGTCAAACATGTAAGCTGTTCATTTTGTCCATTCAGTTTATTTCTATTTTTCTTAGGGTATATAAGGTTGCTTAAGTTTACACCTCTGAAAACCACTGGTTTACCGTAACCACTTTTGCTATTGTTCAAGGATTGTGCCAGCTCTTTTTCCTCTGTACTGTTTCAATATCCTCAAATCTTTTAACCTTGATAACACAATAGGATTAAGTCTACACCTTGTTGATAGTCCAATTTTGTGTAAGAAATTGCTGTCATACATAATAAAATCCAAGATTGAATACTACAATGGTGAACGAAAGTTCACAAAGTGTTTATCAATAAAAAATATTTCAAGTTTATATATGTGATTGTTTCTAATGCTGATTCTGGATCAACACATGCAACAATCCAAAATATAATGACACAAACACGTCAAGCACACATTCACAAAACTTCACTCCAAAAATCACGTCTCTACTCCCACTATTAACGACAACAAAATTAAATCAAATCAGAGCTCAAAAAGTGCAGCCTAACAATATGGCGCATATAAGGAGTTCATAGTTGAATAATAAATGTTAGTGGTAAAGTTAAAGTGAACAAGTCATAACACATGTTCAGTCAATACTACATTGTTTTCGAAAACACTGCAAGATGACATTGAGAGACAACCTGTAACATTAGAAGATGATAAGCATACACATAGTGCAAAGGAAAGCGAACGAGGAATAATGCGATATGCAATCTTTCATGTACATTCCATGTACGTTCGTTTTAACAGATATGTTTCTGGAAATTAGCTTCTGAGAGATAAAACAGAATGCGCGTAATTTTGCTCTTATTTATATTTCAGGATGTTGTAGGAATTAATACTTTAAGTCTTTTTGTTTTTTAGTCTTGCATCTTGCACCAAAAAAAAACTTATTTTGTTACATAAGTATTTTCTCAGCTATTATTGTCTATCACTTGTTGGTTCTGATATAACAGAAACTTCCGGTAGGATTCTCTCTTACGGACGAAAGAACATAATAGATTATTAGATTTTCTGTTGTAACAGTGTTACTTCCTACTCAATATCATTGTAATACACGATATAATGAATTGTACTCATTACAATATTAGTAACACAAAACTATGTGCATTGTGTTTGTCTGTCTACTGGTTATTTATACATTCTGGTACAATATATTGACTTACATGTGTTACTGCTGGTACTGGCAATACCGGCGACTGTGGAATAGCAAAGGCCTTAAAGATTCCTACAGATTCTTAGTCGCTGGGTAAGATAAAATCAATGTTTTGTTTATCAAGAGCTACCAGATATAATACTTAAAACAGAATATATAAACTAAACAGATAGTATATAATGTAGTATTGTTGTACGGATATATGCTTCCTAATTAAATGTTGATGATCAATGTAAATGTTAAAAGTTTATGTGTGTTTTTTTTCCATTATAACTGCCAAGAGCAACTTATGATTTTATTAACTGTTTGGTGGGGGGGGGGGGGGGGGGTTAAAATGACAGGAATTCAGAGTGAAGCCTTCTTAACCGTTATCTTTTGATGATTAAAAGACTTTTTTCAAGATCCCTAATTTATTTGTACTAAATTACCCAGCCAATGGAAGTTGTTTCATCGAATTGAATATTACTATTGTAGTCACTGTATTACTTTATGTAAAGTCACAAACATTCTCAGCATAAAACTCCAATGTAGCAAAAAGCACATTTAAAAAGAAAAATGACATTTTACGCAATTTTCACGTGTTTTCCTAACTTGGTATATATGGGTCAACTTAGCAGAATAATGAAAACTGCGCGACCAAAGTAAGAAGACATGTATCATATAAAATTTATGAAACATCGATTCCACAGTAAATTGAATGATTTTTATTTTTCATTAAATATTCCGCCTGTTCATCCCTTGAATTAAAATTCGTTGATAAATTTAGCTAGGGTCAACTTAATGTCTCTAAATTGACAAATTCATATTTGTACATGCCAGCAAATATTACTCCAAGAAACGTCACTCAGTCCAGTTAAAACTCTCTATAACAGACATAAAGTGTCAATTCTTACACGATTTTTGGTAAAGATCAGTGTGCCGGTAGATACGGCAGCAATTACCACAGTCTTAGCCGTATATAAAATTCGTTTCGCCATGTTAGGCCCGAATTTCGTATTTGAAAATAAAAACAGTAACTATACAGCATAATTACATGTAAATAGAATAAACGTTATTATTTAGTATCAGTCATCTGATACGATTTTTCTTTCTTTTAAGACTTTCAGATATTGAATTCTGCCGTTAAATTACAATAAAGTTACTGTACATTTTCAAAGCCGTAAAACTACATTTACTCAGTAGGTATCGCGTTTTGCTTGATCGGAACTGACAAGTCAGACTTCTTTTTATGTTCATATTGATTCTATACGTTGTAGCGTGAAACATAAGACATTACGCTGCTACAGAGATAGGTCTTACAGACCCCAAATTCATGTAGTTGCTAACATCATTCATTATCTTGCCTCCTACAAGTTTCCTGCATTTCTATTGGTCAATAGACGTCACGTGGAGACAGGATATATTCCATATCCTGCTAGTACATTTCAGATATGAATTTTGATTTAAAAAAAAAAAATGGCTGCCGCTTCGTTAATTTACAAAATATTAGATAATAGTGTGTAAGTAAAGGGTAGTTGGCAAGATAAAATCGTTACACAGCTTGTTGGTGACAGGATACGGGATATACGCTGTCTCGAAAATCCATATCAGGCTCGAGCTTCGCTCTCGCCTCATATGGATTTCCTCGACAGCGTATATCCCGTATCCTGTCACCAACAAGCAGTGTAACTAATATTAACGGTACATTTGTAGAAGTACGACATTTCCTGTTGGTTTACTACCCACGTTTGCTGATATGCCCTTGCCTTTTGTTTTTAATTTCGAACAGTCTAGTTGAGTACTACAAAATGTTGCACAGCGAATATTTTGTACTACATCAATATAATTAAAACAAAATAGAAAAAGTGGGAACTCTACAGGTCGCTCAACACAACAAAAACGACAATGTTGCAGGCTCGGTTTGATTGAGCCTGTTCATGGACTTTAGTTAAAATGCATGCTACCGTCCACGCCCTCTAGCCCCGGGTTGAGCAGAACTCAACATTTACACATGCTGAAAGTACAAAAAACAATTCAGAGACATCCGCAGATGTGTTCATACGGCGGTGCACATGGAACCTTCAATGCTACACTAGCGTGTAATTCCATGAAAAGCGGCGTATGGTCCCCAGTTAAAATAATGGGTTTTCCCTAAACGAGAAAACAATGAGCAGAACTAAACAAACTGGAATTTAGAAAGGGGATCTGAGGTTATGGAGCCTGCATATCACAGGAACTGCCAAAAGACAAAATTAAAAAGCAGGCACCATATCCAAGGGGTGATTAAACCATACCAAAAGCTATGAAAGCGGGAGTATTGGAACCACCCAGGCCAAAATGTTCATGCTGAGAAATTAAACAGTACCAGTAACACGACATAAAAGTCGTGCTGAACGATCTGAGAAGATCGAAATATAACAGCCCTGATTGAATGTACGGGGAGACTTTTTACGGCCGCCACAAGGCACAAACAACGCTGCTGTGATAATAAAATAGAAAAAGTGGAAACTCCACAGGTCGCTCAACACTACAAAAACGAAAATGTTGCAGGCTCGGTTTGATTGAGCCTGTTCATGGACGGTAGTTAAAATGCATGCTACCGTCTACGCCCTCTAGCCCCGGGTTGAGCAGAACTCAACATTTACACATGCTAAAAGTACAAAAAACAATTTAGAGACATCCGCAGATGTGTTCATACGGCGGTGCACATGGAACCTTCAATGCTACACTAGCGTGTAATTCCATGAAACCCATTCTGGTGTAATTTTCTCATCGACATTTGATGGATGTATATGTATTTATAAAGCATGAAATGTCAAACTGTTCTGTTGTTGATTACCTTTACGTAATGTATCACATATTACTTATCTTTCAGTCGAACGTTTCTGTATTCTGTTTCTGCCCTAGAAGGGATGCGCACTAGGAATGCATTCAGTGCCTGTCTTTTCATTTATTTCAGAATAAAATGTGTCTGATTTAAAGTCACTTGTATAAATACATTTACGATATCTGAATTCTGCGTCATTTGGCCTAAATTAACAGAAAGTTTAGCGTCCCAACAACATAAAATGATAAAAAAACACATGATGAAAAAGTACTTCAGGTGTCTGAATAAGCTGAAAATCTGTCATAATGCATTTTGAAATATTTTCAATAATTGCGCGTGCAGTGCTGTTTAAGGTGAATATTAAAGACACATCTGACAGGTTTCTATATGTATATAGGCAAATATTTTCCTACAGACAGAATTTCTTTAAACTTTATGTACTGACTGAGAATCAAGTTTAAAACGGAAATATGTATTAAAAATCATAGGTACCATGCTTGATCTTGAATTATCTGCCCTTGAAAATAGTTCTTTTCAGTATTTTCCGACTTTCAAGGGCAGACAATTCATGACCAAGGCTGGGTATCTATAATTTGCTTTACAGTCGACATTGTATTAAGAGACCACCCAAGGGACTGCTAAGAAGTGGTCTTTTAATGGAATGGTCTCTTAATGAATTTCAGTCAGATGAAAAGGAAAGTTTTTTTCTAACTGTTAATGTGACTGTTTTTATTATGAACATACATGTATGGTTTCAAAATCTGTTTTAACACCGTGAAAACTTTTCCAAGTCCACAAACCGTGAAAATTATGGCTAGATTGTTTGTCAGTTTGACTGATACAGAGGTTAATTGCCTTCAGTCACGTGCCAAACGTACTCGCTAATTACACAGATGAAGAAATGCCCAGTAGAATTTTGGTACCCGGTCGCTTAATAGATACTTTTGTCGAATATTTTATCTGTCGGGACTACATTTATGCGGTCGCTTGTCGCTTAATAAAAAAGTTGTTTAACAGAATGAATTTATATACTGAAAACGCTCGGGAGGGATTTTGACCGGCCGTTTAATACAAAACTCGCTTAATAGAGGTGGTCGCAAGTACGATGTCGACTGTATTTTATATTTCTGTTTTTGATCTGACTCTCTTTCAGTAAACACAGTTTAAAGAGGAAATTCTGTCCGTAAGAAAATGTGATCCCATGTCAATATAGCCACTGTGGCAAATGTCCTTGACTATGAACATGACAAAATGATACCTCAAAGTTTTGGTCTTTCCCATATAAATTAAAATGCACAGTTCCCTTCCCTTAATCTTGAATGATCTTCCCTTGAAAATTGGATTTTTCAGTATTTTCTGATTTTCAAGGGCAGATTATTCAAGATCAAGCCCCGATACCTATGATTTTTAATAATATTTCCGTTTTAAACTTGATTCTCAGTACACAAAGTTTAAAGAAATTCTGTCTGTAGAAAAAATTTTGCCTATATACATATAGAAAACTGTGAGATGTGTCTTTAATAGATTAGTTAACGCAAGAAATAAGAACTCCGATGTACAGTCGGTAGAACAACATACATAAAAATATTTTATGGAGAATGTATAACGTGACTGATAATAAGTTTTAGAAGTAACGCACGTATGAACGGAAACAATTTTTATTTAATAACAACCCGACAGAAGGCCTATTACTTTGCTTGGTTGCGTTCAGTCAGCACTTTGAAAATTCATTTCTGATGTCATGTAATAAAACACTTATTGAATGACTTGCCGTACCATATAGTCAAAACAATCGGCGCTCGGTCCCTCGTAAGTCGGGCAATAGTTTTCACCATGGACTGGTAAACCGTTCAATAAGTGTATAATATATGGTTATTAATTAAGAAATTAAACGAAGGCAATCGTTTGGATTTATTTGATACGCATCCCAACTGCAGTCTATATTATATTCACTGACAAAATATAGGAACATATCTACTGTGTCGATTCTAACTGCGCATAAAATGTCAAACTAACTACATTTTAGCACACATTCTGTAGGTTGTTTCATAATGAAACGTATAAGCGTCTGATGGCCCTTTCACGCTTCCGTAGAATCAACATTTTTTACACGATATTCATTTTGAAAATATTTCTGATATGTCTAGGTCGGCAGCTCTCAAATACGAAAATATCTTACATCCAATGCACATACTGACACTTTCAGACAACATCAAAAAGGATTCGTTAGAAAATGCTGAAACTGACTCCCCATTAGCAACAAAAACAAATTGAGTTCACGTGCATACACTTTGACGAGGTGACCCCTGCGCGTGACCCCTGACAATCGGCCAATGCAAAGGCAACTTTCGTTTTCAAGTTCAGCATATCTACTTTCATTTATTTTTTACTTCCGGAAATAGCTGAAGTTCGAGTGACGCCATTTTCTGTGTTATCAAAAACATACATATGCCTGGCGAGATTGCAAAAAAATGTGCCCGGTGTCCTAAGGATATTAGGAAAATCTTCTTCTTTTTTTGTAAAAATTAGTGGGATTTTTTTTCGACATTTTTTCACACGTTTGTTCGAAAACAGACGTTTGAGACAAGAATAGCTATAAAAATGCATTTTAGAAAATCTGTATATCCTTTCCGCTCCCGTATCGTAATAAAACGTATAGCGTCTGAAGGCCCTTTCACGCTTCCGTAGAATCAACATTTTAAGATAATGGTACCTATCTATTTGAAAAAAAAATAACATTACACGCATTATTATGGTGTTAACTAACTCAAAATTGGAGCTATTTTATAAGGGATTTGTAATGCATGTGTCCTGTTATGCCTAACGTGATTAATATGCTTGTCATTTTAGAGAAATCTTCCTTCACCAAAAGTGAATATGTTAAACGTGCCGTGATTGTATTATTCCACAGTTTCAATCGCTTATTGTTAATAAGACAGACGTGTTAACAATATGGTGAGCAATGTTTCAAAAGCGAAATACACAGTACTTCACCAGAGTGACATTTAAATGCCTCATCGTAATGTACAATTTTAATGTTACACTTGACAACAGAGCTGTTCAACATCAAAAGTTATTACAACACTGTCTTGTGTAAACTCGTCTTCAGCTGAAAGTATCATCAAGAAAATACTAACAACTTTCTTTTCCCGCGAGATTTATGAAGATCTATCATCAATAAGACATAGAAGACGCTTTAATCGGAAATCCATTGCCAGCATCGGTGTTTGCCAAGTGCAATATTTACATTTTAAACAAATTGGACAGATATAGGGACAGACGAGTTACTCGGGATCGATGCTTTATGTTTTCAATGATTTAAGGCAAGAGTTATATAGTAAGGAAATGACATGGGTTTGTTTTTCGTTAAGTCTTGTCTTATGCCTTAAAACCAAGTTTTATATGGCAAACAATGACGATTGCAACAGCTAAAATTCGACAGCAGTCGACAATATATGAGTCGTTGTCACTTGATGTTCATTGACGATATTTAATGCCTTCTAATGGAATTAGACTTAGAAGAGCATTAAATGGTACCTAGTGTAAATGCATTTATAATGCATCAAACAGACAAAATGTAAGCAATGTTATTATTATTGATTTATCATTATTACTACTACTACCATTATTATTATTATCATTATTATTACTATTACTATTATTCTTATTTTTATTATTATTATTATTATGCAGTTCTTAAGGATACCAAGCACCATGTTCACAAAACATTTTCCAGTCTCAGCTTAACCTGTGATTGAATTTTCAAAATGTAATTTATTCCAATGAAGACTGACCATCAATACCGTGTAGTCATTTGAAAATATTTACTAGCTTCATATTTACATTAAAACATGAAATTTAGATATAAATATAGATATACAAAGGTTCATTATCAAACTCAGCTGAGAGTCTGTGACTGAAATGATAAACACCAAGCCCTGTCTGATCAGAAGATTCACTTAACAATGTTCATTGAAGACAAATATCAAAAACCCTTGACAGTAAGACTGTGCTCCTTATAGCATATTTCTCTGTTTACAAGAATATATCCTAATACCCTGCTTTTAAGTATTCTTGAACTAAATGCTTCACAGAATAACATCATGCCATTCTCGGGACGTAAATTATTAATGCTTCGCTTAAACATGCCGTTTATATATCCTGAAAACCATAACTAAATGTCTAAAAGCGTGGTTCAAGTAAAGCATGATCTGTATATTTTATGTTAGAATCGCTAAAGCGCGCCATCATTATATTAATGGTTTATATCACACTGTTGCTGTATGCTTACACATTCAAAAGTGCTTACAGAACACATTTTAAGACAAAATTAAAACTTTAAATTTATTAAACACATATATTTTACATTATTTTAACATGACAAACACATAAGCTTACTGAAGTCTGTGATTATATCACACATTTGGCCGCCACATATTATGTTTTGAAACTACAGAATAGAGTTTCAGGTTATTCTATATAAGTATAAATGGTAATGACTAATGAAAAAACATACAGAGCTTGAATCCATTTTTTTCTCCCATATTTGACCTTTTTAAGTTACCAAATACTGCTACGCCACCCATCGCAGAGCCGAGAATTTTAAGAACAGGTGCGTACGGAATGCTTGATGTATCCGTTAACAAGATAGTTGTTAATGAAATTTGTGTTAATAAGTATGTCAAAGGGACTTGGTAACAACACAAAATGAAAAACATAAGCAATAGACAGAAAAACTCGATTGCGTTTATGTTTGTGGATAGCCAACAGTAGACAAATCCTGAATTCAATTTATTCTATGAAAATAGCTGGAACCACTGTTTCACTTTGCCGGATCGTAAGAAGCGACTAATAGGGTCTGAAAACTTGCGTTTGCTGTATCTGTGACTGTTATGCCATATTTTAGAAGTCAAAACATTTGTGAAAAAGCACCATGTTTGTTTTAAATAAATCATTTATTGCTAATCAAGTATCAGTGATGATATAAATGCTAATAAAACAGTGATTCAATCGGTTGATTATTCATGTCATGTATAGGAAGATTAAACGTCACTCTAATGTATCGTTTTATAAGAATGATAAAAGCACTGCAACGGAAAACTATTTCTTTGCAACGGTCTATATAATTTCTCGAAGAAGGGTGGCATTTTCCATAATCTTTATAAACTTGAATTCACTGAATATCAATTTTTTATAACCTAGCAATATCTGCAACGGAAGAGAGAGTCTCAAGAGGGGTTCTGAAAATATATCTTCTCTAAGTCTTTCAGAAGATCTCAGTCGACAGTCTATAATCCGTGTTAAAGTAGGCGCATGCCAAGTGCAATAATTGCATAAAATGGATATGTATGATATATAAAAGTCTATATGCCTCACATTTACAAGGAAAATGAATGTCAAACTGCACAAGAATATGTTTTCATTTATTTCTTTATATATATATGCGACTAAAATGGTAATGCATCAATTAGTTCTTAAATGACTTCCTAAAACTGTTACGGCATTATAGAGACGTCCTGTTATGCTAGAAGTGACCACCATGAATGCAAACGATCATATACATCCTAAAGACAGACTTCCTAACGAATGGCAGAATGGTTCAGTAGCGTCTGATACAGCCTATCATCAAGTGCAAAACACAGGGAACACGTCTGTAGAATGGTTCAGAGACATCTATTATAGTCCATGATCAAGTGCGAAGAAAAACGCAGAGAATACGAATTTAGAATTTTCAGCAAGTAACATCTAATGCAGTCTACAATAAAGCGCAATACAAGATGAAAACGATCACAATGTGGTAAAACTTTCATTACAAAAGATTTATTAGATCTGTTCAAATCTCAAACCCCTATTGCAACAAAAGTCAAGATCACACTTGGAGGTTCATTCAGGTTTAAGATCATTTTAGACCTTGTAAAGGCTGCAACTTTGACATTCATGGGGCATTCGTTTTTTTTTTTTTGTTTTTTTTTTTTTGTTTTATGTTTTTTTTTGTTTTTTTGTTTTTTATTTGTTGTTCTTTTTTTGTTTAGCATAAACGTTTGCTTTAAGAGACGGATAATTGCGCGAAAACCCAAGTGTCATATCTCAAAGGTCAAGCACAAACTTAAGGGTCAAATATCATTTTAGAGACTGACCGGACAGCAATTGTGACATGTGACATGCATGGAGCAATATTGTTTTCACTTTACTTCAATGTTGTTTGCAAACCCAATGACCCTATTTCAAAGGTCAAGGCCACATTTTGGGGTTTACTGTCATTTCTGAGATTGTCCAAGTCGTCACTTTGACATGCATGGAGCGATTGCATTTTTATTGCCTCAGTGATGCAAACCACAGGTCCTAATTACAAAGGCCAATGTCGCACTTTGAGGTCTTAAGTCATGTAAGCTCTTTTTTCGAGCCATAACTTTGACATCTTTTAGCAATCTTAACTTTATTTGACAGAGATAATTACCTAAATGAAACAAAGTAGTGCTACAGGACACATGTCGTTATCTCACTGACTGAGGTTACACTTAATTGTAAAAATCCATCTAAGATCTCGTAAGTGCTGTAGTGTTTACTTTTACAGTGCTTTGACTTTTAAATGGCTGAATGTTTAGTCATTGAGGCAGTTTCTCCACACACAAAAAAACAGGCTCGACTTTGTTACCCTTTAGGCAACAACATTCGAGTTCCTTTTTCCGTTCATAGATCGTCCGATCCAAGTAATAAATATAACCTTTTTGAAATTAAAGGTCCATTACTAAGGGAAAGTGAGTTGGCAATTTTTTTCATAGCCAGTGCATAGACTTCTGCAAGACACTAAATAATGAAGATTGGCAGGTCAAAATTTACAGAAGGTCTTTGAAACTCAAAGAAATGTATGTGTATTATGTTGAAATTTCAATGAATCGACAGAATGACCCCCCAGGTTTTTTTAAAATTTTTTCATAGTTCATAGAAAAATAATTGTACATATACTGCGATTTATTTCGAATTTCTACATACCAACTTTCATTTTCCAATAAAATGAAATAGTTTCTGTGTTTGTTAAAAGAAATTAAAATGTTCACTTTCCTTAGTATTGGACCTTTAAATTATCGTGGATAAATACTATTTCATAATATCAAAACATGCATACATTTGTTAATAGTCATGCTTTTGATTTTCTGCAACGATTCTGAATACAATATTTTCACCAATTAACTTTTGTCTTTAAACATCTCGCGATTTTTTCTGCAAAAGCAAAGCCAATCGAATTTCATCACACCAAAAATATTACTTAAGTAATTTGCATTTAACAAGTCAGCTCTCCAAAAATAAGTGTCAATTTATTTAGAACTCTGATCCTGCAGAGTATTGGCGACTATGAATTACTCAATTGCTGCAGCTGGATTGAATTCCTTGTTGTTACCACAATAATTACCAGTCGCGTAGATTTCAACAGTTGTTTGAAAAATACATATGTGGGGGGAAATGACACGTTACAACAACGTGTGTAATAAATCCCTATCAAATTACTCCATGCATGAATTATTAACCTGGAAGAAATTAATGTGACACAGTTATCTCATGTAGATGCATGGAAAAAATACCGATTCTTTTTACTTTCTGTCGCCGAATATCTGAACTGAAGTAATGTTAACCGTGATGACTGGACCAATATTGCCTTTAGAGACGTCCATCTGAGGGCATTTGCTAAAGAAAAATCAAAAGTATTTCAACACGTACAGGCAAAATATTTTTATATCAGAACTTAACGAAAGAGAAAAAAATGCAATATACAATCTGTGATTATGCAATTAAGGATTTGAAGTTGTTATTTAAAACAAACTCATTTTACTGTATGATTGCATATGCTCTGTGTGTATCGTCTGTACCTTGGTCGTATTCTTATTAACCCTTAGCCTGCTGCAGGCGAATTTAACAGCCTTTGCAAACAGCTTGGAACCAGATCAGACGCCGATTAGGTTCCAAGCTGTTTGCTACTCTGACAATATTTCTTCCAATTTTGGAGCAAATTGAATGAACTTTACAATTTTAGCAGACGACAATTTATCTAGCATGCTAAAGGTTAACGAGTACGTAATATAACATAAGTTATTTGTTTTGCGTAGTTTGTTTTATTAAATGGCGACTTGAGCAATCTTGAATGTTTGGCAGTTTCCGCTTACCGCTATATGCATATTTAAACTCTGTAATGCGAGCACATAAGAACATATTGTTTATTTCCGATTCCCTTTCCTGCAATTTAGACCTCTCTATAAACTTGTTAAAGCAGTTGAATAAATTGTCTAATGCTGTCACATCTGAAACGCCTGTAGGGCTAGCAAATGCTTTGCAAGTTCAGACTGGTAAATCAGTTATAAACTGTCTACCGCATAGTCTATTAAATTATCCACGGAATACCGACACAGGTTTACGAGACAATCAGAATCATTTTGACATACGTCACAGAGCGAAGATATCGATCTTAACGAACGGATGCGTTGACAAAGAGTCTTGAGAAATCTGTTGAGTCCATGAGATAAACATTAGAGCCAAAAATAGACAAGCTAGATAGAAAGAGATCTGGCGATTAGATTAAGCGAAGGAAACTCAATTACGGTTAATAATGGGATACAAGACATTTATGTTTACGTGCTTTGAGACAACTGTTTTCAAGTTCACATAATTATGGGGATAACGAAGTGTCTATTACTGTAATTAAAAATATGTCAACATATGAATATAAAAAAGTACACATGAAATATAAATACGAAAAAATCATAGATGAAATACCAGTCTTCCAAGATAATGAAAATGAAAATACTTTAAATTAAGAGAAAAAAACTTTCTTGTAGAAAACAACATAAAAGCTACTATCAAAAGCAGTACATTAATAGTTTCCTTTCGGTAAAGGACATAGCTTTAGATGAGTAATATACAGCAAACCTTGAAGAACTTGTAATTATCAGATATGATTTATCTATTAGGGTGATGATAAATTCTAAAAGAAGGTCTTTGGAAGAATAAAACGCTACGAAACAAAACTATAGTCAACTCTGGTAGACGAAGATAATGCGAATTGCAATAAGTCCCGCATCCCCTACCTTAAGCAGAATTATATTAATCATAAACATTGAGTGGACTCCATTGGACTCGAAAATATGAAAACATTGAGTCAGGAATATATGACATAATAGTCATACAGATACCGGTATGTAACATGTCACAACGTTCTCACATTTTTAATTAACTTCACATACATAGTTATATGTTTTGGATATACGTCGAAATTACTTATATCTCAGGGAGGGTGTGGACGAGTTTTGTTTATTTTTATTAAGAGAGAGTGTAGCATTTATTTTGAATTTGTACTCTGTTCAGGGCAGTACATCTAGTTTATAATAGCAACACTAGTTTGATTTAGACATAAAATGGAACCAAACCTCTGACTTAAAGTTAATAATACTGCTTACGTAATTTCGGTAGCTTAAATATTAGTTTCCAGCAAAATTGTCCCATAAACGTTTCATAGAACTATTAAATTGACAATCTTAATTGATGATTTTACATAGTCCTTAGGTCATTAGTTGTGAAAGGTAATAATAATAAGGCCTTAGGCACGGTATAAATAGAAATAATAACATGTCCTTCCAGAATGTATTCATTTTAAAATACATACTTTTAAAAGAAAGAGTTTTTGTTTCCTATTTTTCTTTTCAAACATGCTTCGTTTGATGAATACGTTAATGTTATCCTGATGTTAGTTTTTTGTCAAATATGAAATGATAATTCTTTATTGCATATGTTACTAAATGTAGTACTGCACTGATGAGCAGCATGAGATCGATATCAGTGACCGTGTGCCAGATATGCCTACTGATTTTTCTAAGAATGAAGTTACAGTGACTGTATGTAATGAAAGAATATTTAGAATGTACCCCTCATTAATTTAAGGGTTCTTACTCAAATGCAATGGTCTCTGTTATTCCATGAGATCAAATGGACACATTACATGTCTGTTTTTGACATTCATCCGTTTGTTTGCAACTCAGTTTCCACTCAGCAACTTCAGAATATTTGACTTATTGTTCGGTTGGCATTAATTCTCACTCAGTGGATAAATACATGCACTGAATGTTCATTATTAAACCTAGGTTTAAGGTTACAACACACTAAACAGCTGTTTGTCTTTATTCTATATAAATTTGACACACATGATCTTTTCCATGACAAATTCTGTCATGTTTTGATTTCATTTTGAAAATGCTACCTACACGTCAAGCATACATCTGTCATGTGGTTTTAGCGAAACAATTGCAAAGAAAATAAGGAAAATGGCTCTACAGAGCAAAATAAAACGAGGACTATTTAAGTTCTTTATTTATGTATGCCTTTTAAATATGATTTATTTTATATGTATATGTCGATAATCTGTAATTTGCAGAAGACTAATAAAGGATTTGTTATATTATGTTATGTTACATTTATTTCTGTTCTGTTCATTGGCAGCGTCTTACATTTGCCGAATCAAAGGGAGGTAACAAATATAGGACTTGCACAAAGTGTTACTTTGCAATTATCTTCCTGGACGCATTTTCTCGAATGCAAAAGTATTATTATATACTGAATAATAAGATACAAACTTCCTAGCTCGAAGAGAGAATCGGGATATGGCATAGCAATGTAGATATTCTCACTCATTTTAGAAATTTAGATTTACACGTATTGTCGTTTGGCAGCGAAGGATCCAATATTTTTTTACAGTTATATCATTTAGAACGGAGGAAGTTTTTTGCAACATGTAAAACTCAATTATATATTCTCTTTATATCTTTCTTGAACAGGGTCTTACAAATGGGCTACTATTCCAGATTGAGCACCTGATTGAAGAAACAGCTAGGCGCATTAGCAATACAGTACTGTTAAAGCAAACGAAGCTTGTGATAGGTTAAAGCCAATCTTACTATCTGTGAATGTTGTTATTTGAAGCAGACCATTGCCAAAGGGAGATGACTTTGGCAAAACCATGTACGTTTTTTTACATCGACGTGTGATCTATGTGCGAAAGTTGATAACCGTTTAAGAAAGGTACAGAAAATTACTGCTCAGCTTACATAAGATAGTGGCCATGATTGCAGTGACCGGACCTAGACCTAGACATTGCGTCTAGATGTCAGGAAAACAAGCTCTATATTTCCTAGAATATCAAAATTCTGTACAGTGTCTTACAACAGTTTCCTTAAATCTTGTCTTACAATTGTCTGTCTCCAATGACAATTCACCAAGAATAAAACTGAAAATTATAATAAATTTCATTTCGTGCCTTTTAGCACTCTGCCATTATTTGAAATGCATCAAACATTATACACATGCTACAATCATTGTGACATTTGTAAGGTACGCTTAGTACCACAATAGTTCTAACTGGCCGAAATAACAAAGTAGATCATATTTTTTACTTTCATTTTAACGTTATTATGATTGTCCCTTTCTCGTCATCAATTTTCCACAAAATGTGTTGCATATGTGTTATAGTTTATACCGTGTGTGTTTTAACAGTTAAGTTTTTGCATATTTTATAGCCCGGATGACCTATCCCTGGCCAGGCACAAGCGACAAATGGCGACTATGATGTGTGTGGATAAAGAGAGTATGCTTAGTACATGTTGGTCTACAAGTTTTCGCAACATTAAACTAATATTAGTTACATGTTATAGGCATCGGAAATAGAGATCGATATAATTGCACCTTTACTAATCCTACCAGGTGTTCTGTATTACAAAAGTGCTTCTAATGTGATATTTTGATACAAGCAAAACTGTATTATCTGCACTATTAATTTCTTACTGGTATTTCATTTTATTATTTGCTTGTTAAAAGTTATTTTTTTACCATATGTAAGTTGACAGAATCATGGGAACCATGTTTTGAGGGGTAAATCAAACACAAATGAATAAATCCTAAATGTTTTTGTTGCGCAAAAAAGTATGATATTGTGTCTAAAACAGTTTTCATTTTCCACTCAACTGTGTAATTGCAAGGGAAGTAAACTTATAGATATCTCTGCTTATAAGTACTAGCCCAAGGCAAGAGTTGTCATTCTTTGTGGATCACAACTTTAAATTAAAAATGATAACTTCTGTTATTGATATTAACAAAACTATCATAAACTTCACATTTGTGAAATCATTTTTGGTTATTTCAAGGACTTGGAAATAAATTTCTAGACTTTATTAAATGTATTACTATCATTGAAAGTTTTAGGGTCTATCTCTACATGTTACAAAGATGATAATACATCAGTACACAAAAAATGTAGTAGATCTGTAAACAATTGGTCTGATTTAAGTCGATATAATGTGTACATTCGGTGACATCAATGTGCAGACATGGACAAACCGTGACTGTTTTCGTTTTGCTCGGTTGCTTTCTATGCTTTCAAGCGATATTTTGTAAACTTATTTAAGAAAGGTAATGCAAAAGGAGGACAGTATATCATATAGATCAAGTTAACAGTAAATGGATTCGTACAAACTTTGAATTTTATTTTTTTTAAACTAAACAGGAATACTTCAGGTATATTTTGACTATACGTGTATACTTTATGTAGAATGGCATATTTAAATGATAAAGACAGAAATTGCTACACGAGTTGCTGTCTCTGTAATAGAATAAAGAAAGTTTCCTTTCTCTTAATAAGTACTATATGTACATATTTTAAAAAATGGTCAGCGTGTTTATATTTTATGATATTTTTAGGATGCTAAATGTTTTAAAATAATCTGTTATACCTCCATACTAAGTTGAATCCGACATAATGTGATGAAAGCCATTTAATAAATCTGAACCGTCACCGAACGTGTAAGTTTCCTCCTTTAACGTAGTTGTGACGGGATCCCTATTATGTAGGTTATTGAACTGAAACGGTTATATGCCTTAACCATCTATTATTAACTTGTAACTTTCTATTCTGATGGTAATGAATGCTTACAGAATAGACGGTCGGCAGGTAATGGACAGGTATAGTAACAAATATGTGTGTTCATCAGCCTATGAAATTCAAAGGCTTCAAAAATAAGTTCCAAAATATTAACTGCAACAATTTACGGAAATCTGAAAAAAGCTAGTTGCTCAAAGTATACGAAAGATGAACTGTAAAGATAAGCCAAAAGATGTACTAATAAGTTTAAATCGTCAACTGTTTAAAAGCAGTAAAACATTTTTGTTTTACCCCTACATAGGCATAGGAAATAGAGATCAATTTAATTGCACCTTACTAATCCTACCAGGTGTTCTGTATTACAAAAGTGATTCTAATGTGACATTTTGATACAAGCAAAACTGTATTATCTGCACTATAAAATACTTACAAGTATTTCATTTTATTATCGGCTTGTTAAAAGTTATTTTTTCACCATAAGTAAGTTGACAAAATCATAGGAACCAGGTTTTGAGGGGTAAATCAAATACATATAAATAAATCCTAAATGTTTTTGTTGTGCAAAAAAGTATCATATTGTGTCTTAAAACCGTTTTCATTTTCCACTCATTTGTGTAATTGCAAGGGAAGTAAACTAATAGATATCTCGGCTTATAAGTACTAGCCCAAGGCAAGAGTTGTCATTCTTTGTGGATCACAACTTAAAATTGAATATTTAAACTTCTGTAATTGATATTAACAAAACTATCATAAATTTCACATTTGTGAAATCATTTTTGGTTATGTGAAGGACTTGGAAATCAATTTCTAGACTTTATTTAATGTGTTTCTATCATTGAAAATTTTAGGGTCTATCTCTACCCTACACCAACCTAAAAAATGTATCGCAGAAAAGCATCTTGTATAGCTTTTTTGGCAAAAATAGCCGAATATTGGTTATGTCTTGTAAAAAGAGATATATTTCCCTTTATTTTAAGGACCTATCCATGCAATGTTGGTATACAATTTGCTAATGCTTGTGCGATGACATTTAAAACATAGAATGAATCTTCAAGCAACGAACCCTTCTAACCCATTGGTTAAAATTATTTCACGCACATGTTCCTTTGGTGACCTAGTCCCACGATCTCGCAAACTTTATTTGATTCGTCAAAAGCATGGCCGCTAAGGGGTTGGAGAGGCGTGGTAAAGTCACTTTATATGAATACAGTTAAGAATTTAAAATCTTGTCTGAAATTATTGCCCTAATTTTGAAATAGTTTCTTTTGAAACCGTTGAACTAGATTTTCAAGTATTCTGATTCGTGAAAGACTTGACCGCAAGTTGTTCCTGTCTCATTTGGAAATTATTTCACAGAAATGTTCCATGGATAACCCTCTACCAAGAGTGTTCATAATATTTTTATTGTCAAAAACATGGCCACCGAAGCTAAAAATATAAAATCTTTAAGTGCCACCTCATCTCAAAGCATTGGTTTGATTTTGAAATAGTTTCTACTACTGTAACAATAGTTCCAAAACGTTTTGATTTTAGAAAAAGCATAAAATCATAGCTGCCGGGATTGGGTCTAGGTTTCCTAATAACTCTACGTAAATCTTTGAAATAAAAATCTTCTCGGCCTATTTTCCAAGTTATTTGTTAGAAATGTTTCTTTTTATCCTTGCTTGAGCTCTAAAACACTGGTGATCATGTGCCTCTTGTTCTAAAAGAAAAGACATTTGCATTTTATAATTAGTAATTCAGATAAGAAGAACCTAAAAACTTGTTTCTATTCGCTACAAATTATATTTAAAAAATAAAGAAGGAGATACTTTTCTATCAACATGATCAAAGAACACCTCTATCAAGGTTGAAGCGCAGCTATTTTCAAAAAGGCAGGAAATGCGCATTCAGTTATTACAAATTGTAAAAAGGATCTTCTTGTAGAATTCTTTCTGGTGGACTTTTTCTTGAAAATAATTTAAGATTATTTAGATTTCGTTCAAACAGGATATTGGGTTCCTGGGTGAACTACTAAGTAATAAGTTGTCATTTTCGACAGTGCCTATGAGATATGTCCGATAAAACAGAACTTTTTATTTTCATTTCTAAAATGATTTGGTACTCAGATGAAGGATTGACTAGAATCGGCGAATAGTTCGCTTATCTAGATTGTTTTCAACGCCACCAGTCACAAAGGCATGATATGACATGCACATATTTATGAAGTAGTTCAAGTAGATTGACTATACAAAAATGCAAAAATACAAATACTGAAAACATAAATGACTAGAAAATGAAAGTTTTATTTTTATTACAGTAGGCCACAGTAGGATGCATATATTCACTAAGACCTTTGTTTTCAAAACAACGACAAATTAAGATAAATAACTATCAACAAACGTCCATTTCTAGAAAAAACAGATGAATTGAGTACATTTAAAATATGATATCTATGATAAACAAGAGAGCTAAAATGGCCCTATATCGTTCACCTGTTATCATTGCACTTAAGGACAAAAAGGATCCGAAACATGCGCTGTGCACGTCGTTCGATGAGGTGAACATTTGTGTCAGGTTTCTTTGAAATCCTTCATGGGTTTCAAGAGTTACAGAGCGGAAAGGAAATTGCTAACCAACAGACAGACGGACACCGAGGCGATAACATAATACGGCCCTTCGGGCGTATAAAAAGGAATCGAAATCTTATGGTGATACAAGTTGTGTGCAAGTTTGGTTAAAATTAAATCATAAATGAAGCTGCTATTGTGCAGACAAGGTCAAAATAGATAATTTTGGCCCTTTCAAGGGCCATAACTCTGGAACCAATTATGGAATCTTGCCGGTTCAAGAAAGGAACCAAGATCTTATGGTGATACAAGTTGTGTGCAAGTTTGCTTAAATTCAAATAAAAATGAAGCTGCTATTGTGCAGACAAGGTCAAAATAGTTAATTTTGGCCCTTTCAGGGGCCATAACTCTGGAACCCATAAGAACTCTGGCCAGTTCTAGAAAGGAACCAAGATCTTATGGTGATACAAGTTTTGTGCAAATTTGGTAAAAATCAAATCATAAATAAAGCTGCTATTTTGCAGACAATGTCAAAATAGCTAATTTTGGCCCTTTCAGGGGCCATAACTCTGGAGCCCATAAGGAATCTGGCCAGTTTAAGAAAGGAACAAAGATCTTATGGTGATACAAGTTGTGTGCAAGTTTGGTTAAAATAAAATCATAAATGAAACCACTATCGTGCAGACAAGAAATTGTTGACGGACGGACGTACGCACGGGCGGACTGACGACCGACGACAGACGAAGGGTGATCACAAAAGCTCACCTTGTCACTATGTGACAGATGAGCTAAAAAAAACAGACGAACTCAAGATTCAATAATATTGCACTGATAATCCTAACACAAATGTGTGCCAACAGGGCTTGGATATCTTCATAATAAAACATACTTACTGAAAATACAAACTTCATGTAGCACTACTTATTTAGATAAATGAATTGTTAACCGCATCGAAGTTCACAATCTAAACAATAGAATTTAAAGAACATTTGTTTTCGAAAGGTAGAAATTTGAGCCAAGCAAAAATATTTGGAAAAAATGGAGATAAAATCCACTAAAACTTTATTGTAGGCTTATGTGACCAGGTACAATTATCTCCTGCAAACTATCTCTTGGCTTAAAAAAGCATGCATGATTACTAAAGATGGATTGAGCACATCCTTAAATGGTCAGAAAAGAAATAATGTAAAGATCAAATCTAGAAATACTCTTTGAAAATTATGAAATTTTCTACTGCGAAATTAATCTAAGAATAACACGACTTAAAAAGCAAAATAAAACCCACAAAATTTCACAAGGTGAACTATATCAATAGAGACAACAAACTTTTCTTCAGATATATATGCATGTGCGTGCGTGCATGCGAGCGAGCGTGTGGCAACTAGAGATATGAGAAAAGAAAAGAAAACAATTTACGTACATGCATAACTGTCTTATCCTGCATTGCAGGTAGCATAGACATATGAGCCGTGCCATGGGAAAACCAACATAGTGGGTGTGCGACCAGTATGGATCCAGCCCAGCCTGCGCATCCGCGCAGTCTGGTCAGGCTCCATGCTGTTCGCTTTTAAAGCCTATTGGAATTGGAGAAACTGTTAGCGAACAGCATGGATCCTGACCAGACTGCGCGGATGCGCAGGCTGGTCTGGATCCATGCTGGTCGCAAACCAACTATGTTGGTTTTCTCATGGCACGGCTCATATTACTTTTCAGCTGCAATGAAATCATATAAATGGAAATAAAGATTGATCACTCAACATTTTATAGTCTATAAATAGACTATTTCTCCTTGAGTAAAGAGGGCATTAGTCCGTTTGATTTAATTGAGATATTGTTATATTTAATGCATATTGATACTTTATTTGTATAATGTGCATTTTCGACTTGTTGTCTTTGACTGTATAAGACATTCCAATCGGAAGATACTGAACTGAATGTATGTACATGTTTAGGACATACTAAACCAAAGAAGAGGAAAAACAAGACGTGGTATTTTCTTGTTTCTTTGTGCATATACACAGGCATAATTAAGTTGTCCCTAAAAGTATATCGACACAAATAATCTTTAGGTTTGCAGATCTAGTGTGAGCGGTCTGTTTGTTGATTATATGTCTATCTTAAAGGTCCAATACTAAGGAAAGTGAACATTTTAATTTCTTTTAAAAAGCACAGAAACTATTTCATTTTATTGGAAAATGAAAGTTGGTATGTAGAAATTTAAAATATATAGCAGTATATGTACAATTATTTTTCTATGAAGTATGAAGAAAGTTAAAAAGACCTGGGGGTCATTCTGTCGATTCATTGAAATTTCAACATAATACACATACATTTCTTTCAGATCCAAAGACCTTCTGTAAATTTTGACCTGCCAATCTTCATTATTTAGTGTCTTGCAGAAGTCTATGCACTGGCTATGAAAACAATTGCCAACTCACTTTCTCTTAGTAATGGACCTTTAATAGCATTACACATTTGACCCAGATATCGATTTTAACTTTCCCTCTCTTACACAAAGCCTATGTGTTACAGTCAAAATAACCTACAGTCACGTGCAATGTTATATTCAAGAATCGTCGTAGCATACTTTCAAGTTGTCTTGTAAGTGGAGGCATGGTTTACTCCTGTACTAATTGCGACTGCATCTGTGGAACCTTTATCGGTGTCTTTGTTCTTTACTGCGAGTATCTGTAGAAAAATATTATGAAATATAAAACTTATTGTAGAGAAGGCTCGATTTTATGTTAACCATGTTTATTAATTGAGACCTGTCTGGATTTCCGAACAGGAACTAGCTGTCGAGCAAAGGTTATAACTGCATCTTTCGCAAGATCATTTAACACTAAAACAAAAACAAGAAAAAGCGTGAATATATTTATACTTGACATACTTCAGAATTAGTAAAAATGTCCATCAGTTTAAACTGAGTTCCAGGTATTTGAAATTTATTTATATAAAGTTATTGAAACAATGACCGTATGTCAATAAGATTCCAATTACGTTAACTTTCTGTCCGATGTAATTCTACACATACCTTTGGAACAAATATGACCGTTTGTGTCAATAACGTTCCTATTATGAGAAATCCCGATGTTATTCCATACATAAGGATCTCCTTGTCCTTCAAGAGCAACGACAAGGTCAAGCCAACAGCGCTCAGAATGACCACGTTGTATATACAGAATCCAATCTCGTGTGAATCATTAAGCGCTTGAATTTTCACCTGATGTATACATAATACAAAATATGAATTCGTCATATTTTACATATTCTATCAAACGGGTATACACACATAATAAGCACAAATTATGAAAACAATACGTAACTGGGATATTTAAATAGAGGAGGCATCAATTAAAATATAATATATCTGCATTTATAGTTAATATATCTGCGTTATTAGTTATGAATACGAGTTAATCTAAAGTTTACGATTGGATATACACCAGTGATCTTAACAACCGCAATAACTTCCATGCCTAATTGAATGAATTAGGAAAATCCTAACTTCCCAGTTGCTTTATGATAAAAAAAATATTTTCTAGACGTATCATGAAGAGTCGGTCTATATTTTAACATTAAAAGCATTACAACATGTTTTATGTGATACTTTTATCCTATTCATCTTGTTAATTAGAAATTTTTCATCAAATATATTTATTTGGGAGGAGGCCGTGAATAAATGTTTTGATCGCAATTAATTTTTATATCCATTTAACGTCGTTTACTGAAGTAAGTTCTATTTTTTTCAGTTGCATTACATATTCATACTGTGTTAATTGATACTTGTATCTGTTTGTTATATATCAAACTTGATAGCATTATTTATACATGTAAACATTTAAATAGATACTGTATAGTTCTCATATTTTCAAATATCAGATCTTTGCTTTATCTCGATCAAGTACCTATAGTTAAATGCAATAACTTGGATAGGTTTTGAAGCACTAATTCTTCAAGTTATTGATGTAAATGTTGAAATTCAGCTAAAAGTTCTATACATGTACTTACATTTTTTGTTTCCCAAGCCAGGAAGGCTCCAAATATAAGCAGACCACCTTCTATAACATATAACGGCCATTGAAAGTAATCTGAATACTCCGATAAACAAACACGTACAAATGGTCTCACTTCGGCATCATTTCCAATCATGTATACCTGATAATGATAAGCACACACAATAGCAAAACATAATTCTAGTTTCAAAAACATAAAACCTAAATAGCTTTTAAGAATAAAAACTTAGATGCAAGTCTCAAAAGAAGTCCCGATCATTGCAAATGTAAGTGAACATTTCGAAATCTATATATCACTGTAGAGAATTCAAAACGAAGAAGTGTAGGTACAAACTATTTTATATACATTTGTACTTTTATAAACACTTACGATATGTTCTAGATATAGAAACAAAGTCTCAGAACTATTTGTCCCACTATCAAGATATTATGTAAATGTAATATCTTTTTCATTAAATAACACCTCCTGAAATTAATTTATGACTCTTTAATACCCGAAAGTTATTTTCAAAAGTGCGGCAATGCGGACAAAAATATCAATAGGGGATTGCGAGCAGACCAAACAGAAGTTGAAATGGTAGGTTATGCATAGTCACTCCAAAATATCTAGCTTTTGAAGGCTGGTTTAGTTGAAGGAAAGTTGAACCGTTAAGATAAGTAAACAAGAATAGCTTTATTGAAAATGCAACCATTCCAACAATCACTATTAGATGTTTGAGTGTTTGCAAAATTTACAAAAGTACGGGCACGTGTACATGAAACATAATCTTCTTTATTTCTGTAAGCGTGTCACGAGTCAAAAGTTAGAACATCGCAAATTATAAAGTCTGTTCATAAAACGTGTGACAGTAGACCAAGCCTCCATCTTTAATGTTGTAATATCAGAATAATTGTAAAACAGCATAGTTATATGTTTTCATACAATATATTACCCTACCCAACTTATGCAAAGTTAAATAAATTATGGAAATGACACTGACGCTTTATCAATATTATCAAATGTGCACTTGCTCCTTGTCTTTTTCAAAAAGGAAATATGTTTTCCTTTTGTATCAAAGGTAGAGTTTTAATTCTGAGATTTGATCTGTGCATCCCTTTTAAATCCAAGAAAAGTGCAAGTTGAAATAGTAGAGTATTGCACGTATAGAGTATTGTTCTTGTAGAATATAATGTTTGATACTATGCTACTCTTCTCTTGTTTAAATAAACTCCGTTTTACTGACCTCATTTTTCAAATATTTAGTAATTATCATGTAAGGTCCGACGATTTCCCATACAATCAAAACCACTGACACAAGTCCGACGAAACCTCCAATTATCGCCAATAGCTGGTAGTCTTTGATTATCTGAAATATTTGTTATTCTGTACAGTTGTCTGCGTTTTTTACTTTTTTACAATACTTGAAAATGTACCCAGTTGGCCGGCCTAATAGAAATCACTACCTTTCCTTTACCTTTTGCATCTAAATGCCTAACGAGCTCGAGAATGGTAAGATTTTTCGATAATGCGTTTTATATATAAAATATTGTAAATTTTGGTATATATTTCTACAAATCCTATGAAAAAAAGTCATCATCCCGAAATTCTTGTTTTTTTTTATGACAAATCAAAGTTGGATTGCAAAACTTATCTAATTCTTGGTATGTTTTAATTCAGGCAGGCAAGGAGGTTAGTATTATCATCATAAAATGTGACACCTACATTGTAATAGTGTTTGCTTAACGAACTTAAAAGTATTGAAACCAACAGTTTGAACCATTTTACTGAATACGATTTGGTTACTTATTATATTACTCAAGTTGTCTATCTTCAAAGGTCATAAAGATGACCATCAATTTAAACAGTGTTTTTATTTACTTACTTACTGTAAACTTGGAACACTGATATACCGTGCTCCTGGTTTGTTTGTTTAGACCTTTCTATCTAATTGCTTTCTTTGTATATGTATTTTGTGTAAATTCGATCATTTATACATTCAATAATAAACTACTGCAAAGTTTCGTTTCGATAGGAGAGCCTTGTGGTACTTGGCTTTTCCTAATGGATGTTTGTTTTTGTTCTTATGTTTATACGTTTAAACATTTAACAAAAAGTTCATTACCTGCCTTATTATACAGATTTACGAAAAAACTTAAACTTTATATACACAAGATACCGGCAGAATATGTAATGCTATTAACTGCAATCGAATCATGTTTCTTAATTTTTATTTTTTACGAAATTACACTGAAGTACTGTTAAGAAATAAAAACGGTAATTGCATTGGCATTATCAAACACTTTATGTTAGTAATTGAGAAAATCTATTAAACTGTAAACTTAATATTTAGATAGACGTTCTATTTACATGGAAATTTGTATCAGCAACGAAGACTTGTCTTTACATATTAAAAGAGCATATATACAACAGTAATATTATGGCCATTTCATTTGTAGTCAGAAATAGGGACCAATACAGTCGCATTACTTTTGAACATTTTAACCTCTTAAATACTTCACAATGTTCCAATAATATGTGTACCTCCTCGTTTTGGTGGTGCATTTCATACAGCTTCTTTGAGACGGGAGCTCTCCACGTTTGAACAATATGTGATCCTACACAGCACACCCGCCTACGAGACTACCTTATACGTCAAAAAGGACGTAATGCTTTATAAAAGTGCGTTGAAAAAATGGAACAAGGTATCCAATACATAGATAGGTACACATTTAGAAAGACACCGTCAATTATCAGAATTCTTTGTAGCTTCATTGTAGTTTTCATATCAATGTACGCATGTGGCACTAAGAGTAATCTATATTAAGAAATCAAAATGGCCTAACGATGGCTGAGAATCGAGAAACCATCAAAGCACTGTTTATGCTAGTATATATCTATGTCTATGATGACTGGACCTCACGGAGAACGCTGACATGATAACAAATAGGTCAATACCGGCAACCCAGAAAGGGTAATGTTCCAGGTCCGATCACTTGAGCCCTAGCCGCAATATAATCTATAATAAAATACGATACTTGATGTGTTATATTCGTACAGAGTATTTGGTTCTTGTAATTAAAAAGTGTAGGTGTACCATAATCTTACTTATTTAGATTATGAGCTCCAGGGATAAATTTCCAGGCTTGCTTAAAACAATGATCAACGTCATTAAGTACTATTTAAGTTCAACAATATTTTGCAAATACATCAAAACGAGACGTTTAAAAATGTTTTAAACCTAAGGTTTAACAGACAACAACAGCATACACGTTTACGAAGTTGCTTGTTCTTGAATATCCTGTATACTCTCCATGTTTTAGAAAACAACGACCCGTATGTTACAGTAAATCCAAGGCTAAAGCACACTAAACGGATCTGAAAACGAAGAAACACATTTCTCAGTAACTGCATCATTTATAATTAATTCAAACATGTTCAAAATAACATGTATTCATTATCCGATCATACTGTCACCTTTTTAAATTTATAATACAAAATTTATCTAATTCGTTTCTTACCTACTTCATACGTGTTATAACACTTCAGTTGTAAGCACGGAACATGAATGTAAGCTCTGCTTATAATTTCAACGGTTTTGTTTTTATTTTAAGTTTTCTAAGCAACGGAATCTTAAAATCCGAAAATGGATTTAAGGACAATGTACCTTACAGAAGACGTCATTTTCTGTTGCAGCGTTTTTGAAGAAGACTGTGCAATAACAAACGACGCATCCAAGTAAAAGGACGTTGTTTATATTTGGAGAAGACATCTTCACATAACTAAAAGGTAAAAGGGATGTGATGAACGTTTCAATGATTTCAAGGGGAGCAAGGTCTGGTGACTCAAATTGCAACCACTCCTTTAAGGCCCGGTCACACCGCCTGAACTTTGTTGGAGCGTTCCTTCAACGGTAGGGAGAGGGGCGGAATTTAGACAACGCTCGTCACCGCGCACAAAATGGGAAAAAAATCGAAAACACGGGCGTTGCCTTAGAGGTGCACCGCTGAAGCCGGCGTTGCTTTAGCGTTAATTTAACGGTAGCGAGCGTTGGTTTAGCGGTGACGCGAGCGTTGATAGAGCGGCGTTCCGCGTATGCGTGCGTTGGCTCTGCGGGGTTTTAAAGTTGGTTTAGCGGCATACCGCTTTTGACTACGACACCGTTCCAGCAATCCCGTGTCCGCTCGTAAAATGCTTACAACCGCTCCACCAAAGTCTGTGCAACGTTTAATCACCGCCCGGGCAAAGCTGGCGAAGCAGCGGTGGTCCAGCGTTCAATATTTCTGCGTTGGCCTAGCGGACCCAAGCGTCCACGAACTTGCGTCTAGCGTAGCCAAACTTGACTGGGCGTTGTTACAGCGGTGGTGAACTTTGCTGGAGCGGAAAATTGCCCGCTCCTCACCGCTCGCAATATTTTGTGCAGCTCAAAACTTTCGGAGCGGTAGGAGGGACCATCAGCGGTGACCGAGCGTATACGGCGTTGCCTTAACGGGGGCCAACTTCTGTTAAACGGTGGTGAACGGTAACGAACGGTGATGAATTTTTTTCACCGCTCCAGGAACGCTCCAACAAAGTTCGGTCGGTGTGACCGGGCCTTTAACCAATGTGCAGTAATTATGTCTAACAGTGAAAGATAAGGATATTTGTGCTGCGATTATGTATGATTATGTATATCATCAAGCAAAAATAAAATGTACATTCAGTGAATATTCAATCAATGAAAGATAATACGTATCTGCGTTGAAATGCATACCAATGACTGTATGAACAGTGAACATACTGAAAGATAAAGCGGTTTTGCCTTAATTATGCATATACCTAAAAGATAATTGTTATCATGAATATCAATAAAAACTAGATATTTATGCAGATATTATGCCTATCAAAAATAGATAGATAGATCAATCAACCAATCAATCAATCAATCAATCAATCAAGTGTGATTCCAGTGATTTTGCTTATAAGTGAAAGATGTAATGTTTGTGCCGTTACGGCTATCAATGAAAAATAAAATAAAATATGCCTTAAAACGCAAGTCAGTAAAAGATATAGTGTATATGAAGTTATGGCTTTTAACGAAAAATGTAATGTATGTAAAATAATTCAACCTATCAATGACAGGCATAATGAATATGAAGGGATTCTGACTATGGATGAAATATTAAATGTATCCGCATTGACTAAGCATACCAATGAAGACACAATGTAGGTGTCGTAATTATACCTTTGAATTAAAGGAAAAATGTTAATTGCTTTAAATATGCCTTCAACGAAAGATACAAAGTATGTGCTTATACTATAAACGAAGGACGTGATTATGACTAAGGAAGAAAGATAAAATGTATGGGCCTAATCATGTCTATCAATGAAAGATATTTGTCGTGAAACGTTAATCATGTTTATTAAAGAAAGAAGGAAAACAAAATAAAGTGTGTGCCCTGGTATTGCCTATCAATAAAAGATAAAAAGTAAACGTTTAATGCTTTATCTAATATATGTCAAATGTACCTCCCTTTGAATTCCATAGGCCTTCTTAGTTTGTTTGACTCCTTAGTTTGTTTCAAGAATAAAGAGTTTTCTTTCTAATAGCATGAGACGTCGTACGAAGATTTTACCTATTGTGGCGATGTACAACGTTAAAAATGAACAAAGATATAGCGAGGCAAATTCCAAGGCTAGCCAATGACGTCATTGTAAGGTAAAGGGCCGTTGGTATTTCCTTTTCCTCATAGGTTATATACGTAGAATCTCTTGGCAAAACATTATCTGAAAAAGGTGAATCATATAATAACCATAAGAAAATAAAGCTTGGAGCGAACCCGGCGCACATACTTCTGGATTACAATGGAACTTTGGTTTTTGTTAATACCACATCATCGAGACGATATCAGACTGGTCAAAAAGGTATAACAGGAGTACAGGTCATCACTAAATGGAGTTTAACGCTATCAAGTATCCCAAAGCCATACAGAAATAAAGACGGGCATACTGATCCCTTAGCTCTAACATGAATACTTACACAAACTTTGTATAAAGCTGTATATATATTCTTCATAGATGATTTATGTTAACAGCCTATGCCTCAACAAAAGTTACACTGAACATACGTGTAAATAATAGAATAATACTTTAATCTGTGATACAGATCGTCAATACATAGCAATATTAACAAAATCAAGAGTCACACTTTTAGATTTGTTTTAGCCATCTCGTATTTCATCGAGTATATCTGTGAGTTTGCGTGTCCAAGAGAGTTATCAACGTGAAATATGGCGATTTTGATTTAATAAGGAGAATAACTCTGATGCCATTGAAGAAATAAAGCATGTTATCAAACATGTTCATGATGTCGAGACTAAATACATTTCAGTACGTTTCTTGAACACTACTGCTCAAGAAATATACCCCTAAATGATAGAAATGTAATAGCTAGCATAAAGGATATTCGCCATTATAACGTAGCCTTATACATGGTGTGTAACTTTCATCACGATTGGTTAGTGTGTTAACAATCTGAATTAAATAGAAAAAGTGGAAACTTCACAGGTCTTTCAACACGACAAAAACGAAAATGTTGCAGGCTCGGTTTGACTGAGCCTGTTCATGGACGGTAGTGGAAATGCATGCTACCGTCCACGCCCTCTAGCCCCGGGTTGAGCAGAACTCAATTTTTACACATGCTAAAAGTACAACAAGAGGGCCAAGATGGCCCTAGGTCGCTCACCTAAGAAACACACCATAACAGTGTAAAACATGTTTGACCTAGTGATTTCATGGAAACAAATATTCTGACCAATTTTCATTAAGATTGGACCAAAAAATTGGTCTCTTGTGATAAAACAAGCATTTTCTTAGATTATGATATGACCTAGTTTTTGACCCTAGATGACCCATGTTCAAACTCGACCTAGATTTTATCAAGGCAATCATTCTGACCAAAATTCATGAAGATCAATTGAAAAATACAGCCTCTATCACATATACAAGTTTTTTCTTTGATTTGACCAAGTGACCTAATTTTTAACCTCAGATGACCCATATTCAAATTTGACCTAGATTTCATTAAGGCAATCATCCTGACCAAATTTCATAAAAATCAATTGAAAAAAACAGTCTCTATCGCATACACAAGATTTTTCTTTAATTTGACCTAGTGACCTAGTTTTTGACCTCAGATAACCCATATTCAAACTCGACCTAGATTTCATCAAGGCAATCACTCTGACCAAATTTCATGAAGATCAATTGAAAACTACATCCTCTATTGCATACACAATGTTTTTCTTCGATTTGACCTAGTGACCTAGTTTTTGACCCCAGATGACCCATTTTTGAACTCGGCCTAGATTTTATCAAGGTAATCATTCTGGCTAAATTTCATGAAGATCAGTTGAAAAATACAGCCTCTATCGCATACACAATTTTTTTCCTTGATTTGACCTAGTGACCTAATTTTTAAATCCCAGATGACCCATTTTCGACTCGGCCTAGATTTCATCAAGGTAATCATTCTGACCAAAATTCATGAAGATCAATTGAAAAATACCGCCTCTATCGCATACACAAGGTTTTTCTTTGATTTGACCTAGTGACCTAGTTTTTGACCCCAGATGACCCATTTTCGAACTCGGCCTAGATTTCATCAAGGCAATCATTCTGACCAATATTCATGAAGATCAATTGAAAAATACAGCCTCTATCGCATACACAAGGTTTTTCTTTGATTTGACCTAGTGACCTAGTTTTTGACCCGAGATGACCCATTTTTGAACTCGGCCTAGATTTCAACAAGGCTATCATTCTGACCAATATTTATGAAGAATAATTGAAAAATACAGCCTCTATCGCATACACAAGGTTTCTCTTTGATTTGACCTAGTGACCTAGTTTTTGACCCGAGATGACCCATTTTCGAACTCGGCCTAGATTTCATCAAGGCAATCATTCTGACCAATATTCATGAAGATTAATTGAAAAATACAGCCTCTATCGCATACACAAGGTTTTTCTTTGATTTGACCTAGTGACCTAGTTTTTGATCCGAGATGACCCATTTTCGAACTCGGCCTAGATTTCATCAAGGTTATCATTCTGACCAATATTCATGAAGATTAATTGAAAAATACAGCCTCTATCGCATACACAAGCTAAATGTTGACAGACGACGGACGACAGACGACAGACGACGGACGACGGACGCCGGACATTGAGCGATCAGAAAAACTCACCTGAGCATTGCTCAGGTGAGCTAAAAAGCAATTTAGAGACATCCGCAGATGTATTCAAACGGTGGTGAACATGGAACCTTCAATGATACACGGGTTGTGGCGTGTAATTCCATGAAAAGCGGCGTTTGGTCCCCAGATAAAGTAAAGGGTTTGCCCCAAACGAAAAACAATGGGCATAACTAAACAAACTGGAAATTAAAAAGGGGATCTGAGGTTATGGAGCCTGCGTATCACAGGAACTGTCAAAAGGTAAAGCCATTTTGACTAATTCAATGTGAATGATTTCGATTTTACAAAAGAAACCATCTCCATGTTTAACCAAACCTGTCCGTGATTTCGCAGCCAATTTACAGTTGACCAAGATATGTCTATAAATATTCTTTGTACATTTTACAAACAAATAGCAATGGGGTTTTCTCTGTGTTACAAGTAAACTTGTTGATGAACGGATAGAAGGCGACGGTAATAACTTACCCCTTCGTACTTAGGATGGATTAAAACCGCACTTCCCACTTAATCAACAAAACTATATACAAGTTTGAATATATGGCAGATGTTCTAATATGGTTTAAACCGACATGTGGCTGGCTGACTTTGCTGCTTTATGTCTTTTTGTGCACATTGGTGTGCTCAGTCCTGTCCTGTAACCAAGTCTGTGGACTGTATATGATACATCCGGTTAGCGTATAATTTATTATAATTATGTTGTTGGCTTAAAATAAACCGCATTACAAACAATTTGCTTTCATGTTCTGGTCCCTATTTTCGACGTTTGGTACATTAGTATAGATGGCTGTATGCTTTTACTGTTAAAGTCATAAAGGTGTAGTGTAGATAAAGTAGTGGACCATACTACCGTATACTGTTGCATAGTCGCAACTACTCTAATGTTTGATGGGTACGATTTATTTTTTGATGTTCAAAAAGAAATATGACTTTTCTATACCACCTCTTTTCCGCATGAATACAGTCAAATATGTATATCAGGATCACACGGGAGCGGTCTTTATTTTCAGGTTGTCTGCCCGACAACATAAAAACCGGAATAAAAACAGAAGGCCTTTAGTTTTGATCTAGTTTTGTTACTATTGAATCTGCTATGAACCAACTGTACAAACATCCAAGGTTATTTTACCTTTCCACTTAATGGCGTCCTCTATCCATTCAAAGTATTTCGGATTTTTGTCTTGTCTATAGAGGCCCACTGTTTGTCTTGCATTCCCTTAAACATATCAAAATACATTAAAACAGAGAAATTTAAACACATTTACGGTCTGTCTGCATTATTTGTCAAAAAACTTACTACAACGTAGAACTTGATGAAATGTTGATTTTTCAAAATACTAGAATATATTCAGAAAATTCGGCACATAAATAAGATAAGTTCGTCAGCTTGATTTTTTTCTGACTTAATGAAGAAAGTTTGACATAACGCTTGTTTTAATAATGGGAGTTTGAAGAAGAATCACACTTTTAAATAGACCATTTGGTTAGATTCTAACAGAACCTTTTACAGTTGTGAATCAACATAATTTCTATTACTTATTTAAAATACATACAGATCGTCAGTGTGCTTATTTTATGATCCATGAAGGCTGGTATATCAAATGTGTAGGATTAAAACGTTTATAACTGACAGGTCCTCCAAATTATTTATCCTTGTAATCAACTAAACACAAAAAAGATAAACATAATTATTTGATCTTCTTTAAGTATCATATATGAGAGATAACGCCACATCAAAATGCTGTTGTTCTTTTTCGGTTACAGTACAGATGATTTCAATCAAGTGTTTAAGTAACCAGTCAGAGTCGTTGTATATTATGACGTTATTTAAGCTGCAATTAGAACAAGTCACTGACTTGCAAACTATTAACAATACCTTGAATTCTTTCAATTTTGACAATGCGGTCTGGATCGGCTCCAGACGTGAACGATACCCTGCCAGAAACACCGGTTAATGTTGTGTTTCCAACACACTGGAATATGATCTCGTTGATATCCGAATCAATATACTCAAACATATCAAGAGTTTTTGGGTGGCCTGTGAATACAAATATGATAGGCCTTAGATGACCTTAAAATCAATTTGCATACTTACAAGTACTGATAAAAAATACACAATTCAAACAATCAAGTGGGGACAAAAAGCGCATGCATATCTAGGAAATTCTACTGATGTGATTAGCCTAAAGGTTCCACCGCACACGAAGGCTTAACTTTTGAGAAGGCGGAGTATAACGGTTTATGAAATTGTATTTGTTGAAATCTTCAAAGGTTCATAATTTGGTTATACCTGTATTAAGAAACAAAATAAACCTATTCATTTTTAAAAAGACTTTGACATTTCTGGTTATGACTATAAAAAGATATAAAGATAAAAGAAGTGAAACGTCTTATCCATCATTAGGTTTTTGTCAAATGAAAAAGAGAGTACCAACGTTGTACGGCTTTTCATATGGTATGTTTTGCTTAAGGTTACAGTGTCATCTGTCTTTTTATGCTTTTATATATTTTTTATGCTCTTGTATGAGCAGTGGCATAGATTACACCTTCTTAAACAGATAAAAAGGCCTTGACATTGAAGATAAATTCCTGGAAACTGTGTAACCAGGGACTAAGGTATAAAATGCAGTTGTCAGCTTTTCTAAAAATGATAACAGATAAGACATTTTAATCCTTTTAGTGACCTATATCTTTTTTAGTTATAACCTCTAAGAACAAACTCAATCAAACAGAATCTGCTATTATTTTGCTTGGTTGCGTTTCGTGTTTCCAAAAGTGCCTTCTTACAGACTTTAGTGATTTGTCTATTAAAATCTGACTAAAGTACATCTCCTATTACGCTACGCACAGGATCTGAGAACGACCTATTCATTGCCTCGTTCTGACGACCCTTTCGCTAGCCAATCAGAGCCTAACTTACAACATCTTGAAAATCTACCTGTAGCCTTAACTTTTGATATTTACAATTCTTATGTCGTAATGTATCAGATAGCCGCCTAGCTCAGTCGGTAGGTCACTTGCTTTGTAAGCGAGAAGTCCCGGGTTCGAGCCCTGAAATGACCGCATATTTTTCTTACTCTTTGACATTCGAAAAGTCGTCTGATTGGATAAAATAAATTTAGCAATACTGGAAATCCAAAATCTACAGAAGACGAATGTGAATGGGTCGTTCTCAGATCTTCGTTTAGAAGATCAAGTACTTTAGTCAGATTGTGTCTATTAGAAACTGAACATAGATTATATATGTATAAGTTTACACACTTTCTAGTTATAAAAAAAAGATACAAACCATTGATAAATTGTAGCGAATGTAAAAATAGTAACAACCATCCTTGAAAATTATATGACAAAACTGCTTAAACAGCAGCTCAGCTAACGTATAAATTAAACCATTACTTGGTCCTCACAAAAACTCCAAGAAAATCTGTTACACTGAATTTGAGAATGAAACTGTAATAATCCATAAACTCACCCATTTCTTTTAGTCTGTGATTTGCGCAATCAAGAGCCATGGCAGCTACCCATATATGATCGTAACACTGATATGCATAGAAGTCGTATTTTTTCGCTTCCGTAGTGTATGCTGGGTGGTTATAATAACGCTCTGCAAATTCCCTGGCTTGATGTTTTGTAAAAAACCAAACAGAGCATAATAAGATAGTTATATACTATTGACTTTATGTGTGCAGTAACAAATCGTAAGTGCAAAATGCACAATTCACAAAAATGAGTTGAAAAATAACTTGACAAAGCATTGTATAAAACGCAACAGAAATTCATTTTTATATGTGACGACCATGTAAACACTTAAGAACTCCAGAGCTTTTATCAACAAACCAAACTACTTTACGGTGATCAATCATTGTAATTAAATAGTCCTACAACTTACAAAGCTGCCAAAACATACAGATTAAAACATAATTGCAAATTAATCTTTGCACAACTGATTGCAATCATTTATTTTCAAAAACTCAGATTAATCTGACAAAAATTGACAAAATTGATTTTAAGATGAAAGACGTAATGAGCTTAACGAAGACATTCCATTTAATCCACAGATCTCATAATGGCCTCCTCCATGTCTGAGTGGAACTGTCGCTGGCTTAGAATCGCTTGCCTCTCCGCTGAGGTTTTCAAATCCTTGCATTGGATGTGAAAACCTTTCATCTGAGGAAGCCATCCAGCTGGCATATAGAAGTCGGTGGTTCAGACGGGGTGCCCGCCTGTGCGTGGAATAATACCTGGATGGAGTACTTAGGGTCTTCCTTCACCACCACCAAAGTCTGACTTTGAATTTTGGGCAATCTCAGAGCTCGAAATTCAAATTAAAAGAAAACTCCGAAATTCGAATTAGTCAACTGGAAAATTGAAATTCAGCCAGAATGATTTTTGTCCTTAAAAATTGCAGTTTCAATATCAGAACAAGCTGCTAAAGAGCAGGATGAAATTCGGCTTTTGTGAAAAAATGGATTTCGATCATTGTGCTTGCTCGATACTAAATGTTTTGGGGTTTGTTTTTTTTTCTAATTTAGATTTGTGAAAAATTGAATTTCGGCCGTAGAGCTGGCATGAGATTCAAAGCTAATGACAATTGAATTGCGATCTTTGATAGTTCTAACGGTTTGACGATATATGTATATGTGAAACCACTGTTATTTGATTGTACACAAAATTATGCAAACCGTATACTAGTATTTCTTTATTACGATTACCAAATCATATATTATAAAAGCGAAATTCTGTCTATGCCTTTGATAATAGAAATTGTGTTTGCAAAGTGATATGTCCGTTGTACGCTTAACGTGTTTGTTGGGAATACACCCCTAATTAATACAAAAAATAAATTTCAGGTTCAAATTAGTTGACTCATTTATACTTATCACTTGTTTTTGAAAGTTCTTCATATAAGTTAGCCTGTAATACTTGCTGGCATGTGTAATCAATATCTTAAAACATATCAATATAACGGTAAAAAAGGGATTACCTGTTTGTCACCCGCCGCAGATGACAGAGTAAACGAAAATCATAACTCTACGTTTTACAATTAACATCTTGGTCAATTAATTATTTATTTAACGGTGCCACGACTTACAGATAAACAGTATTCATAACGGACGGACGATTTTCTGTATAAACCCGAAAAAAAATTCATGCGAATACCGGTTTCATGGACGGTAGTACATGAATTAAACACGAGCTCGGCGTAAACATGAGGCAAATGTTATACAATGACAAAAATTGATGTTGCGTTTTTATTGTTTCTTGAGTGTAAATGTGTTCCAGACAATTATGCCAAGAAAATCGTGACACTACTTTTGAAAAATTGTGTTTTTCGAACTGCCAATTCAAGTACGATCATTTTGACTATACGGCAATACATCAAAGATAAGTGCAGTCTCAATTATCTTTCCTGCGTCTCATTTTCGAAAGTTGATTAATCATTTTAACCTCCTATTACCTGTTAAATTTGCTATTCCTCTTTCTTCAACTGGGTTCGAATAAACTGGCCCTGTGATAAATGCTCCTTCAGCAGCCATGGACATTTCTTCTTCCGTACATTCTAAATTATCAAGACGGACTTTCCAGAAAGTTGAAGAATACCAGCCAACAAATACCCACACGATTTTTGGACCAAACAGTCCAACTTTGTACGCCTGTTAATGTACAATAATAGGGTTACGACGTGTGTTCACCTTTAAACTATGTCCGAGTTTAATCCGTTAATATCGGAGTATATAGTATGACGTAAACGATGAATTTCACATTCAAATAAAACTATTTTTACGTAAACCAAAAGGTAAATCAAATAATATTAGTCTGAAACTTGGAATAACTTTAAAGTTAAAAAAGGTTACAAAAGAAACATTGAAAAACAGTTCCTCTTACTTAATCTCTGACATAACAAACATAATTCTCTCCTTAAACTGCATGTATTTGTGATTGTCTTAAAGTATTTACAGCAAACCATTTGAAGAGGAAATCTTATTTATATCAAGTTGGATACAGAAGAACAGTTATTTTCAATTATAAGATAACCCTTAGCCTGCTGGCGGCAAGAGATTCTGCCTTTTCGACCAGTGCAGACCAAGATCAGCCTGCACATCCGTGCAGTCTGATCATGTTCTGCACTGTTTACCATTCAGTCAGTATCTATTTGGTAAGCACCCCTTTTAACAGTTAATGGTACTGTCCAAATTTAAAGATGGACAAGTTCATTATAGAAATTTAGCTGGGTAAGGGTTAATTGCCTACCGCACAGAGGAGCTCCCTGGCTTTGTCTTCATACATAGCAGTCATAATTATTCTAGCATCGTGAGTCTAAAATATAACAAAATAGATAGATAGTATTTGTTTCTTTCAGTATAATACCTACCGGATGTACTGCTTTGGCAAAGCAGTCATGATTACTAAACTTATATGTTTGCTTAAAGTTTATGACTTTGCATGTATTTTACTGTGTAAATATGACCTTTGGTGACATGTTACTGCTTCAAGTCAGACTGGTAGAACAGTATACCTTTTTAACATTCGTAAGTTTAATGGATACAGATCATTGCCTCATAAAGTTAAAGAATCTTGGCATTGAGCAATCACTATTTGGCATATACTTTTGGCACATTGTATTCAGCATTAACGGCATTCGTTAATTGGCATTTAGCATTAAATATTTTCTATTTGTCATATGGCAATCAACATTGAATTACTACTAGTCTACCATATATTTCTAAGCTATACTTTTATTAACTAAAAATTAATATCAACGAAATAGCAGGAATTTTAAAGCAAATGTAATGTAAAAATATAAATTTTTGCCCGAAATATTTTTCGTTTTTCCACTTTTTTATTTCATTTCAGTACATTGATATTTATACATACACAGCATGTTCCTTATAATATATGGATACAATACTAAATTTCAACATTACATGTTTCAACATACATTTTGTCCATATATTTCAACAAAGTCAGAAAATATATAATATATATTTTCTGACTTTGTTATATTATGTTATATATATTATATATTGTACATAATATCTATCCTTGAAAGGTTTTTCAAATACTAAAGAAGGATGGAAAATAATCAATGAGTGATGAAATAATGGCGTGTTCTTGAAGAAAAAAAGGAAAAGAGCGGTACATATTTGAAAGAATTTAAGAAAGGAAGGGAATTAAAAGGCTGCTCTGCTCAATCAAAAATTCTCTGTTGGTCTACATGACCATGAAATTCAGTCTATTTTGAATGGTATACATCTAACTTGTCCTTCAGACAAGCAATAATATATTCAATATTGATTTGTTTCTCAAAATAAAGCTTAAATAAATTGCTTGAAATGTTACCTTCAAATTTTCCACCCTAGTCATTGGATTATGCATGAAAATTTCCTGAGATATGATCGTGATATTTGTTCCTTGGACGCTTTTTACAAAGTCATCCATCACCTGTTTGTAACACAAATAAACAATTTTAATTAATGCATGAACATTTACAATGACTTTGTTCTCTGCGCCAAATATGATATTTGCTAATTACTTCTTGAAGAATATGATAAATATAGCTAACTGTGTATATTTGGTGTTCAATAACGTCAGGGCATTATCACTATTATTTTTCATATATACCTCCATGTAGGTATGATAATTTGCAACCAAACCTGGTTGATAGGCAAATTGTTGGGATACGAGATCCTGTACATGTGAGGTTGTTTGGGTCAAGATTAACATTGCTTTAAATATGATAATTGTATTCTATTTATTTATTGTTTGTTTCCGGAATGATATTGTTCAAAAGTTGATACAGAATAAACGAATCGTCAATAAATCAAGGTCATATCAGATAAGCACTATAGGAATAAGGTCAGTAATTTGGTCTAAAATGTGCTTCCGTGCTTTCGAAAGAAGAAGTCCATAATAAATAGATCCTAATTTTCCCATTTTTTGTGCAAATTCGTGTAGAAAACGAGTACTTTAATTACATTTTTTACTGCTACAGTTCATTCTGCATGAAGTGAGACTGTTTTCGTTTTTTGGGAAGCAGATCACAACTGACTGACATTTCACTAGAAACTTTTCAACTCCCTGTTTTTCTTTTCATTTTTTCATTAATTTATGATAGAACTTTCATGAAATATAGGTGTAGGAAAAAGTGATGTTCTATGAAAATACTTAAAGACGACCTGAAGTTGTCGTTTTTTATATGAAACAAAGAAGGATTTGAATTACTGACCTTCAACCTATAATTTGAGTAAGTTAATGTTACAGTTGAATAACTGCAGTCAAAAATACTGTATCCCAGTGAGCAATTGAAATTAAAATTAATGTGGATCTAGGTCATTTATACTGTAATAAAACTGGCATTGATAATTGATTGTGTTGTGTTTTGAAGATCATTTAAAACCATTTAAACTATCATGTAAGCTGACATTTCCAAGTAGCACAGATATGTACATTTTGATAGCTATTTTAGATGCCATCAAAAGGTAAATAAGTTTAAATTGTTGCTACGTTCTTAGAATATAGTGTCCCTCATATTTACTTTAGAATGGTTCTGATGAATATCTATAAATATGGATGAAAATCCACATAGCCATGGATTGAGACAAAATACTGTATTAGTTTTGTTTGTTGTATTGTATATAACATATCAAAGACTACAATTTATCAATTTTCAAATTTCCTAGCTGTGGAAATAAGTGCTCACATGTACATGTTTCGTTCAGGAATAAGAAAGATATTACCGTTTTCCGGATATTTCTGTTATCGGTATTGTTTATATTTATTACAAAGTATGCCTTAAAAATTGAAGACTACCATACAAATATTTGACACTAACTGGGAAATCGACTATACCACGTTTGTACTTCTATAAGTTTATGCAACATAGAAATATATATACCTGCATATGATATAATTTTAACAGTTATAACTAGATATTTCCATAGTTGTATCTTGCACATGATTTATAACAGTTATAAGAAAAGTTATGATGTTAGTTTCAAAACTTTCGGAACATCACTTGTTTACATGCATGCTGGACTTAGCAACTAAAATAACTCACTGAGGAGAAGAATTCTAGTGCTTGGTTTATTGTTGCCACTTTCTTCCAGTTAAATTCATTCATCAGATCTATCCTTGCCGGGTTGTGTTTCTGGTCCGGGAGCGTTAGACGAAAAAACTTTGGAAATCGTTTCCGGTCCGAGAGAATCGGCGACGACGAGCTGTAGGACAACTGAATCAAACACACATGACCTGTTAGCAGCACAGTACACTAAAGATACCGTGTACTGTAGTCCTGTACATATTCAACACATGGACATTAACCAAATTTTGAGCATTATGATAAAGTAATTTGTTATGAAATAAAGTTGTCGGTAGTTTAACAATGGACTGAGACAGGGTAAGCTTTTGCCTATTTAAACAGTCTTACTCTTCGGCTAATAACAGCATTGTGATATCTATATTCTGGTACTTACCTGAGTTAGATTCCAAAGGTAAGATACTTGAGAAGTACCTTCAGATTCCACCGAACACCCCGCACCGAGTACCATGTGGTATGTTGGATCCTCGTCTAAAGACTTGACCATTTTGTAAACGGCAATACCTTCATTGCACTGTACAATGGTATAATTTTGAAACAATATATTGTAATAATGCACTAAACGAAAGTAACGATGTGCAGGGTACCTGACAACGACATTAAAACAAACGCAATTTACATACGTCAGAAAAATATTAAACCTTTCAACTGTTTTGTATGGGTTTAGTATAATTTTGCTTACACTGTCTTGTAAGTAAAGAACATGCTTGGGGGATTAAGTAGTACGGTTTGGTGCCAGTGAACTAGTTCAAACTTAACAATAGTGTAATCGTGAACCATGGATTTTACTATTTTACTTGTGGCAACGCTAATCGTGAAACCATTGCGTCTAGCATCAAATCAGTGAAAGATGTTTACATTTTACACTGAAACAATCAAGCATACTGTAATAATTTAAATTATACACTGTAACCTGCACAAATAGCTAAACGTAAGCAATTCATTGTTCTATATTGACCGTGTGACAGTAATATGAAAACAAGTATTACATCTCAAAAATTAATCGGGAAAGTATATAAAGCCAGTGTCAAAGAAATTACACTGTTTTTCCTAAGAAACGCTAGACAGGTAATGATATTGTATCTTCATATTTACTACTTTGAACTATAGAGAGAAATCTTTATTTTTAGATACAGACTTGTCCGCCTAACTTAGCCTAGCTCTGTGCGAAAAGACAGTTTGGTTCTTTAACGTGCCCGCTGTATAGCACCGGTACACGCGACGAAGCATTCTTTCCTGGGAAGAACCAGTACAGGCCTCTGACTATTACGTATTTCCTAGTTATGAATTTTCCAGTATAAATTATTGTTTAAAAAAATGAGCAAGTAGCCGTAAGACATCGACAAAATACCTTGGTATCAATCCATTTGTAGGTCACATTATAGTCTGCTAGAACGTTAACTTTATTGTTTACGTCCTCAATTGCCATTTTGGCGGCCGGCAAACAGGATACGCCTCCATTCCAGCTATCACCAGTCATGGGTAAAAGCCCCAACAATCGGATCTCCTTACTGTTTGAGGTTGGCAAGCAGATAATCAGCACAATCAGACAATAGCGTTGCTTTAACATATTGTCTGCAAATAATATGATTTCGTAAGCTGTTTTCAAAAACATATGCCATATGTTATTTAATTACGTAATTAACTACAGTAAAATGAATTATTCTACACAGTAGGTAACTCATATGTAAATTAACGGCATAATTACAAAGAACAAATCACAAAAGTGATCATAAATGAGGACTGCAAAGGAATGATTACTAGGTACGGTTTCTCCGATTACATATATTTATTTTATGACTTCTTAACTGAAATAAATCTGGTTAATCACTGGCAATATACTAGGCTTTTCTATTACAATATTGACCAATCAGATAAACATGTTCTTTTCATATAACATGGACCTATTTGATAATATAACTACATTTGTAATTTATAGACACTTTTATATGTGCGTAATAATTGTGTTAGTGTCTAAAATACTTTTTCTAGCAGCAAAATTTGTCATACAACCGGCCAGTGCGTTTCCACTAAAACAATAAACTTTTTAAACTGCCATGAGCAAATGATTGCCTTTCTTAGAAAATACAGAAAATATTTTAAAATCCTGAACACTTTGACTGAGGCTTTTGGACCACTTGGGCCACGAGTTGGTTAATGCAAACGCCTTGCTAATTGGTCAAGAAACATCTAGAATTTTTTCAAATGGCTAGGGCCTGGCCTCGGACACCGATGACTACTGTTAATGCTATTCGCGAAAAAGGCTACTCCCGCATCAGGGTTTTTGAGCTCATGACTATGTATGTCAATTGAGACAAATATTCATACCTCCGGTTATTATTTTAATGTCTTTTTGTAGTTACCCTGCTAGTATACTTCAAAATTTCTTGTCGTTTTGTCTTTGTATGAACCTATGTATGATTCGCATTTAAAATTATGGAGGATATCTGTAACCAACTTTAACCAATGCTGTATTGTTAGAAGTTCAATATACTATTGTTTTACTACTTTCTATGTAAAATGATAAATATTGAACATGTTTTCAATCTTTTTTTAAATGATTCGTATTTTTATTTGTGTAAATTGGCTATGAATATGCGCAGTTTTATCTGGATAAAGAGGATGTTATATTATGCTATGAAAGCAAGTCAAACTCGTTATGAACCAAGCTATTTTATTGACGACAATAATATGCAAATCGATTCAAACAATGTGAGAGAGTCAAAGTTGTTTGTCCGAATCTTGGGTCTGTTTACATTATTTGTTGCTATTTCTGTAAACAGAACGAACAACTGCAACTAAACAAAGAAGATGCAAACACAAACGAACGGGTGTCTAGCTCTCCAAATTCAACTACTTTAGCTAAATAGCTAAAAATGAAGTTTAGCAGTTGAAAAGACATATAAACATATAACAAAATATCGTCACCTAGACTCATTGTTGTACTGAATCAATTGACCTAAATGACCGAAAAACCAACACGGACAACTCATGGATAATAACTGAGGTATAATACAAATCCAAGTTACTTTTAATAATTTTAAGATACTTTAGAAAACCAACATATAAAAGTTAAAAGAAAAGAAAGCAAAACGCAAAGCAAAAACTGTGAGAGCCATCCATCACATAGTAGACCCGCAACAAAAAGAAACTGTAGCATAGAGATATAGCGGACCGGTTGCTTCAAAACTCTAGCAAGTACATATTAAACCTATAACTGATCATCATTCATCGATGTTTGGAAAAAAGATTACAGGCGGTATGTTATCCGTACCCGAACCATTACATTATACTCAGAAAATCAGTACTGACTAGTGATGTATGTTTTGAATTCAGCTACTGTTAAATTTTACATTTCAGTAGAATACCTGTTAACACATTCCAATGTGCATATAGTGTAACAATATCGTAGCTTTGGCTTCGCTTTATTGTCAAAGCCATTAACATTATAATGTTATCATGATAGGCCCGACTTTGCTGAGTTTATTACCTATAGGCAGCTTCAAATATAAGAGCATTCAAACCTTGTCCTTGTAACATAACGCTAAAACGAAGGTTCGGTTACCGTTGGATAACTTTCATAGACACTAACAAACTCGCTTGCTCCTGTGCTTATGAATAAATTATGCAAATGAAGCGGCCATATTGGATATCGGTCAAAAAACATAAGAACATAAGTCAATCAAGCGCACCGCATGCCAAACCGAAAGTAAAACTACCATTCAAGTTTTCAGGTCGATATCAGGTAACTAAAGTGTCCAAATCATGGCAACTTGGTATAATTTATTTGTATAATGATTGATCATCAAAACAGAATTAAAAGTTAGAAATTCTGAGACAAGTATTTTATCTACGCATGTTATAAATCGTAGGTAAGTGCAAGAACGGTATCGGTACAGTCAGTGAGTTGTCCAGAAGATGCTCATTTTATTATTATTTAGAAATTTTTTTGAAAACGGAGACAATTTTTTCCAAAAGCATCAGTGAATATACTTCACGTTTTGAGTCCATTTGGGTAGTGTCCACCCCACGTTTTCAGTGTCTTGGACATCAAAGTCGTTTGTTTACAAAACGTTGACCGCTAACCGCTAAAAGCTGCACATATTCAGTGACGTGCTGATACCGTTATATTAAACAGTTTAGAACGAAATCGGCCAGGAATAATATTTTCGAACGTTATTTCCTGAAATTAACTATGAAACATGAAACTTCAAGGCGATCTCTGTCCGCATTATGCATATTCAAGAAGAGTTGAGGTAGTTTGATGAAATAAAGTTCGATTTTCAAAAACATGCAACAAAAATATTAATTGCCACTACATGAATTTCACATAACAAAGTTAGTGTTATGTTTTCGTCCAGACCTGGTCTTCTGTTTTGAAAAAAAATAGACCTTAAGTATAGTGTTCGCCATTATTTATATAATAGTCAAATGAACTGTATAGGGCCATTATGACTGCCTTGTCTTTTTTAGCAGAAAACTATGTCTGAGTCTGACTCGTCAGACTCGCCAGTGTGCAAGAAAAAGAAGCTAGTGAGTGTGACACAGGAAGAAATGGTATGAACCTGAAAAGTTTATAGCATTATTATTTCAATGTTGAATACAGTCTGGTAGCCTTAAAAATATAGATGTCTGATTTTAAGTGCAGTGCGACAGATATTAAAAACCGGTGACGACATACTTTTTCATAAATGTTCTTTATTCAAACACATTTATAAAATGTGCAGATAATTTATATAGCTTTAAACGTCTTCAAAATAAACGTGCATTTGTATATTGTTTTATGAAACCCTTGTGAAACTGGCAATGGTAAATGTTTGTATGTTTTCGAAATATTAATAAAGCATTAAAAATAAAAATAATTTACAAAAGAAGCAGTATACAAATGTACGATGCTCTTGATGGGCATGATATCATATATAATATATAATCGCCAACTGCTCTTAAAGGTTATGGGTATGCTTTTATTAATCGGGTAAGCTTGCATAATATCAATAATAGTATTAGTGTAGCATGAATATAAACTTACGTAGTTGAAATGATCTGATTTGTTAGGTTTTTGCTTGGGATGTAAAGCATCAAAATATATAGAAAATGTATCTATAAAATTTCTGACCTGATCAGGGCCAATTTTTGCAGTACATTTACTGACAGTGGTTCTATTCCGGTGCTAGCCTGTTCAGCTATTATCTTTGGAAAAGAAACTTACCTACCGAGAAGATGCCAAATTGTCTTAAATATCTAAAATCATTAATTGTATTATTTGCAATGATTGGGTATAAATTAAAAATTATCAGATCATTTTAATATAGGCCAAAAAAAGAGACTTGTTTCTGGTCACCCGAATGTCTTAAAATCTTTAAAGGAAGTGTAAATGTATGTCCAAACAGTGAAACAAAGCGATATTCGTTATTAATTAGCTTATCATTGACTTTATTGACGATAGTTGCTGTCATTTCACAATGACAGACATAAAGGGCAACATATTTCAATGTAAAACTAAAATAAAAAACCGACCTTCCGACCATGATCATTTGTTCAGGTCCGTGGCCAGAAACAGGTCTGTTTTTAGGTTTTAGGTTTTATAACTGCTTGGTATGTATATCTCTACATTCTGATTACAGCTGAATGTTGATGAAGGTTCACCCATCCATTCATCACAAGACCTATTTGCTTCTAGCCCGCTTAAAGGCCAGTCTGGTGTAGGCCCTACACCCAAATTGTAGGAGGAGCTTCCTAAAAATAAGTGAATGTGAGTCAGGTCAAGAAAGGGTCAGTTTGTTCCATACAGGTGAATCAGCTGACTGACCCTGATAAAAGATAATAGTATAGTATTTGATCCCTGTTGATCAGCTACACATGTGCATAGGGTCCGAGAAAGTATTCATAATTTACTGGGAGAATTTAGTTGATTGAAGAAAAATGGAAGAATCATAAGGGAATAACAGTTGAATTCTAAACAGGCAGTATTAAGTCATCAAGGCTTTTTAGTTGTAGTGTACAAAGAATCAGTTTCAGGACTTTTCTGTAGTGAAATATACTATGGATTTAATTGGTATATATTATTTGATTTAGCATGATCACATTTTGTGATTTGAAGTTTTAATAGTCTTTGATCTGGACTTGTGAAATGTAAAATAATACAATGTCACAGTAAACATTTAGAAGGAATTACAGTAACAAGTTTCAACTAATTTATCCAAAAAAAAAACAACATTAGCATACATATTTATATGAATTTGTTTTATGACAGATTAATAGATAAGTGTCATTCATCTTTTTTTTAAATAATTTATAATTTCCATTGACTATCTAGAATAGCTCTGGAACTGCAAGATTATCAGTAAAGTAGCCAGTGTGATAAACCACTATTGAGAACAACCAGTGCCTTGTTACCTGGCATGACCTGTATGTTTACATTTTCCTGCTGACTGCTCTGCTTTATCACATGACCAATGTAAGAGTTCAGATTTCAAATTTCAACTGTCAAATTTTCAAATTCTTATGATTTTGCAATCAAAATAACTCCTATGAGATATTTCTGTATACCTTTAATTTAATATTTTTAAATAGATTAGAACTTAGAGAAGTGATGAGGCAAAATATATTTAATAATTTTCATTCTTATTTGAGTTATTTGGAAAAAAATGTCAAAAACTGAAGGGTGTCTGAATGGTTTTTGAATTTGCAATGATTGACATTTTGTGGGTGGAGCCATTCCTTTTATACTGAGCCCTGGGGTTTAAAGCTCATTCACAAGATTTGTTTCCATCAAGTTCGCATTCTTTGCATGAACCTTCTGATCAAATGTGGCAAGAATACTTAGATCCCAATAAGGGAGATTATAACTTCAAATCGTCACCAACTTCTTCATGTAATATAGTAACTTGTGATCATGTTGAGAAATGTAAACTTTTAGAAAATGAAAATAATGATCTTCGTCGAGAAAATGAAAAACTTAGTCGTGAAAATGAAGAACGAAAAGAAGAAATCAAAAGTCTTAAGAAAAACTGTAATGAGTCATTATTACAAGAAAACTTCAACTTAAGAGAAAAAATTGAAGAACTTAATTCCATACTGCATTTGCAATCTACAGACACACAATATGAATGTCCATAAAGGGTATCTAGAAAGTTCATGCAGAACATGCGGAAGTACATTTCCGAAAAAGCAGAAAAATTTTCCTAAACAAGCATATGCTGAAGAGATCAAAGCTATTTATGACATTTCAGTAAATGAAGACAATGATGATATTTATCCAAATTCAGTCTGCTCAAACTGTAGAATCAGATTTTATAAATTTAGACAAAGTATTCAAAAGCAAGAACAATTTTCTGGAAATTTTCCAAAACTTTATAATTATAGCGTGCACACAGAGAACTGTGCGTTTTGTTTAAATAAATCTCAAAGCGGGCGTAAAGAAAAGCCTGAATTGTGTGTGAAAAGGAAAGTTACTTTTTCAGAAAAAGTCACTGATACTGCCTCAGAAACTGAGACCGGCTCAGAAACTGAGACAGGTGAAGATGAACCTACAATAGATTCAGACAGTTATTCAGCAGCTAAAAGACTGCGTTTTCAGGATGTAGGAAGTACTTCTGAAGAACAATTTAACTGCGAAATAACTAGTATTGATATTGAAAAAATAAATGAAAAAAAACTAGCTGAAATATTTCAGTGCAGTATATGCAAAGGCGTACCGACAATTCCAAGTCTCACGCGATGCTCGCATATTTACTGTAAGTCATGTATTCTTGCTTGGTTAAAAACTGCTAATGTGTGTCCAGTTTGCAGGTCCTTCATTACAGCAGCCGATACTGCTTCACTATCAGGTCAGCTTTTACTGCTGTACGAAACTATGACATTGTCATGTAAATATACTGGTTGTTCATTTATTTCAACAATAAGCAACTTTAAGACTCATGAAGATTTGTGTAAGTTTGGAAAGTATCCAGCTCTCTTTTCAGCTTCTTCCAAGCGAGTATCTACGGTTACTAAAGTACCGATATATGACTGTTCTAATAAGTATTTAAAACAGAAGCGTCTGAAAGGTTTAAATGACTTTGTTACCGAATTCTGCCAAACAAACACAGAAGATAAAGGCGACGCTTTATTTTTTCTTTTACAGCAGCACTTAAAAGATACAAATGACACTAGACAAAATGACATTAATGATATATGGAGAAATATTAATTCAAAATTGACTCCAAGTCAGTGTCTTGCTTTACGCGTCGATACACTTCAGAGCAAAACACAGTATAAGGCGCAATATAATTATCTTAAGAAAAATGTTCGCAATCCCTTGCAATCACCTAGTGTTATTGATGATCTAGAACTTTTATATGCACCAAGCTCTACGCGCTACAGCATCCAAGGATTAGAATTCACAGACAATTATTACCATACTCCGGCTAAAGTAGTAAACAGAACTGAGTACACATGTAAAGATAGCTCCTTTGAGCCACTAGATGTTTTGCAAGACTTCCAGCCAGTAATGCCAGAATTTGCATCACCTAATATTAAAGGTGTGCGATGGAGCTATCCTGATGCAATAGCAAGTACATTAAAGGAACTTGAGCCAAAAATTGTTTCTGGTCTTAAGCAAAATAAAATTGACCCAAATGATCCTAATATCTTACTAATCACTAGCATTAAAGATGGTGCTGACGGTCTAGGAGACGTGTCGATTCACAAGGAATTGTCTGATCGGTTTTTACCTGATAAAGCGTTTCGATTTTCTTTTTGTGTTTTTAAAATTGAAGCTATAGTTAGTAATCGCGAGCCAGTTGAAATTTTCGTAGAGGAAAAACCTAACTCAGTTCGAACAAACAGGCCATTGCTTGAAGCGATCTGCGACGAAAACAATAGAGCTTCTAGTTTAGTGTGTCTTTTGCCCATAGAAAACGAGCGAGCGTTTTTGAAAGATAAAATATTAAGAGTACAACACAAAGATGGGTGGCGGAGACACTGTCTTAAATTCTATACTAGTATGATTGATGAAAAATTGGATAGGAAAGAGAGCGGTTTAGCTGGAAGCGGATCTAGATACCTTTGTACACTTTGCGAAGCCACAACTCAGAGTGCAGTAAAAGATCTTGGCAGTTTCCAAATTTCTAGAACTTACTGTGAAACAAAAGAAATCGCCGAGTATATCCGTGTAAATCCTGACAGACTTTCGCAGTCGGCTATCGACAACATATCCAAAGGTGTTAAACGTACACCAACCTTACAAGCGGAAGCTATTGAAAAGTGTTTAGATGCAACTCACGCGGATATAAACTTGGGGTCTTTTTTTAAGAAACTTCTCATACGGGAAATTGCAACCGTAACTCAGTGGGAAGCAACTGCAGACGTAAAACCAATCCTTAAAGATGCTGAGGTTAAATTTGACATGCATTTAAAGAAGAATATTGGCATCAACCCAGAGTTGATGATGCCAGGGAATTATGCTAGGGTTTTGTTTAACGAAGCCAATGAATCAAAAGTACTTTCATACCTTCCAAATGAAGATAGAAGGAAAAACATGTCAAGTGTTTTACAAAAGTTCAGATTCATGAGGAAGGTATATCGGTCTAAGGATCCTAAGAAGGAATGCCCCGAAGATATTTCTAAATACAAAGAAACAGCTGTAGAAATGGCCAAGTTACTTTTAACACATTTCGGGTATGCTTCATGGCCAAATTACTTACATAAAGTTGTCGAACACGTTCAAGAAATAATAGAAAGTCCAAACGGTCCTGGTACTGTAGGCGGTATAAGCGGTGAAGGGAATGAGTGCGGGAACAAGATTTTCAGGCATATGCGGAAAAACCTAGCTAGAAAGGGAAACACACAAGGTGGTCTAAGGGATGTCCTATGGTGTCACTGGCTTTATAGTAGTCCTGAACTTTCAGAGCTTGCTACATTAACATTGAAACAGGCAAGATGTAGTTTATGTTTTGAACTAGGTCATAACAGACGAACTTGTGTTATGAACAAGTCATCAATGACCTCACAGGACACACAGGCCTGAGCGTTCTCTCAGAGAATAAAATCATGTCCTCGCACTCGTTGAATTATGCTTTGTAGGACACTAACCAGTACTATATTAACAAGGTGGTGGTTTCATTAGAACTTTAATAATACCGCTATGCTCATTATAAGGAACAGCAGAATAGGGGCATGATACGAATTTCTATATATATATATATATGGAGAGAGAGTGGGAGAAAGGTCATCAAAAGGAACAGTTCAAGAAAGGCATGATACTAATTTATATAAATATATGTATTTTAATACAAGTCGCACCATGAGAAACTGCATTTGCGAGCAACCTGAAACCTGTGTATCCGTGCAGTCTGATCAGGATCTGTACTGTTCGCTTTCAAACCCTATAAAAGGTAGACTAGTCAGTAGCGAACAGTACGGATCGTGATAAGTCTGCACATATGCGGAGGCTGATCTGAATCAAGCTAGTCTCAAATGCAGTATATTATCTTCATGTGTTTTTATGTGCATCAGTAGAAACTAGATTGTCTTGTTTTCAATTATTTTAACGTAAAGTTTCATTCAATTACCTCCCTTTTTGTTTAAATATATATATATATATATATATAAGCATCTCCATGAGAAAATTAACATACTTCGTTTGGAACCAGCATAAATCCTGGCTGCCGGTGTATCCGTCCAGTCTGATCAGGATACATACTGTTCGCTTTCAAACCCTATAATAGATAGTCGTTTGCGAAAAGTATGGATCCTAATAAGGCAGCACATATGCGGAATTCATACTGGAATTACCCTGGTTTCAAATGTAGTATATTATTTTCATTTGTGCTTTCTGTGTGCATTAGTAGAATGTCTTATTTTCACTTATTTTAACGTAACACATCATTTAATTACCTCCCTTTATATATGTATATGTATATATATATAAAGCCTCACTGTGAGTAAACAGCATAGTGTATTTACAACCAGCATGAATCCGGATCGGCCTGTGTATCCGTATCCGTTCAGACTGATCAAGAGCAATACTGTTCGATTTCAAACCCTATGATAGCTAGACTTAAGTTGTTAGCAAACAGTTTGGATCCCAAAAAGGCTCCGCAGGTGCGGAGGCTGGTCTTAATCAAGGTGGTTTCAAATGCAGTAAATTATTTTTATATGTGCATTATTTTATATGTGCTTGTTATATGCATCAGTAGAACCTAGAATGTCTTGCTTTCAATTATTCAAATGTAAAGGTTCATTCAGTTATCTCCCTATATGTGTAAATATATATAAAGCCGCTCCATGAGAAAATCAAAATACCACAGTTTCAATCAGCATGAATCCTGATCCATCAGTGTATCTGTCCAGTCTGATCAGGATACATACTGTTCGCTTTCAAACCCTATAATAGATGGTCTTTAGCGAAAAGTATGGATCCGGAGAAGGCTGCACAGATGCAGAGGCTGATCTGGAATCATACTGGTCTCAGATGTAGTATACTATTTTTATGTGTTCTTTTTTATGTGCATCAGTAGAATTTTGTTGTTGTTGTTTTTTTTTTTGCATTATTTTAACGTAACGTATCATTCAAATACCTCACTTTATGTGTATATACATATATAAAGCCACACCATGAGTAAAGAGCATACTGTATTTGCATCAAGCAAATATCTTGATCGGCCTGTGTATCCGTGCAGACTGATCAGGATCCATACTCCTTGATTTCAAACCATATGATTGGTAGAATACTTTCTAGCGAACAGTATGGATCCTGAGAGAGCTGCACCTATGCGGAGGCTGATCTCGGATCATGCTAGTCGCAAATGCAGTATACTGGTTTTCTCGTAACGCAGTTAACATTTTCTTTATTTCATTATCATATTATATGCTTTTTATGTGCAAGTAGAACCTAGAATGTCCTGTTTGCAGATATTTTTACGTAACGATTCATTCAAATTCCTATCTTTATTCGTCAATTTTGAAATTCACAATATTTTAAAGCAAACTGTATGGAAACATTGTTGTAATATTGTAATATTATACCATGACGTTACTTATTTAAGTGTAATCAAGACGAATTAATGGCCACACGAAATTGTTAAATCAAAACGAGGACATTAATGTGTTCATGGTTGAACACCCGTCAGCAAAACAAAGAACACAAGTCAAGGTTTATTTTGTAGTAATGGTTCATTTAGTAAAAATTTTACTGAAAGTGCTTGTTTTCCTGACATCATTTTTTCCTTTTTCGTCCTTTGGCTTTACATGTTGTACATGTATATTTTCCTTTAGGAACACCTTTTTCCAGGAGACCCACACAGTATTGATGTAACCAACGCTTGCATTTGCTTTCGCACTGAACCCATGCTATAGGTGAAATTTCCGGAGATTCAAAAATACAACATTCATCATCTAAATCGCACGAACTTGGTCGCAGTGGTTTGGTAGTGTATGCAAAAATATTTTCAGCCGATCCTCCAACAACCATAATGCAGTCATCTGACAAAGCAAAACTTGAATTTCCTGCAGTGCAGTGCCATGTGTCTAACTCTGTAGTGTCAATGTTCAAAGACTGCAAATCTATAGTGTACAACTTGTTACTTGTTAAAGGAGTATCAGTCATCTCAGGTTCCTTTTGAGCGTACCCTCCAGTGACAATCAGTTTATTATTTAGCGCAACGATGCTATGGTACGAAATAAATATGTCTACTTGAAGTTTAGCCGTTATCTTGTCTAAAGTGTATCTATGTTCAGTAAGGTTATGCAGTTTCAGAATGAAAAGTTCATTTATTGGAAGTCTTTCTAATGGTACAGATTCGTTCCCTTTGAACGACACACCTCCTATTATAATCACACATTTTGTACCTGACAATGTCACAAAATTCGCAGTGTGATAGGCTCTCGGTCTTACATCTGGAATATTTTTTATTCTTGTCCATAAATATGTGGATGAATCAAACTCATAGAAAGAACCATCATTGCAAACTTGAGTAAAGGGACTGACAAGGCCTGTCGTATGTCTGTTGGATAGTGATACTCCGCCATGCATTACCACTATATTATCACCCAACGGTGTGATAGTGTGACCGGTTCTGCCAGTCGGTATATCACCCCTCTGGACGTCTTTACTCAGTACACCTCTACCAGCAGGTTGGCAAATTGTACACTGATACTTGTTTCTGACGAATTCCAATTTGATAAGTTCATTGCTAGTGTCAAATGTATCAGTATTTAATCCACCCCATACAAAAACTGTCTGTTGGTCAAGCCAAGCGCTCGCAGACTGTAAACTAGGAAACTGTGCCCCTAAAATATTCTCGAACCTTTGAATGTGGCTAATGTAAGCATCATCTTCGTCATACTTAAATGTTATATGGAATAAGTCATTACCATACTTCCATTCACTTTCTTGCACTCTACGTGCTCCCCCAAAATACAATAAAGTTGACTCGTTATCATTGGAATTAAGTTTTAGATAGCAGTGTCCTTCTGCAGGAAAATAATCCGAGTTTCTTAAGTCGAGTACTATTCTTTTTCTTGTAGCTTTGCCTTTGGTTGAAGATTTAGATTTAAATGGCAGAATTCTCCATTCTGGGGCTGCTTCAGCCATATTTCACTAAAATCAGAAAAAAAGATCATTATATCCCTACGGTGTTATAATGGGGATTGTTAAAAGGGACATTTCTGATTGAATTTTGTCAAAGTTAGTAATAAAAAATATGACCCTTGACTTTTATTGATAGAAATCCGGAAAACAGAAATTTTGCCATACTTTCATTATCAATTACTTGACCAATTCTTCTCATATTGACCCCGGCCCCTTCTGTCCCATTAGCTTATGACCCAAGGGTCGTATTGAAATTCTAAAGGTATTTTGTATTCTTCAAAGCCCATGTCGGTATTTTGGCAAGTTTCAAGTTTCCAGTACCAACGGTATTTTATAAAGGAGTCTGATCGGACGGACAGACATGAAGATATCACAAGATCCCTGCTGCTCTGCTAGAAGAGATGGAAAAAATCACACTAATAAATTATTTACCAAAGGTGAATTATTAAAACTACATCTTCATTCTTAATAAAATATACTTCCAAAAGCCTTATATAATCGTGAAACTGAAAAACCAAGTACATAAAAACACTTACATAATTACGTCCGTAAAGCCATGTAATCCTAAATCTTATAATATCAACTTGATATTCACACGCAGTTACGCCCGCAATGCCAACGTAGATATTCCAGTAAAACTCGTGTACAGCTACTGTAACATATGCATGTATATGTACAGTGCACATTACACATTCGTTCGATTAACTAGAACAACAACAACAAAAAGGGCGGTACTTGACAGTTGGGCATGCTCATTACGAATGTTTTGTTTACATCCGGTCGTCGCATACGGGAATAGCACAAAGTTTGTTAGTGATAGACCCTTTGTCTAGTGACATATAATAATTTCTTATCCACTATTGTATCTCGTGTAATTACAAATTTCACAGGTGTAAAACTCGGACATTAACATTCTAAATGGTGCACTTGATGAAACTGACCCTTGACTCAAGGACTGTAGAATGGTTTTGACATCTTAATTTATCTTATAAGGTGCATTTTGTATCGTATATTTTGTCAAAATTGTTTCACATGAAAATATCGTTTTCCCCCAGGCTTCACTTTGTTATTTGTAAGTAGCACTTTTTCCATACAGGACAGTCTACAATTTATAGGTCTAGATACCACACATATAAAATGTTTATTATATCTCACTTTTATTTCTTCTCATTTGGATTGTCAGAATAATTTGTATATTTAATAATTACTGATGTAAGAAATAAGCACAGATAGTGCTTGACTCCTTTTTCCTTGTATTTCTGCTATTATTATACTTATTGCTGTAAATAATAAGATGTGGGTCCTTAATGAACGATTTGGGTTAATTATAGGGATAGCTGTATCTCAGTCATTATTATGTTATATACAATAGTAAAAGGTAACCAACTGTTTGTTAGAGCAAGTACTCGTTATAAAATACTATTTTCGAATTTGAGCCAATCAAAAACAAGTTCTATGAACAGCACCAATCAAAGCTCACTTCTGCTATGGTATAAATAGGTTTTGTTTGTTTTGGGTTTAACGCCGTTTTTCAACAGTATTTCAGTCATGTAACGGCGGGCAGTTAACCTAACCAGTGTTCCTGGATTCTGTACCAGTACAAACCTGTTCTCCGCAAGTAATTGCCAACTCCCCACATGAATCAGAGGTGGAGGACTAATGATTTCAGACACAATGTCGTTTATCAAATAGTCATGGAGAACATGCGCCGAGCCCGAGGATCGAACTCGCGACCCCGCGATCCGTAGACCGACGCTCTTACCTACTGAGCTAAGCGGGCGGGGTATAAATAGGTAGATGGATGACAGATCATTCCGTATCCAACGATAGAAGAAGGCACATCGAGAACGTTCATAGACTAAAGAAGAGTTGCAGAATTTCAACGAGGTTTTGAGCTATAGGGCCAGCGCAAAGGGTTTACCTTAACGGTAGTTAAATGCTATAGATGATAGCAAATATAGGCTGAGCATCGAAAAGCTGAGGCAGAGACATAGTGTTTATAATCTGCTGAGATAATAGGAGAGTTCCACCTTATAGACAAGATTCAGCGTTTAAGGCGAAGTACAGCCAAGGCATCGGGGTTTTACCTATATGGTGCTTGAATGCTACATGTGATAGCACATAAGCACTGAGCACCCAGGAGTCAGGACAAACATACAGAGTTGCAGCTTCAATAAAGAAGACATAGGCTGAGCATCTATGCGATAGGACTCGTATGTTGTATATGTCACAGTGTGAAAAAAATGTGCAGCCAGACCGGGACTCGAACCCGGGGCCTCGGAATACCGTTCCGATGCTCTACCGACAGAGCTACCCGGGTGCCAACACAATTTCTCCCCGTTTTGATATATTTCAGGTTCTATACCGTGACATATTACCCCACCATTCTGAAATTCGTCCTCGAATTTCAGCGGGTACTTTATATATAAGCAATTACAGGCGTCGGAGACTAACCAGTGTAATGCCGTCACGGTCCCATGTTGGGCGACAAGTGTCACAGGGTGAGAAAAATGTGCAGCCAGGCCGGGACTCGAACCCGGGGCCTCGGAATATCGTTCCGGTGCTCTACCGACTGAGCTACCCGGGTGCCTACACACTTTCTCCCCGTTTTAATATATTTCAAGTTCTATACCGTAACATATCTAATATCTAAATGATAATGTATTCTATAAATGCATATATGAACATTTGGCATAAACATATATCTATCAATACAGTCACTATAATACATGTGAATAGTTTAGTACAATCAATACAATATCGCCTTACTCCAAATGCCGGTGAAAGATTCAGCTACCAATCTTTATTCCTTCTTTGAATTATGTGATAAATACAAACATTTTATAGCATCACTCTATGAACATCAGATATCTCCTTTAGATATATCTGCGACATATACTTATATCTAAACGTGCAAACTTCTTGATACCAGAAATAACATGATAATGAATAATCCGCCTTCACAATTATTCACAATATGAATCGGTAAAAGTTTTAAGATATCAAAATAATTCACCATGAAGTTGTTCAAACAGTTTCTGCTTCATGTGAACAAGTTCATTCAGCTCAAATTCTAAATCACTCATATCTATATCAGTTATGTTGAAAACGTGTAGTATGATATATTTGCATCATTTTAGTCCTTCACGGAGATTATCACAAGTAAGTCTTTCAGGTGGTCTTTTCTTCCTTTGTGGACGAAGTTCTCTCCTTTCTTCCTCTGATTCACTTCAGTTAGATCACCATGTACGTTTTCGTCAGGGATTCCAACAAGGTAAGTATCACTGTGGTAAGTATTTTCTTTTTCAGCTTGCTGTTCATCGGCTGGACTATTTCTGAAGCACGGTGATGGTAAAGAAAAGAAAGGTAACAACATATTGCGAAGTAACTTTCTTATCCTAGACTTTGGCTTGTTTTCCTGTTGGACCTCAAATACTGGTATATCACTGTTTGGGTGTCTGAGAACAACGTAAACACTGTTTTCCCAAGTGCCTGCCAATTTCTGACGTCCTTTCAGTCCGACGTTGCGTACGAGAACACGGTCACCTTGTTCCAAAACAGCATACCTTACTCGTCTGTCATAGATTTCCTTATAGCGTTGTCCTTTCTTGGTGGCTTCTTTGCTGGCAATATTGTATGCTGATTTGAGTCGAGACTGAAGTTTCGTTTCTCCACATAATATGAGGAACTGATTCTTTCTCCGTCATCAAGTGAGGGCAGTCCAAGAAAGGCATCTACTGCAAGGCGTGGATGACGAACAAATATGAGGTAGAAAGGTGAGTATCCTGTACTCTCATTTATTGTGGCATTGTAGGCATGGGTCAGTGTAGACACGTGGGCCTTCTAGTCGGCTTTCTGGTAATCTTCAAGTGTGCCAATCATGTTCAAAAGTGTTTGATTGAACCTTTCTACTTTACCATTGCACATAGCGTGATACGGTGTCGTCCTGCTTTTTGCCATTCCAACCATGTCACATAAATTTTGAATCACCTTTAATTCAAAGTTCTGCCCTCTGTCGCTGTGTAGTTTGGCTGAAAATCCGTAATGGACAAAGAACCTCTAGTACATTGCCTTGGCTTTGGTGTTTGCCGTCTGTTTTTGGTGGGGATTGCTTGTGAGTATCGGCTGAAATGATCGGAGATCACCAGGCTATTTTCAAATCCTCCTTTTGACCTATCAGCAGTGAGGTAATCGATACAGACGAGCTCCATCGGTGCACTTGTAGAATTTGGAACAAGCTCAGCTGCAGTTGTGGGAGCAGTTCTTCTACGAATACACCTTACACATTGCTGTACTTTAGCCCTGATGTATTTGTCCAAACCGGGCCAGTAGAACCGACGTTTTATCAGATACAAAGTGCGATCTCTCCCTTGATGACCCAAGTCTGAATGGTAAGCGTGGAAGACTTCATCTTTCAGCTGCCATGGAAGGATAAGCTGTAGACAGGATTCTCCTTTGACTTGACCTTTGCGATACAGAACACCATCTTTGAATTGCAATTTGTCTAGATCACGGTACAAAAACATAGTTATACCTAAAGTTTTTGCGTCTTTCAGGGATGGTTTATGGCTCATCTGGATGACATCAATGAGTGCTTTGATTGACGGATCTTGTTGTTGTGCCTTTATCCAGTCATATGATTCAACAGACACACACTTGAGAAAATCGTCTGGAATTTCATCTTCAAAGACATTGCCTGACGGGAACTTCAATAAAAAGACCAGTCAAGTATCGTACAGCTTATTTACATTAGTTGAAGGTTGTTACTCTAAAACATTGATTTGCCTGATCCCTGAAATTACCTAGCTAATAATTGAAATCATTTACGAATCATTGGTAAATGAATCATTTAGGCAAGGTAGCAAGAGGGAAATTTTGCATATGAGATATAATTATGGTCTCACCACCTATATGTTTTAACAAAGGACATTCTATATCGTTTGTCAGCTAGTCTAAGACATAGTCACCTTAGCAATTGGACCCATTATATTTTTCAAGATACTTAGGTTGATGCACTTCCCAGTGTCATATAACTCGTATCCTGACATGGGTAACATTATCTTTTGTTTCAATTTTGGAATATTTAAAATAAATTGCTTTTGCATCGAGAATATATTTGAATTTTATCAAAGTTTTGCTTAGGCTTCAGTAAAAATTAACTTACTCTTTTTTCTGTTAGGTTAATGAGTCACTTGTATATGTTTGTTTTTTTTGTTTTTTTTTTTTTTTGTTTTTTGTTGTTTTTTTTTTTTTTTTTGTTTTTTTTTGCCTTCTCAAAATTTGAATTTAAATAAGCTACAAAATAAAAGCACGAACAGACGTTCTAGATTCGGCCACTTACGAAGCGTCTAAACTTTAAAAATGACAGTGCAATTCTCCAGTACAATTCACTACAACTAACAGCCCAGGTAGATGCAGGCCATGAACATAAAGATTCATCACCAAGTTGCAAATTCTAGCTTCTACTTGTAATGACGTTCCTTACTGTTCTATTTTAATTTCTATTAAACACTTAAAATCCTTGTAAAAAAAGCTATTAATGCGTATTTCACAAATACTTGTTTATCATTACGATATTATTTTAGATTAATTTTAGTGTTACGACTGGTATGTATTTATGTTATGTGATTAACATCAATAGATATCTTACCCCCTTTCGTTGAATATGTCTTTATACTGGTGTTTAACTAATAAAATTATTAGCAGGATGTCTACTTATTAGTGTCAAGTAATTTGTACTATTTATATTCATTCTCATTGTCTCTATGATCACGATTATTACTTCTTCCTGCTCAAATGTTTCCTGGAATATTATTGAAGACAATTACAAGTGAATTGGTTGCTTGTATTGGTCTTGTGTTCTAGTATCCGTTGTTCTTATTGTCGTGATTATGTTTAGTATTTACATATACTTTTTCTTATATTATATATATATTGTTAGATTATATTTTCAGTTCAAATTTCAGTGTCATGACAGCTTTTGGAGCCCGGTACACATCATCATCTTTCAATGCAAAGTATAGTATGTATGAATAGAACAACAAAAAATGAACAAATTTCAGTAAAAAGGCAGTGAAATCAAAATTGATCAAATCTGTTTACATGTTGTCTTAACGTATTTTCTTCATACAATGCTGCATTTTCTATTTTAGTATGTTTAGTAATAAGTTGTCGTTTCAGCATTTGATCAATTGTTAGAAAATATATATTCTTTAATCGTTCTCTTTCTGATATAGTGGCAGTTTTGCTTTATATTGCTAATTCTTTACCTGCTCAACTTTTCTTTCCCTTCTTTTATATATCGCCAAGCTGTTTTTTCATTTGGATGTTTTTCTTATTTTCATTTCACATGTTACTTTTGTTGCTCTTAACTTTTTTCGCTATTTTTTAACTATTTACTTCGTTGATTTAACAAATAACCAAGTGCTCTACCGACTGTGGTCGTCATAAGAACTATAAATATGAAAACCCAAGGCTAAATATTGATTGTTTACTACTTTCACTTACAAAATGTTGCCAGCAAGGCTCTGATTGGCTAGCGGAAGGGTAGTCAGAACGAGGCTATCAATAGTACGACTAGCGTAATTGGAGATGTAATTAGTCAGATTGTTTACTTTATCTTCATGCACTACTTAACTTTCTATCAGGGCCTCACTACAACTTATAAAATAACTGTCAATGTAAGCCATGAAAAGAGTGTGCATGTTGTTTATTGAATACAAAGAGATTTAAACGAATATAGGTCATATTTTGTCTGCCTATCAGTTGTTGGAAAAAGGACCTGTCTGATTTTTCTTTCACTTTTGACCGATGTTTTATGTTTGGTTCAGTTTATTAGTCAATTCAGAGTTATTCCCCTTAGATTTTTTTTTGGTAGGTACTATCTCTATATTCAGCGCCCTTTTCAATGATAAACACGTTCAAAGGGGTTTTACATATAACACAGCCACACAGAGCGCGAAATACATCCTCTACGTGTACAGACTCTGATGGACAGATGGAGAAGCCCCCAGAACAGATCGAGAGAACAGATTTAGATACAGGCCTGTCGGGCTAACTTAACCTTGCTCTTTGCGAATAGAAAGTCTGTTTCTTTAACGTACCCGGTGTATAGCACCGATACACGCGAAGTCATCTTTCCTGCAGGTCTGTTAGTTAAGTGGGATAGAGTCAAGAGCATCACAGAAATTTCCAGTGCCTTGATCGGAAATGGAAACCCGGACCTCTGGATTGACCACTAGACCACCGGCTAAGCGGAATGAAAAAGTAACCTGTCTATGTTACATGCTGGATAACACAGTCATATATCTAACAGTCCTGAAATTGTTTTGTTTGATTTTCTCATATTTCAGGAAAGTTTCCCGTACTTTGTCGCATAGAGTACAAGAGATTGTTTTCTTTCCAGCAGTAGTTCACCCTGTGAAAGTCTGTGGGTTTTATTTTTTTACAAGAAAAGACTATTTGTTGTCAGACTTCACTACCAACTTTCCCCATGATCTTATATATTTTTATGTTTACATTACCGACCACTGTGTCCATTTTTTTCGAAATAGTTTACCCAGGACATTTTTTTTTCGACCCAAATTACTCTTTTTCAGAAATTGATATTTCAATTATTTTTCTCAGACTGTTAATTTTGACGCAGGTAAAGGATAGATAGTGCCTGTTTGGGTTGTATTTTTAGTTCCAGTGCCTTATCTATGCTTCAGTACAATATTAAAGAGAATAAGCTGAGAAATAGCTTGTTACGGAAAAGGCACTTTTATTGGATCTAACAATAAGACATTTGATAAAGGCCAACATTAAGTCAATAACAGTTTTAAGTATTAGTTACAGTGTGACAAAAAGATAATATTATTAATGTTATCAAATATTATGAAAATGTATATGAATTTATCTGAATTTTATTATTTTCTCCTTATCTTGATTAAAGACGTTAAACCCCGTACAAACAAACATCTAATAAGGAAGTCTCCGTGGAGACTGAATTACCGTTATCTGTAATCGAAGTATTTACATTCAGTTTGATCTTATCTATTATATTTTCAAATTTCAGAGAAATAGGTCCAGAATTTAAATTGAAGATATTAAAGCACATTTTTTCGGATATTTTAATTACCCTCGTACTTGACCTATATTAAACAATGTGGATGATATGTTTTGTGTCCTTCATTTTTTTTTATTTCAGTGAACACTACAAAAATAACTATTATGTATAATATCCGGAGCTTTAAATGTGCTCAGACAGTTTTAATTGTTAATCTAAGTGCTTACAACGAAAGTTTTTATGTGGTCTTTAAACTGTTTTAAGAATTTTTATTTAGTTTCACATTCTTGTAACTTATTTAGATTACATGAAAGGATATATTCAAATATATATCCGTTACATAAAGCAATTTATTACTTTTTTGACCTTTAATTTTAGCGTGAATTCGTTTAAAGAACTTTTTCATGTGTGCCATGATCATACAAATATCTTCGTAAATGAAATCTGTTATAAAAGAAACATTTTTATCAAAAAAATATTTAAATACATTTATATAAAACATACATCAAAGTGGGAGGATTTATCTAAAGCCATTGATTTTGGAGCTTCCCTTGAGTTGTCCTGTAAGCCGCAAGTGGTTCCATTTATTGCATAATTAAAGCTTAATGAAATTCTTTCCAATCAAAAATTGGATGCAAAACTTTGAAATTTTTGGAGAAATGACGGTAGAAATCAGCTGTCCCTAGTTTAACAGGTGATTTTAATAACTGCAGGGGATGTTTAATCTTTGAATAGTCATATACATTTTAATTCTACTTTACACGAGGTAAAATTTCAAAATGATTATGTCTTAATGCGAGAAGCTGGTTCTTTCTTGCCTTGCGGAGAACTAGTTTATTATATTACTGTATCCAGGAGCACTGGTTGGCTTAACAGCCTGCAATAACTGAAATAATGTTGACAAAAGGCGCTAATTCCAAAACAGACAAACGTTTGATACAATTTACTTTTGTTGTTAATGGAAGTCAATGTAAAGCATGCGGTCGTGTAAACTTCTACTCATTTGAATATGCATATTGCGAATGAGTCTAAATACCAACGCAATATGCAATATACAAATCATTATATTATATAAGACCCACTTCAGGACCATGACAAATTCTGACAGACACCAATAAAGGAAAATTAGCCTTAAAAGCGAAGCACTTACCTGTTAGTATATGCCTGCGACAAAGATTTTATGAACATAAAACTTGACAAGAAACGCACTCAGCAAATCCCACACGACTTCATTATGCCTCCGCAAGGATACAAACTGTTTCTCTTCCGCAAAACTATAATTGGTTGCACTATACAGCAGATTTAAGCGAAAGTTAAATCGTATATCGTTTGAAACCTTAGAAATATGACACACAGTTTAATATTATCATTCGACGACTGTTGCTTCACAAATGTAGAAATCAAAATAACAGTTTCAGATATGAAACTTCAGAGATATAAACAGATCAATGTGATTAGTGACATGAAACAACATTTTAATAGCTTATTTATATTAACATCAGATTAATATAATTATCAAGCTAGTGCTTGTTTTATGTTCCAGGTAAATCCCATCAAGTGATAAAATATTAATTCTAAAGCTTTAATTTTAATTTTCATTTAAAAAATTCTAAGGGACGCTGTCTTGAGAGGAGACGATATATATATATAATTATCAAGGTGATGTTAAATATTACTTCTTATACATATGTCTTCTAAATCTCTTTGATTTTAATTGTTTAAAGAAGTGTCATGATTTGGCGATAACTTAGACAATAAATACTACGAAATCTCTATGTAAAAAAACTGTTAGGTAAAAAATCATATTGTATAAGACAATCGATGATAAAAATGTAAAGAGTTGATATAAAAGCTATAATGGTATATATAAAAGTTTAGTGTTTCTTTTCTATGTTGTAGAATATACAGAATAGTGAGGTGTTGAACCGTTTAGATAAGGCAGTCTCCGCTGACCGAAACACTGCAGCGCTCTGTGTTTGTTTTGATTTTGGTGCCAGCAATACAAATATTGTACGGCGGAACGGTGTGTTATGTGGGTTTGGAGTGTCCTAAGAAACAATAAGGAGTCGAAAATTTTAAACAGGAAGGATCGCTTTTGATTTGGGGTTTGGGCGTTTAATAGGAATAATAAAAACAACATGAGATACGTGATAAGTGCGTAGGTAAATGTAAAATATAACGACTTTATGTAGAATATATATGACACTACATCAGAAAATTGATATGGCGGAGAAAAAAAAATTACGCGATTTATTCTCAACATGAACACTGACAAATTATCTATTTCCGTAATAGTTATCTTAAGCCCACAAGTTTATATATAGCAATACAAAGGCATGGAATGCATACACAGGAAGTGGTGTTACATTGTGTAAAAGTTCAAAATAAAGTTCCGTGTTGTTGATGAAACATAGCATAATGTGTCATACAAGGATGCGGCTAACTGTATTGAAAAAGACCTAGATCATGTTCATGGTTTAGTTTAATTTCCTGCAAAAATATCTACATATGCAATATTGTTAAACAGCATTTTTCCTGTCAACATTTGCAGCGGCTGTTTTTGTTTTTTTTTCAAAACAGATTAGTTTCTTAACTTCTCAATATACATTTTGTTTAGTTTTCGGTGGGAAGGCATGTCTCACTAACTGACTATATTTGGTTTTCAAGTCACTGCATGACATGCTCTAAAGTATTGAAATTGATACCTCAAAATTCAATTGTTTATGTAACATAAAGAAGAATCTGAATCTTTATGCATTCTGTAATAAAAGTTAATACACGATGCTACAATGCTACACATATTGAATCCATATGACATGTCAAAATACTATTTTCTTTTTATAAATAATAAGTAACTGCTAATCTATACGGAAACATCATGTGACTTCTTCTTCCCCCTTTTTTACCTATTTTGCATTTTTCCATTTGATTATAATTAAAGCCACGTTTTCAAAAATTGATTGAATATATATGTGAAATGTAAATGTTATGCCAATAAATGTCACATTATAAATGTGAAATCACTAAAAACTTTGGAAGGCATATGGTCTTGATTATCGCCTGAAAATCAGTATTAAATGGACATATACCATAATATTTTGTGTTTTAAAACAAAAACCAAGCCAAGAGACAAGTGCTACGATGCATAAAGTACAAGGGACAACGTCCTGAAGAAAGCAACATTTTATCAGTTGTATGAAAGGTTTAAATGAGATTCAGACATCAGATGAATCACATTTTGAAACTTAAAGAGCCCTTTCATGTTGATAGGTGCATTGTCCCATTTCCTCTAATTCCACATTCGCAGGAAGATGTAGAAAAAGTACTTGATTTCGAAAACGTTGAATCAATGCTAATCATGAGTTATATTGATTAGCCATGTTTGATATGACCGCATCATTATCACGTTTAATCTCAGAGCAGAGTTGTCGTTCGTGACCCTAACTATAACACCGGAATAATAATAAGGTAGCAGGGTACACTTCGAATTTTGGCCCCCGTCAATATTTGTAATAATTAGAACTTCGTGATTTTGGATGTCTGTAAATTAAGGTGAGAGATAATGATTATTAATTCTTTAGAAAATTTATACAACCGATACATGTAAAATTCTGATGTCAGTTGTAAAACTAACTGCTGGTAGCTTTGTACGAATCAATGAGACACCTTTTCGCGGAAAAATTCAAATCACGGAAGGGTTCTGTGCTTGTTGATTGATACTTAGGAACATTTTCGCTATTTTGTGAAAAAAACAAGTTGGATGGGCCCCCATTCCGTTTATATCCTGGACTTCAGTAAGGACCATTAAATTGAGAAATGCAATAAAATTGGGCATCGTTCTTGCAGCGGAATCATTGCTGGCTGTTCAAAAAGTGCAAAATTGATGATTTTGGCATGCTATCTTTTATGGATGGTGTAAACCTTTCGTTTTAATAACTTTCTTTATTCTTGTATGAAAATCTTGATCTTGCCATTAATTAAAAGGAACAAAACATGCACGCAATTTATAAAATGGCCATCTACTGTCGCAAACGAGTTCACTTCCATGGGGGTTAGGTGGTCTACGAATGTGCACATCGCAAACTATATATCAAAATGTTTGTAAGAGTCTTAAGTTTCCAAAACCAGTTGATGCCAGAATGCAAATGGTGGGCAAAGTGCTCAAATTCAAGATGGCCGCCAATATGGCCGCCGAAAATTAAAAATCATACTATACATATTGACTGGACAATATATTTCAAATTTAAAGGCATCGTCCTAGTCTTATACTAGTTTCTGTTGCAGAATAGATTAAAACATAGAATATTTCATCTTTAACTAAATTGAAATAAATTCTTACAAAATATGATGGATTTTGCATGCAAAATGATCAGAAAAAATGTTGTTTACATACATTCTCTTAATAATTCTACCACTTTTAATTACTTGATTATATTTTACAAGTTTTATGCTTTATAATGTTCAGAATTTCATAAACTATATCATAAGTTTTTGACATGACAACTTTTAATTAAATTATTATCTGTTAATCCAGCAATCAAGGGCAAAGTAAACAGCTTAGTGGGTGGGGTAAATCTATGTACACTTACATAAAATATGTGTAATACTTTAAAATTCATATTAAGTAAAGGTGTAGGTTTTTATGCCCCCGGCATCTACTGATGCGGGAGACATATAGTAATTGTCCTGTCCGTCCGTCCGTTCGTTCGTTCGTTCGTCCGTCCGTCCGTACGAGGTTAACCAAATCGGACCGTTTCGTCTAGTATCAATACCCTAACTAGAATGACTTGATACTAATGCAGATGTAATCTGTGACCATTCCTCATCTTCAGACATCACGTGACCTCATTTTGACCTTGACCTTGAACTTGACCTCGTTTTGGACTTAGGTTGCTTTGTATTGACAAGGATGCAACCGGGGGCATCAAGCGTTTATTGAACGCAGCTCCTTGTTTAATGTGCAAATTGTTTGTTTGTTTTGTTTGGGTTTTTTTTGACGGAAAAAATAAGTGAAAAAGAACCATTACATGAATAAAATGTATAATATATACCGACATTAGTAAAACAAAGTTACATAATTGGTGTGGGTAATCAGAAAATGATGCAAATATATCATTTTCACATTATGACACGTTTCGATCTATCGAAAGTATACATATGTTTGCTAAAAGTAACTAAACAGGCTGAAATCTAAATTCGAAGATTAAAACAGCATTTAATAGAATATTTCTTTAGCAATTACATAAAATACTGATTTAAACTTATTAACTGTTTGCTAGTCGTTTTCTTGTAAAACGAGAAAGTAAAAATGATTAATATACAACATACGTAATAATATCTTCACATTTTATGTTTAGTTGTAAGCTTGTGAGATATGATAATATCAGTAAAATATGGAATACTGCTCTGCAATGACATCTTTTTAAGATTTGAATAAATAACCTTTAGAATGTTATTAAATTCTAAAAAAAAACAACATACATTGAACACATATTGATTGATACAAACTGACACAATATGATTTAAGTAATCTACATGTAAGTCATGGTTTTGAAGCAGCAACATCTTATTTTTATTTATTTGTTATTCAAGAAAGCATATGTTTTCTCATACTTTGTGGTATGAGGTAATTATAGCAGAACAAAATGTAGAAAAGCCTTAAATTGAAGAAGGTCTTTGAGCAGGAAGCTATCTAGGCACTTTTTAATGGGGTATCTTTGTATATTTGTATACGTCAAATACGCACAACTCATACATAAACTGTATTTGCGATTTAGAGTTTACTTGTAAGACGTAAGTAGTTTCTGTAAGAATAAAATGCTTACTTATATCTATAGAAATGAGTTCATCTTTGGGATCGCATCACGCGAATATTCAGACGGGCCAAGTCCCGCCTCCCGTATGTCTGAACCGACGTGTCAAGCAGCATCGAACCTCTTTGCTGGCAAAGTCTGCCAGACTCCTGCTGCATATAAACCAGTTCTGACTGTGGCATCAAGAGGTACTGGGGGACAAGTACCTCCGCTGATACAAATGTGCCCACATCGGTTTCCGTGCCAAGTATTATTAGTAGTGGCACCGGAGGACAAGTACCTCCACACGGTACAAATACGCCCGCATCCGTGTCTTAGTAGTGGTACCGGGGGGCAAGTACTTGGTTCAAATGTGCCAGGAACTGTGCCCGCACTACATCCTACAGGTGGCACTTGGGATCAATCCCGTCCACTTGACGGGGGCAAGAATGCTATTGCTAGACAACCCTACCATATGGATAGCACAGGCGATCATCCCCCTCCTATTGACACAAATTTACCTGCAACAGTTTCTGCACCCAAACCCACAAGTTGCATTTGGAATAATATCCGTCCACCTGATCAGAACGCTCTGGTTTGACCACCCTACCCTATGGTTGACACCGGGGTTCAGACCCCTAGAATTAGTACAAATGTACCGGCTATGGCTCCTGTACCACATCTCACCGGTGGAACAAACGGTGGTTCGATCCTTTCCACATGGAGCAAGTGACCATGTTGTTGCACAAACACCCTACTGTATGAATGACACACCTAGTACAAATATACAAGCTCCCTCTCGTGTAGCGCAACCCACGAGTAGTCATTTGTGTCAACCCCTGGTACCCGGAATGGGTAACGTTGGGGTTCAATCCATTCCAACCAGTATAGCTGGGTCCGGTCTGGCCTCAATCCCAAATACTACAGTTGCTGCACTGCCATCTTACCATACGACTACGTCCTTTGCGCAAATTCCCGCTAATGTATCTTTAGTGGCCTCGACACCATACACTATGGCTGCTTCAATGCCACCTGATGCCGTGGCTACTCCCATGATCCGCACCCCAGCTTATGCAAATATGCATGCTAGGGCACCGTTCCAAGTGCCTGCCACAAAGGCACTGATCTCACCTAGGGTAAATGAATCGATTGCGGCTCAGATCATGTACCCTTGGCTAGGTTCCGGTCTGTTTCATTCGGATTCAAGAGATACAACCCATTATGAACATCAAGTGAGTGCTGTGGCTCAAGCTAATTTACCAACCAATGGTTCCACCTTAAACCATGAAACCTGGCCCCTAGGGGCTATTGGGGACTCAACTGCATGCGCCTTATGTGCTCCCCAGTAATTCTGGTTTGCAAGACTATAATAGCTCGGGTGTGCGGTTTAAGAACCAAAATGGGGTTGCCCTCGCACAACCTTCTGCAAGAAAACTGCCACCATATGATGGCACCTCAAGTTGGCGAACCTTCCGTCATAAGTTTGAAACATATGCACGTTATAATAAGTGGGAGAAGAACAGAGCAAATTTCATATAGAATTGGACCTTTCCGGGAAGGCAGGGGAGTTCTTCTCAAACTCAATCAGACGTAGGCCTAACATCTCCTATGCAGAACTAATTTTAAAATTGGAACGGAATTTTCGGGATTTACCCCGCCCCCCCCCCCCCCCCCCCCCCCCCCCCCCCCCCCCACACACACACACCCACACTGAAAGATATCTAGTCCAACTTCAGTCTGCTACACAACGCCCGGATGAGAGCCTTGACGATTGGTCAGATAGGGTGTTAGAATTGGCCACTGAGGCATTTCCATCCGTTGACCAGGCATTGATAGAATCACAGGCTGTAACCCGTTTTTGTTATGGAATGCAGAACGTAAGTGCAGCTGAACATATGATCCATCTCAAACTAAATTCGGTATGCTCGTGCTTAGAACGTGCTAAGGAATTTCAAAAGTGCCTTAATGCATTACAGGGCAATCTGTCTCCGCATAAGGAATATCCAAATATTAGGGCTACTAGGGAGTCAATTCCCAGACGTTCAGAGAGGCTTGCCTCCAGTACAGACATAGATAGTTCAAGTCCGACTATTAGTTCTAAAGTCGCTCCAACCCCAACGCAACATGCCCTCTCAGTTACTAAACAGTATGATTAAAGTCCAGGAGACCGCTAGCAAAAGCCAACTTAAATACCAAGAAAACGCTACTAAGCAGCAGACAGATTTGTTGAAAGCTATGTCTGAGCTTACCGCCAAAGTTGAACAACCATTGTCTCCCTCTCCGTTTAGTCCTGGAAGAAATAAGTCTCGGGAAAAAAACAGTCCGGGTTGATCAGGTAGTCCTGGTCGGAACAGGGGAGACTGCTTTAATTGTGGGGGAAGTCATTGGCTGAAGAATCGTACTTTGCCTAGATCTCCAGGGAGATGCTTTAATTGTCAGGGAGATCACCTGAGAAGAGATTGCCCTGAACTGAAGGAGCAGAGTGATTCTCCGTCTGACCGGAGTGTCACTTTTCAAGAGTAAGCAATATTTCAAATAAGGTAGAGTGTCCTCCGTGATGATCACGGTAGGAGTCTTAGCTTTTATATTTATATTTTGATGTACACAGGGATAGTACCCTTGTAAATTTTACATGATGTAGGTGAAATTTTACAACCGATCAATTCAGAATATATAAGACAGGGGAGGTTACACTTGTAATTGTAAATAATGTACATGAATTGCCTATTTTATGACTGGTCAGTTAAGGCTGTATAACAAAGGGGAGATTACCCTTGTAAATTTTATATGATGTAAGATATTAAACCAGGGAGGTTACCATTTTGTATAGTGTATGTTCTCAAGGATATATTTCTCCCTGCATTTACCACATGGTTGGAAGGGAATGTCCAGGCCATTTTGAGTATTCACCAGGTCACCGACTGGAAATAATTAATTCCCGATAGTTTGTTAATGCTTGAGTTGAATGCTCAGTATTTTGTCCTATGGGGGTTTTCATATTTGGCAGCCCACATTTGTTTGGCATTTTGTCCCATGAGATTTTCAGATTTGGCAGCCCACATTTGTTGGTCATTTTGTCAATGGGGTTTCACGATTTGGCAGCCCACATTTGTTTGGCATTTTATCCTATGTGGTTTCCAGATTTGGCAGCTCACATTTGTTGGGCATTTTGTCCCATGGGGTTTTCAGATTTGGCGGCCAACATTTGTTGGGCATTTTGTCCATGGGGTTTTCCGATTTGGCAGCCCACATTTGTTGTGCATTTTGTCCTATGGGGTTTTCAGATTTGGCGGCCCACATTTGTTGGGCAGTTTGTCCCATGGTGTTTCCAGATTTAGCAGCCCACATTTGTTGGACATGACTGCCCACACAGTGGCAGAAATTAATGGAACGTGCACAACGGGTGTTTTGACCCTCACAGCCAAAAAAAAAACTCGGGCCCTGTATTTCCAATAGAAGAGCGGACAGTTTCGTTATTTCCTGTAACTTTGGTGTAAGGGAAAGTTTCCCTTGAGCTAACTAATTTAATTAAGCAGTGTTTGTTCACTGTGTATTTGGTGTAGGGGAAAGATTCATTTATTAGATATTTGTATATGAATATTTACATTTATAACCTATATCTGGTATGGATGTATATACCTATATTCTGTTTCATTTATTCTATAAATATCAAAAAAAAAAAAGAAATTACAGTTTACTCTATAAGTCACAATACAATTAAATAATCAACATATGTACGACTGTTATAACGCAAAGAAATCAACAAGCTATAGCATATTCTTCAAAGGTGTTGCTGCCGGTATTAAAACTAAGTCATAGCAAAAACATTGCGGCAGCCATCTTGGCGGCCTTTTTTTAATAAACTTGGTACGTTTCGTCTAAATATATATTTCGTACTCTATACATTGTTTTGATAATGAAACTATAGTAGGATGTATACAAAACTGAAGATGATAATTTTTATTTTACCTGTTAATAGATATACATTGTGTTCTATATTGAATAACCTAACCCACTTATAAATATATATCTTATCAATAATTTGAATGTATCCTTTAACAAAATAATAATATTATTACAATTTATTATCACTTGTTCAACACGGGATTGCATTGTGTAAGGAACAACAGTAAATAGAGGAATACAAACAAAGTATATTGACCGGATGTTCAAGAAAATAGTATTCATCACATTTAAGTCCATATAAAATTCGTATAAAATATGTCAGAAAGTTGTATTTCATATCGCTAAATGCATATAATTTTGCAGATTTATAACTTTAACATTTTTATAATAACTTCAAATTAATTTACAACAGTTAAATGCTTTTATTTTGCAATTTTATGCATTTGGTATCATTTTCATGTATCAGCGGCCATATTGGCGGCCATCTTGAATTTGGGGACTTTGCCTAGTGACTCGAAACTGGCATCAGGCAGTTCTGAAAACTACATATTCTGACGAACATTTTGGTATGCAGAAGTTGATGTGCACATTCATAGACCACCTACTACCAGTTTTAAGCTATTTATTTGGCCATATTTGCAGCATGAATCCTGATTCTGCTCATAAGGGAAGTGCAATATTGCGACTCACTACATGTAAGACTGTACGTGCCCAAAATTTTCGAATCTAAGTGTACCTTGCTACCTTATGAAATATCACCGGAAGTGCAAGAGATCGTATGACGTTAAGCCGCTTTGATAATAATGACGTTGCCTTAGAAAATATGATTTAGTAATGTTTATGTTCTAATCTCTGTGATTAAGATATAAACATTCATTATTTATCATGTTTTTAAATTTCAATAGAACAAGTCCAGAACTAGATATCAGAGCACTTTAAGGGTATTCCTGGTATTGTTTGGTGTCCCTCTTAATCATGTATTAAACAATGTTTTCAGTAAACACTACAGATATAATTTCCAGAGCATTAAACATACTTAGATCATTTTCAGTGTTAATTGTAGTACTTCCCGCGAAAAACTTGTTCTTAATTTTATGATTTTAGAAGATGTTATGTGTTTTTAAAGTGTTCTAAGAATTTAATTTAGTTTCACTTTTAATTGCCCATTGTTTATTTAATGATTTAAGATGCATTTTATGCATTCGTAATAGATATTTCCTTTAGACATACTTATGACGTAGTCTACTTACATGAGAGGTCTTGCTACAAAAACATAAATAAAACAGATAAAAAACGAACCCGTATATCGAGAAAAAAAATCTACTTACAATGTTTTCTAAGATAACAGCGGAATTTAATGGTCTTAAAATGTTAATGTATGACGAACTTTCACTTTAGCAAAAAGTCGCGAAATCCGCCAATATCAAATCGCCCCTATTGGATGTACGCACGTATTGAGTATACAAGATAGCTTTAATGCATTCGTACAATCAATGCTGTAGAATGCTGACCTCGCGAACATTGCGATACCTAATCTAATGTTTAAGTTTCACACTCAGTGTCACAGCAATATCTGTTACATAAAGCAATGGGTTACTTACCATTAGCTTTGCGATAATTCCTTTCAAGATTTTTTGTCATGTTTGTCATCTTCATGCAAATGTCTCCGTTTCTAATGGAGGATTTCTTGAATCAGTAAATATTTTATTTTTTTATGATATAAATGAAGTGTATTATAAAAGAAATCTGTTTATAATAAATTGCATTAAATTTGTACGAAACGTGCACTTTCAAAGTAGGATTCACTCATAACCTTTCGGAAGTCATAGATTTTGGAACTTCCTTTAAAGGTCCAATACTAAGGAAAGTGAACATTTTAATTTCTTTTAAAAAGCACAGAAACTATTTCATTTTATTGGAAAATGAAAGTTGGTATGTAGAAATTTGAAATAAATCGCAGTATATGTACAATTATTTTTCTATGAAATATGAGGAAAGTTAAAAAGACCTGGGGGGTCATTCTGTCGATTCATTGAAATTTCAACATAATACACATACATTTCTTTGAGTTCCAAAGACCTTCTATAAATTTTGACCTGCCAATCTTCATTATTTAGTGTCTTGCAGAAGTCTATGCACTGGCTATGAAAAAAATTGCCAACTCACTTTCCTTTAGTAATGGACCTTTAAGGAGCCTTGTAATGTTGGCTATGACATTTCGGTGTCATTTTATACGTAATTAAACATTACGTAACATGGTTGGCTTAAAGTTGATGTTTCGAAGCACAGCATTTACAGGTATAAACCCCCAAGTAATGTTTTGCCGTGGAGTATAAATATCATGCATTTACAACTACAGAGCTTCGTTTTTGGGAGGCTGTGTTCTTGAAAAGAGACTTCGTTAGAAAATTATTTGAAATCCAAGTTTTTGTCACAGTTCCCTAGAAAATGTAATTACCAAGATATTCAGATATATTGTATTGATCCATGAGGAAAAGAAAGTTTGTAGTGCAAGCTTAAATATTTTGCTTCTTTTAAAGAATTATACCACAAATCTTAGAACACTTCTAAAACTTGATTTTACACTACCAGTATACTTTTTGGACGTAGCTTATAACTACGGAAACATAATGCATATTTCAATCAAATATTTATACATGTTTTAGTACAAAATATGATACACTGCGAAAATCATCAGAGGTGACTGACCCCTCTACAGATAATCGCTATGCTTTCCTATTTGATGGTGCGACAACTAATAGTGTAAGACTCCGAGATGCTTTTCACCTAAATCCTACAAAAAACGGACCATTCAAAGGCGGTGCCCCTATTTCCATCTTGTTCTTTTGTCCATTTTGTAATAAATGTTACGTATATTTATATAGTCCTTTTGTTGTGGAGTTACTTTCCTTCCCCGAACCCCCTCCCCCACTCCCCGTCCCTATTTTGGATGGGAAATTTTAAGCTTATTCACCTCTGAAGAGATGGAAAAATTAGTCATTTGTGACAAGGCTTTTCTGGAGATACAATCTCTATCATTTTTTTACATATTTCATTGATCTACGAGAAATAGTAAGATTGTAGTGCACGTTCAAAATGAGTCACTTTTTATTTCAGTTGCTGTTTTAAACAGCCTTTTGTTTGAAAAATACTTTATTGACATAATTGCGATTGCTACAATTTACAAACATAGAGAAATGAGTTAGAAGCTGTAAGTAATGGTGACAAAACAAATAATCTCTCATACATGTTCTGCTTGCAGTTATATCGCTTATCTATTATGGTATGAGACAAACATATGTCAAACTGTTGTTTTAAAAATAGGTAGAAAAATAATACATTTTTTTTTTTTTTTTTTTTTGGATTTCAAATTTGAACAGCCTTTTGAAATATGCTTTCTTTTACTTCTCTAATAAAATACTGAAAATAAATTAAAAGCTATTTCAAGGCCAGTTTCATGTACCTACCTAGTTAAACGTAGATCTAGATCAGTTTTAGATATAAACATTGGATCCAGTTGCACTGTTTGTTATATAACGCAAACATTTTTTGAAACTGAAAGAACCTAATTGTAACTGTTGATCTGAAAAGAGCATAATTTATGCTTAAACGAAATAGCTTTTTTCATTTAACCATCTATAAAGATACCAAGCAACCTGTTGCAAGATTAATCTGAAATATTATTAAGATTTGTGATTGTTCAAGGAAAATATCTAAATATCAATCAAAAACAGAGATCCGACAGGAAAATTCGCATTCAGAGCAAGCGGCCATCCATACAACACTCTATAAGGAAAGTTAAGAGTTCAGAGTTATTGAACACATTAAGCATTTTAATCCCATGACAGTAACTATGGCATACATTAAGGTGAATGCATGTTTCCACTTGATTTAGAGCAGAATACAGGCGTGCTTGATTTGTCCACCTGTGCTTATTCCAGATTTCAAAATATCATTTGAACTGGTTCTGAAAATTAATTCATGACTGCTAAAATGACGCATGTTTTGCTGATCTTTTTTTTCGAAACATCCGTTGCTATGTCAATATATGTGATAAGAGTATAAGCGTAACTGATCAATTCATGTTAACCAAAATTATCCAAAGGCTAAAATTATGAATAATCAATAAGTAATAAGAAATTGTAGAATTTAATTACAAATTTTCGTTATCTTCAGAATTGTCAATTATTTATTGCTTAAACAGATAATCAACGACAAGGTTCTTTGTACATCCTCGGAAGATGATTTATCTAATCCTTGATACGTTAGGGATGGTAAGGCAGGAACGACTTTTATCAGATGTTATCATGAAGTGTTTTAATCACTTGGTTGATAAATAAATTAATTAATTATAATTCCCTCTGAAGTTATCATACTGATACAATTTGAATCACAGCCTCCAAGTGTCATAAGTTTAAAACTATTCCCTTGCGTTAACATGAAGGGTAATGTGTTCTTTTATTTATACGTATGATAAAAAAGTAATGTCGTTTTCCCAGGACGAGATTGGTTTTGATACCTTTTTGAAATTATTTGTGATGCAATTATTTTTAATAACATTTTCGTGTGAGATTATTTATCCGTCGCTTGTTTTGAATCTTTAAAGGCACAACAAGTATGTGGGCTTCAGTTATCGCACACAAAATGCTATGATAGTTCAGTACCCGTATTTCAGGGATTTCGGGTGCAATGGACATTTATTTGCATGATTGTGTCCCCTCTTTTTTGCTTTCTGCAAAGAAAGATAAAAATAATTATCTGCTAATATATTAACAATCCAAAACAGATAAAACATTTAAAATCATAACCTAAAAGCATTTTTGACTTATTCCTGAAATATTGAAAAAGTGTACAAAATTGAAATATTGACACTTTTTTATACAGTGAGAAACCTTGGTAGTTCAACGTCATTTGTGGGGCTACAGGTCATACAAAAGGTATAAACGATCATTTTTATTTAAACAAGTGTCACAGGGTTAATAAATTTTTCAGCTCCCGGCGTAGGCCGGTTCTTTGTTATTCAAATTTATAAAAAGCCTAAGATATACAATAATGAAAAAGGGATTCATAAATGGTACAAAATTTCACGAATAATAATTCAAGCATTGTGTAAAGACACACAAAATACAATATTCCCTATATTTCAAAATGTTCTTTACACATGTGCAGTGTCCCGCCATTCAACGAACATTACCGGGGATTTTCGATTCATTTTTATAGCAAACGATACAAACAAATAAAACCTTACGGACGCTAGTAATGAAATAAATGAATTCAATAACAAAGGTTGGGAATCATTTATTTCACAATTTGGACTTACTCAGCTCCTTAATACTCCTGCAAGGATTGGTAAAAATAGTTCGTCAATCATTGATCACATCTATATCACAAGGGAAAGATTTGATTACTAACATAATAGTGCCCGAGTATGCAGTCAGTGGTCACTACCCAGTGTCATTTACGAGATCAACTAAAATTAATCTTTTGAAAAAGAATAGACATGATACAATAAATTATAGATGTTTCAATAAATTTGACATATATTTATTTCAAAAAGATTTGGCAAGCACACCGCTTGATACAATTGATACAATAATAGACCCAAATGATGCCTTAGAGTTACTATATAACATATTGAATAACATACTTTTTAAGCATGCACCGTTTAAGGAAAAAAGAATTAAGAAAGAAACTCAACCTGACTGGTTCACAGATGAAATAAAAGAGGCAATCTATCTAAGAGATTATTTTCATAAAAGTAATTAAGGACCTCGACAATTACAAGAAAACTAGAAATAGAGTGCAATAATGCAATAAAAAAACAACAAAAGCCAAAGTTGGAAAAGTCTAAAGGATATATCCAAGGATAAAAATAATCATGGAACAATTATTCCAAATACACTTGTAACAGAAAACAATGAAGGAATAGACGAAGAACTTGATATAATAAATACCCTAAACGAACACTTTATAAATTTTTCAAATATAATTGAAAAAAAAATTTGTCAGTGACAATTTTTCAAATTTAAATTATCTAGATAAAAAATTATCATTTCACAAATTTGAGATTGATTTCATTAATCCGTTGGAAGTAAAAATATCATATATAGAATTGATCTTATGGAATCTACTGGGATAGACGGAATAAGCCCAAAGATTCTTCACGACTGCGGAGATTTCTTAACTCCCGCTATCACATCTATATAAATAAAAGCATACTTAGTGGCGTTTTTCCCGATACATTAAAAGATGCTTACGTTATTCCAATTCTTAAAAAAGGGAATAAGCAGAATCCTGGTAATTATAGACCTATCTCAATTTTACCTACCATATCAAGATATTTGAAAGGCATATTGTTTCACAGTTGCAATTATAATTCAAAAGGACAAATTTATTACACAAAAAAATAACAATCAGGTTTTCGTCCTACTCATTCATGCCACAAGTACTGCTTTAACACTTTTAATTGATACTTGACAGTAGTAAATATGTAGGGTCCGTAGTTCTAGATCTTTGAAAAGCATTCGGTCTTGTCGAAAAGAACTCAGCTAAGTTAAAATTAGAAATGTATATTCTGAAAAGCTGTTTGTAAAGTCTGGAGTTCAAGAAGGTTCGACTTTAGGGCGCTTACTATTTATTTTATATAGAGTTTCAAGAGTTTCAAGAGTTTATTTTATAAACAACCAGAAGGTCATAAGACCCATGAGGCAACATTTACATGATAATAATATGGCGTACAATTGCACATGAAGTGTTCAATATAATACAAAGTTGTAATAATATTTCCAAAATACGAAATAGCAATGGCTAATGAAGACAATAGTAGAAAGTTATATCAAAGCTAGCACTGTCATTGATAAAAATCAGCTCAACAGAAAACGTATAGTTTCCCTTAAACCATATTATAAATTGCACTTGTCATTACTAATAAAATCATACGTTTACATATATATATATATATACCGTGCATAGTTATTCTTGCAATTTTTTTTATAGAACATGACCATACTAAATATCACAAATCAATAGCGAATCAAGTGATACAATTATTATACAAAGGGAGGGAATGAGCAGACTGAGACTTGAAATTCTGTTCCCCTGTACAACAAAATATTTACTTTCATTGCCGGTATGATACACTTACATGGATATATTATAGCATTTTTATACATCTATCTAATTACACAACCGATTTAATTTTGAAATGGTTTTATACAACAACAAAGAAACTTTAGCATTATAAATGTCATTCCCATTAATAAATAGCGATGAAATTGTGCATCCACTGTTGTCTTCCTTGGATAGCTCAAGGTTGACCACTGGAGCATCATAATGTTTTGGAACATTTGCTATTTAAATATACTAAGATATTGATAAGAATAATGTGTCGGTGTCCACTTTAATGTCTATCTTGTCCGAAAAAAAAGTTGACAAGGTTGACAAGTGGATTGCGATCACATGGTTGTTGTATAGAAGCTTCCCCTACACATATACGGAAAGATGCATGGGACATTAATACTTAAAACTAAGTTACAAATAGATCAGCATGTAATCGAGCCCTAATATCATGTACTATATTGCTGCATAGTTTGCTGTATGACATATATAATTTTATGATATTGCATCACTTGTTATAACGTAATGTACTGGGATAAATAAGATATTAATGGTAATTTCCATTTATATACAATAAAAATGGTACGCACCAAACCAAAATGTGTAATAAAGTTGTATACGATGTACTGATAATTTAAAGCTCTGTCAAGATATTTGGAATGCACATATCATTCAACTAGCCTTATAAGTCTATACATCAGTGATATATGTCAACATTTTATTATTATTGTCTGGCATTGTATGATGCATTCGATCTGATTTTAAATGCCTTTTCTATGTAACACGCTAGACGCTTAACCGTTCTTGCATTTTCTGAATTTATCAGTTCTATGAACTTGTACATATTGGGAGATCTCCAGTAATAAGGTGGTATTAATTGTCTCCTTAAATCATTGTATAATCTACATTGTATCACAAAATGATATTCATCCTCTAAAGCATCACACTCTGAACATTTACGATCATTAACAGGTATACTTGGCTGATTCCATCTGCCAGTTTCAATAGATAATCTATGTGATGACATACGTAAGCGTGACATACTAACACAAAATTTCTTAATGACAACTGAACATAAGTATGGTTGAAATTGAAAATTAGCAATATGTCTATAGAAGAGTGCTCTAGACGACTCATTCAATCTACCTTGCCAATTTTGGACGAATTGGTCTTTAATTCTTTGTTTAACATTACATAGAAATATATCAACATTTCCCACCGTTTGGAACAACCATGCATCAATAAAACCAAGCTCACATAGTAGATTTTTTACCAGTAAACACCAGTTTTTTCTATTTGGATTTTGCAATGCATCATTATATAACATGTTATAAACTTTTCTGATATATTTATGATCAGATGTATGTAATATCTTGATCCAGAATTTAATTATATTAAAATATCTTAAGTTTTGTAGAGGCATTCTGCCTAATTCACCATAAACAAAATCATTTTGAGCAGTTTTCTTAACACCTAACAATCGTTTGCAGAATTGTAAGTGTACTCTCTCTAACGTTTTTCCGTGATGAAAACCCCATACTTCCGAACAATAACTAAGAATAGGCAACACAAGCTTATCGAATAATTCTAACTTATGTTTAATAGATATATTGGTGAATTTATATAAATATTTGTTCATTTTAAAGATAGCTTTTAAAGCCTGACCAGCTAGAGTATTTTGTGCGTCTGTAAAACAACCAGCTGTTGTAAAAACAACACCAAGATATACGAATCGGTTAACAATATCTATGTTATGTTCACCATAGTGAAAACTAATATCTGTTGGTAGGCGACCACCTTTTCTAAATATAAGTATCTTTGTTTTGGATGCATTCACTAACAATTTCCATTTGTTACAATAATCATATAGCATGTTAAGACTGTTTTGAAGCTCATTTCTACTATTAGCAAAAATTACAATATCGTCTGCATATAAAATCAAGAACATTTTAAAAGTGTCAACATCAATACCATCTAAATTACTGGTTGCATACATATCTTCAATATCATTTAAAAACATAGCAAAAAGAAAGGGAGACAAACACTCCCCTTGTCTTACACCTAATTGACATTCGAAACTATCACTTAACTGGTTCATATACTTAACTCTTGATTTAACACTGGAATACATTGCTCTCATTATATTCAGAATATTTCCTCTTATACCTAACTTGATTAATTTTGACCACAAACAGTCTCTATTAACATAATCAAATGCTTTACTAAAGTCAATGAAAGCACAAAATAATTGCTTTCCAGTATTTATAACATGATTTATGAGCCCATGTAAAACAAAAACATTATCTGCTGTACCCATCTTTGACCTAAAACCAGCCTGTGCTTCAATGTAAACTCCATATTGTTCGGCCCATGTACACAAACGATTATTTAAAACTCTAGTCAATAATTTTCCAAGTGAACTAAGCAATGTAATTCCCCTATAGTTGTTCACATCATTTATCGTTCCTTTTTTATGTAAGGGAACAACAAACCTTTCCGACCAACTGTCTGGAAAGTATCCATTTTCAAAAATTTTATTGAATAGCAACACTATATACGGCAAAAGAGTATTTTTACCGTGAATGAAAAACTCATTTAGGTACAAGTCAGGACCTCCACTTTTATTGGAGTTCAGTTGGTTAACAGATTTAAGAAGTTCGTCTATATTAAAAGGCATATTCAGTTCATCGAACATAATACGAAATTCATTGTTCTCATAACGTTCTATAAAATGAAAAATATCATCATCAGGTGTGAAAAATTTGTCGTCTGGGTTATTCACCGACTTAAAGTATTGTTCAAATACATTTAAAGGTATATTTGACTTCATAACTCCTGCACTCTCTTTTAACATTTTCCAGTATAATTTAGCATTCTGCAATCGAGATTCAATCAGTTTATCAGTTTTCTTTTTGTCATAGTCATATCTAGCCTTACGTAAGCACCATTTATACTCAGAACGTTTGGCTACCAAATTCACTCTATTTGCTTCTGTCTTATCTTGTCTAAACCAGTTCAATGCATTATAAAACATTTTTCTCTTATCATCACATTCGGTGGTATACCATTTGTTATCATTATGTACAGAATAAAAATTATTATTGGCGTTGGTAATATTTCGTTTAAACAAAGGCGTGGCTACACCGTCGAGTATGCTACTAAATTGGTCAATACAATTATCAATATCTGAGTTACATTTTGCATTACTAACATTTGCCTTAAAATCATCTAGTTTATTTTTAGTACAATTTTGTTCTAGCATATCTTTATATACGAGTGTTTTATCTTTGTTCCACGAGTATTTAACGTTTACTTTGTCGTAACTCTTTTCGTTGTTTACAATATCTTGTTTACGAATAGGTTTATTAAAGCAAAAGGTGAAATCAATCATACAATGGTCAGATAGAATATTTGGATCTTCAACATTAAAATATTCAACAAAATCAAATATGTTAGGTGTGCTTATAACATAATCCACAACAGAAGAACCCGTGGATCCAACAAATGTAAATTTTCCAATGTTTTCATCATTTTGTAAGCGTCCATTCATAATTCTGAGCCCAGTTTGTTTGCACAAATCTAACAATAATAAACCATTTCCATTTAAATGACCTTTATCTTGCGATACCCGTTTCAAGTATTTATCTGAACAATAATCGTCTGGCAATACATCAACATTTGATACAGTATCATCTACAACGAAATCTTCACTCTCTGATACACGTGAGTTTAGATCTCCACAGAGAAGAAAATTTATACCATTTTCAGAGCTAGAGTCTAATTCTGTGATTTTATCTAATAGCCTATCAAAAGTATGCGAGTCCACAACAGATTGTCTGGTACTATTTTCAGGTATGACATAGCATAGACATACAAATAAATCGGTTTCTAAACCAAGCTTCTCTTTACTAATTTTTATACATAATATATCATCGTAACTTGTAAAAACTAATGTATCTGAAGAGACAAATGAGTTTCTGATATACAGTATTACACCACCAGATGACCTTTTGGCAGTCGATTTATTTTCAGTTCTATGTACAGCAAAATACTCAAAATTTTCAACATCAAAATTTGTAAAATCATTTCCCCAAGATTCGGTCAATAACACTATATCATGCGTATCAAAAACACGTTTAAGTTCTGGAGATGATAGTTTGTTTGTCCTTTTTGTCACTAGTCCCTGTACGTTCAGTAGCGCACATCTCAGCGGTACCCTCTAGTATGTGGTGGCCTATTGTCCCGCATTGCCCTCCATAGGTGACGATCCGTCGGTGACTGACTGCTCGTTCACATGACCGTCACGCTCTGAGTGACCGACAGGTAAAGATTGTCTATTTTTAGCACTGGGTAAAACCCGGTTTTTGTCGCGTGTATTACTGTCACTTTGCTTTCGTCTATACGGCTTCGATGATAGTGAGCGATTATCAGACCGTATCGTCTTACGTACAGATCTAGAACGCCCCCGCACTGGAGATACATGTGTAACTGTTTTACACGAGGTTTCACTACTGTCATCAATGGATTTTACAAATGTTTCTTCAGAACTAGCATCTTTCAGGATATTCACACGTACAGCACTCTCCCGTTCTGTTGCAGTATTATGGGGGATTGAAGGAGGTACTGACAGTTTACTCGGTTTTATAATATTTGCACTTGTGTCTGGTATGCTATTCTGCGTTTGACAAGATGGTGTAGGAATGACAGGGTCAGGACCATATTTAGTGTTTGCTGAGGGGGCGGACTGGTGTGGGACTAAACGTGAGGGGCTTACAATAACTGGGATAGACTGCATTGGTGCTATTGGAGTAACATTCTGTGCCAAACTTGCGAACGCTGCCATCTGTTGTTGCAAAAGTTCATTGTTCATCACTGGGATCATAGTGTTCGGATGTATGAAAGGATTAAACATGGGCACATTTTGTGGGACATTTGGAGGGGCATTCAGTGGAACATTTTGAGGGGGACTCTGTGTTGCATACTGTTGGGCCTGAACTGGGGCACTGGGTGCTGTGGTTATTTCCATGGGACATACATTTGTCTGTACACTAGGACTGGCACTGGAGGTTTGGGGTAAGTGATTATATGTCTCTGATAAGTTAATGATTCTGTTTTCATCTTGATTTGCACTGTTAGACCCGAACAAGCCCTCGATCTTTTTTATTAAGTCTATTCTGTTGGAGTTCGCGTACTTGTTCCATTCAGGCAACTCATCTTTTACGAGTCGTCCATCTTTCACTAACTTCGCCGGGTACACAATGTGAATTTTGGATCTGGGGTATTGTCTTTTGAGATCCTTATACAGGGGCCATAAACGTGAGCGTGCTTGCTGTATCTCAATCGGAACGTCATAGTCCACCGAAAATACGGTTCCTCTTAGCAATGTCACTTTACCCATTATTTCTACGCAATCAGGGAAATCCCTGAAATTCACAATGATGGGTCTTCTCTGGATATCTTTGTTAGGGTCAGGCCTCCCAAGTCTGTGAGCACGGGTAAGGTATAATCGGGTAGGATCTAAATCTAGATGGTTAGCCAAGAAATCACGAACAAGACCAAAACAGTTCTCTCCCCTGTTCTCTGCGAATCCTCTAAAAATCAGATTATTCCTACGAGATCTAGCTTCACTATCAATTGACCTGTATATTAATGTCTTTAAGCATTCTGTTTGACAATTGGTAATACCGGCTACCTGCGTGACTTTATGGTTCATATCACTGAGCGATTTTTCAAAGTTCTCCAACCCGCGACTACATCTCACTTGCTCGAGTCTAATACATCGTAATTCCTCAAACATGTATGCCAATTTTCCATCAATCGAACATTTCATAAAATCTTGATTTGAAATATCTGTAGATCTCGTATCAACATCAGACAGTCTAGATTCAACATCAGACCTCGCATTTACATTTTGGCGCTCTTGTAAAATTTCGAACCTATTCATTGTCTGTACAGCATAATTGTTTTCTGCCATCCTTATTGTCAATATTTCTCACAATTTATACCAATAAATACATGCAATAAGCAAAAGTCCACCTTTCTGCACGATCAAAGTTTAAAAAGTCTTAAATTTCACCTAAATTTCAATATTTTCAAAAACGTAAACAAAACTCGACTTCCATTATATAAATGATATGGCACTTATTTCAGACACTATTAATATTGACATGTATGCTGACGATTCCATGTGCATAAATCCGACATTGACATTTCAGTTATAGAAGAAGAGCTCCAAAATAAGCTTAGCCTCATTTACACATGGTGCAAAGTTAATATTATGTCATTGCATCCGGAAAAAGAAACAAAATGTATGCTTCTAAGTACAAATTATAAAATGGAACAAGCCACGAAAATTGAAAATGTAACAAGTCAAAATATTCTAGGAATTTGTATAGATAAAATTTTAACGTGGCATGCACAAGTTTGCAATGTTGTGAATAAACTGTACTGGTTTTTAAATGTGATCATCACCTTGTACCAAAATATAAATTCTATCTTTATTCTCATTTATATACATACATCATATAAAGCATTATAACACATTCACAAATATCACATGTATATAACCGCTCAAATTTTGAGCTATATGAGATTAATATTTCAGTCAATAGTATATGAATTCTGACCATTAAGAATATTGAATATATCATTTAAATACATGAATTTACAGACTTAAAAGATAGAAAACCAGTGCTATTCCATATTCAAAAACTGCCATAAAAGAACCATAAGTAAAACACTGAAGACTGTTAATCGGGGCCCTAACGCGCGTATAAAAATAGTTTTCAAAAATCGAATATCACTCTTGACCAGGTCAAGAATGAACTGATTAGCACTGATTGTCTATACAAGTATAAAATGGACATGACACATAATACTAAGAAAATACAATACATTATTTACAAAGTAAAAATTGTCGTCTTCGTAAAATTGAAAAACAGGTTTTGGCACATTGTCTAATCAAGTCTTTATTGAAAAACAACAATATAAACTGATCGGTTTTCGATAAGTTTGGAAACTCAGAATTACACTCAGTTGCTATTGAAAACTATATATCTCTCAAATCACTGTAAACATGGCATTCAAGGATGACATGAAAATCATTTTCAACAGTATTATTTTGACAGAATGGACATGTTCTATTTTCCTCCCTTAGCCCTTCATATCGTCCAGTTTCAATACGAATGGGTGCAACACCCAGTCTAAATTTACTGAAAGCAGAGCGGTGTGACAAAGGCATTGTAAGAGTACTATATTCTTCTACACTGTAGTAAGACTTTATCAATTTATACAATCTAAGTTTATTGCGTCCTCGACCTGATGGACCGATGTCATTATTAATTTTGTTTAACCAGCTATTCATATAACATTCATGCATAATATGTCGCATCTTCAACCATAAGGGCGAATGAACGAGGTATACTATTTTGTAAAGAGCAATACATATTCATATCATCTTCTATAAAATATGAAGTTACATTGTATCCAACTTTTACATGAACGACCAGATTTGCCGTATGACCAAAGTGCCACCCTTTTGTTGAACATCGACCCCTCCATACATGCTAACTTGGACCAGTATAGGGAGACACTTTTCCATTGTCGGACTAATGGCGGCTTCCAGGCCATTTCACCAGAAACCCCATCATTCGGTGAATATTGTCCAACACCAAGGAAGAAACGAACAGCACGGTGATGAACAGCATCGATGCAAGAGTAAGATATCCCCATAGCGGTGCACTATAGCTAATAACAGGCCATACAATTTTGTCATAAAATTTGGTGTACACATGATATGGAAGACCTCCAATAGATTTACATTTGGCAATCAACAAACCCAAGGCTCGACTGGCACTCTGAGCAACAGACTTTACAGTTATATTTAGATCAAGATGTTCTTGTAAAACAACACCCAGGTAAGTATATCTATCAACAATAGAAAGCCGATTTAAACCACACATAAAAGTAAACGATGTGCATGGCGTTGAATTAGGTCTAAAGTGAACTATATTACTTTTATTACAATTTACAACAATATCATTTGTTTTACGCCAATCGTTTAAAACATTAATTAAAACTTGTAAATCTTCAGCAGTTTCAGAGAGCAAAACTATATCGTCGGCGTACAACATTATACATACTTTTTCGTTTTCTAAAGACACACCAGCGTCAAGTGACTTAAGATATAACGTCAAATCAATCATCAATAAACAAATTAAAAAGTAAAGGGGACAGTATACAACCTTGGCGAAGGCCACATTTTACATCAAACCATTTAGTTTCAAAAGCATTTACTCGTACACATGACATAACACATGAATACAGTGACTTAATAGCTTCTTATATTTTACCAGCAATACCAATATTCTCTAGACGTTTCCATAAAATGGTTCTATTTATAGTAGCCCGCACGCTTAGCTCAGTAGGTAAGAGCGTTGGTCTACGGATCGCGGGGTCATGAGTTCGATCCTCGGGCGGGGCGTATGTTCTCCGTAACTACTTGATAAACGACATTGTGTCTGAAATCATTAGTCCTCCACCTCTGATTCATGTGGGGAATTTGGCAGTTACTTGCGGAGAACAGGTTTGTACTGGTACAGAATCCAGGAACACTGGTTAGGTTAACTGTCCGCCGTTACATGACTGAAATACTGTTGAAAAACGGCATTAAACCCAAAACAAACAAAATAGTATCATATGCCTTTCTAAAATCAATAAAGGCACAAAAAGTATCTGTATGTATCTTCTTTCTGCTATCAATTATATTTGTTAAAGATAAAATTTGGTCTATTGTGCTTCTGCCTTTTCTAAAGTCATTTTGTTCATCACTCACCTTTAAGTTTTCCTCAGACCATTTACTTAATCTGTTCTTTAAAACATTGCAATATACTTTATACATGGATGAATATAACGAAATACCTCTATATGACAAAGGATCTCTTTTATCCGATGACGATGATTTGGGGATAGGTTTTAGAACGCATTTATCCCATAAAAAGGGAATTATGCCGTTATCTTTTTTTTTTTTGGGGGGGGGGGGGGGGGGGGGGGGTTAACGTCGCACCGACACAATTTTAGCTCATATGGCGACTTTGCCGTTATCAAAACATATATTAAATAAAACATGAAGGAAAAAAACACATGCATCATTGTTTAATACTTCGTCTGGAATATTGTCGATACCATTAGCTTTACCCTTGTTAACAGATAACAATGCATTTTTAACATCCAACAAACTTATGTGACTATCAAAACTATTATCATATGCATTCAGATCCGCGTTAACATTACTATTGTCAATGTGATCAAGTGAGGCTTTTGATGTTTGGAAAAGAGAGCTAAAGTCATGTTTCTGCTTTTTAAAAACGGTATCAAAATCATGCGAAACAGGTCCATCTGACGTGACGACTTCCATTGGTATCCCATTATTTGTAGAGCAATTGACCCCAATCTTTCCGATAGATTTCCAAAAATCGGACGAATCAACGTTACACTCCTGTTACAATTGTGTTTGTATTGAATACCAATGGAAACGCTTAGCTCTCTGGACCATTTGATCAAAATCCTTGCGCTTTACAATATAAGCTGACTTTAAAACTTTCTTATTACTAATTTTGTCACAAGATAACCAAGCCTTTTCTGCTAAACAAACTTCGTTCCATATATCTGTCAGTTTATCAGACCACCAAGGATTTCCTGGCCGTCGTTTTTTATTATTAGACCCGTATTTAACAATCTTACACGGTAATCTATCAGACATACTTCGTTGGACTAAGTTACACCAATCATTGTAAACATCATCAATATCTGACTGTGTTCCAAAGCTACATTCAAGTTTAGATATAGTATAGTTTACATCTTGCAAAGTACTAAAACCGAACATAAAATCATTTGGCACATTACTAACATCAACCTTTTTAAAACTAGACACATTATGGGTGTTCATGTTAGTCGATTCAATATAAATATCCACAACAACATTCCAAAGTAATAATGAGTGGTCAGGAAAAGAACTAGATGCAACACCTGAGATAATACCAGCTTCATTGATTAAATCAGACACTCGCTTAACATTAAAATGTTCAAATGATGATAACTTATCATGACTGACAGAACAATAGTCCACAACAGAATTACCTTTTGAAGATACTGATGTAAAGTCATTACACACATTATTTCGACCATTTAGCATGCACATGTTAACATTTATTAGAAAGTCTAAAAATATTTCATCATATCTGTTTATATTGAAATCAATAATTTCTCGATGAAGAACATCATCTACACCTCGTATGAAGTCGTCATTGTCGCCACATCTACTGTTAAAATCGTCACAACATACATAATACCATCATCCTTTACTGATAAATCAAAGATAATAGAGTATCATAGAACTTATTAACGTCAAACTATCTGGATGAGTGTTCCGGTGGCAAGTAACACACGCAGGGCAAAATTGAAAAATTACTGTATTTGTGTCGTAACTTTAACAATAGGATACCTTCATACGAATTGTCACAAACTGTTATATTAAAATCGTCAACTAAAGAGTTTGATACAAAGAAACCAACTCTGCCGGAACCAGTTCTGGCGTTTCTTTGGATCTGTGTTCTGTTATACCCGAACCAAGTGAAACCATCAAGATGTAACACTTCGCTTCCAGTAAGATGACTTTTGGGTATACCTAAAGTATCTATATTAGAGTTAAAAACACATGACGACCTTAAAACATAATTATCTGAATTCAAGTCTGTTTTCCATCCTCTCACATCCCAAAATATATTTCAGAATTATTACCTTTTGCCCACAACGATAGACATAATCTTCGTTCTTCGTCACTTAAACATCTATCTTTGCTGAAGCCCCGAACAAACTACTTGACAGAAACATTCTTATACAAAGCCACACATTTTTGGAATTCAATTCCATCAAACATCAAACTGCAAGATAATCTATTAACATTTAAACGAAAGATTAAGAATTATTTATCACAAGAACAACGTTACTATTACTGAGATTTTTTATTTATTGATTTTTTTAATCTTCATCAATAATCATGCATTTTTGTGACATAGTGTAGCTTTTAAATTTTATGATATTGGTGGATGAATGTACATGTATGCAAATGAATTTCTCCTCGTAAAAAATCATTTCGAATCGAGTTTGTTTTTAAAGTGTGTTTGTCGTATAAATTGTGCTATTGTTACTCTTATTGTTGTAGATACTGTGTTTTTACATTTATATAGAAGGCCATATTGGAAATAAATTGTATGTCTACTATTTACTCTTAATATGTCACCTTCTTAAAATAAAGTTATTATTATTATTATTATTATTATTATTATTATTATTATTATTAAAACGAAAGGCATTGATTGCTGATTTGCCAAATAAAACTGTAAACTGTATTATAATGACTCTATTGTGTCTTCTATCGACAACATATCTGTTTTCAAACCCCACCTGTTTTCAAACCCTAAACTCATGCTTCTGTTTACGTCTAGGCCATGAATGATACCATCACTGACAATTGCAATACAATACAATACAAAGCAATACCATGCAATGCAATGCAATGCAATACAATACAATACATTACAATACAATACAATACTTCTATTGCATAAAACATACACAAAATGTTTATTGCAAAAAAAAAAAACATACATGTAAGCATAGACATGGGTTTGCAGAAGAGCAAAATATTGTGAATGTCATCAAATGTTAATTGTTTTGAGTTCTAAGTAAGTTTGCGAAGTACATAAACTTACACAAATTTTAACAATATTTTCAGATTTGGCTGACATTAGATTTGTGAACTTTTGAATATTTGGCCATGTGAAATAGTAACGCTTTATATACTGTTTTCTCAAATCAGAATACTTTGGACATATCAACAGAAAGTGATATTCATTTTCTATCATGTTCATATAGCAGTTTTAAAAATACATATGCGCTCTTTTCTCGAAAAATTAAGTTATCTTCCCGTTTCCACAGCTAAATCATGTGACGAAGTTCTAAATTTTGTATACGCTATTCTAAATTTATTTTCCTTCATAAAATCAAGATATTTTTCATATTCGAACGAGTGCTTAAATAATGGGTAAGTATCTAGGCGTCTTGAGTTATTAATGGACGAGTACCACCCTTGGAAGTATATATCTAAAATTCTCTGCTTTATCTCATTATAGCTTATTAACATGTCAAATTGGTCATTCCATAAATAAGACAAGTCTTAGCCGCATTCATCAATTATTTTTGTTGTAATATAGCCCGTTGTCTACGTCAGTTTTAAGCATATTATAAGTTTTAAATAATAGTGACTGGTCATTTAATGTTAATAATTTAATCCAATATTTTATCATTAGCAATTTTCTGTGTATTCTCATTGGTATTCTATTAAGTTCACCAATTAGTAGACCTTTTAACGCATAAGAGTTTTCTACAGAATTTCGAGTGTATAGCTTCAACTTCCGGTCCTTGATGATAGCCCCGTAATTTAATGTTGGGGAAACCAGTGAGTCAAATAATTCTACTTTTTGAGAAATAGGTAACTCGACTTGATTATACACTGTAAACAGATTTGTTCAACGAAAAGGAGGCATGTTGCGCTATTCGCTCTTGCGTACGATACCAACTACCGTTATTGAATAGGTGAACACCAAGGTATTTAAAAGAATCTACAGAGTCAATTCTGGTATTGTATAAATAAAAATCATACTGTGTATGTCGACCATTTTCGAAGACCATGACTTTTGTTTTGTTGACATTAAGACGCAATCCCCATGTATTACAATATCTCTCTTTATTATTAAATCTATATTCATAGTCATTTCCATTGGTCTAGATTTATCACATGATCAGTGATAAAAAGTCGTATTGACTCGAAGGCGTAGCCAAAACACATATTGACCGCCAGCTGTGACGTCATCATGGTTTGACGTCAAAACAATGCGACGTCGTACATAATTTACCACGAAAAATGACCAAAGGCTGCAGATATTTGTATTTAATGTTTATACCTATGAGTAGGCTGGATTTAATAATAAAACAATTGTTGCATTTTAAGTTCGGTCGATATGCGGATTTATCAACCTGATAAATCCACATATCGACCTTACCGAAAGGCAATAATTGTATGATATCGTTTAGCATGGACTGTAAGGAAACTGGATTATATGCAAACACTACCGCATCATCAGCAAATAACAATAAGAATATTTATATGTCATCTAGATCTAGAATACCATTGATATTAGAATTTATGCTATTCAAGATATTATTTAAGAAAAATAAACAAAGCAAGCTGCTAGCCGGGCCTCCTTGCTTCACTCCTATGTTTGAGTTGATGAATTCCGATTTGAATACCCTCCTTTTTTTCCAAAACTAGTTTTATATTTACGTTTTGTTTTATATAGTTACGTTTTTTAATGAGAAATATTTTCTTGTTACTAGTTATTTTATTTCGAATATAATTATTTCTAGCTTTATTGTATTCCTAACGAGCCGTAAAACACTCTCTATTAAACCATTGCTTTTTATTATCGTGACACATCTTAAAAGTATCATTACAAGTACTTGTTTGTCTGTTGTCGTTTTTTTTTTTCAAATACATTGAATGCATTGTCCTGCATGAACGATGTGAATGACCGAACCGAGTAATTGCAGATACTCGGTATACAAATGTATAAGGTAGCTGCTACAGCTGTCAAAACTAAAAATGTGTAAATGGTGTTTTTTTACTATTACTTTTTGCATGTTTCGCATATATCTATTGTGTACAATATCTTCTTTATGTAAAGCAATATCTTTCATGTAGATTCAGAAAATTACTCATTGTCCACACTTCAAAGTCAGATATATGTTATGTGACATATTAAAAATATTGGTACAATTGAATTTAAACTTGGTATTTGGCTTGTATTACTTTTGTAAAATATGACAGAAAATGTGACCTAGGTGACTTAAAAAGAAATAATTCCAGTTTTATTGATTCTTGCCATTCTTTATCAATTTTGATAAAAACCTGTAAACTGTGTTGTCATTTTGTTTTTATTTCAATTGAGAAAATGTTTCTTCAAGTGTTTGACTACTTGGCCCAAATAATTAAAGTACACCTACCACTAAAAGGTAATAGTTTTTGAACAAATGCTGTCTTAACTTTAAAAATTCAAAAACTTAAAAAGGACTTTACATCATTAAAACAACTATAACATGCATTTGTGCAGGTTATTCAATCTGCCGCTATGCTGAAAATATATGTGTTTGAAATGTGTTGTTTACTGCTAAAGATGTATTGCTTTGTTAATCAATTCATTATTTTTAAAATTTTATAATAAGGAATTAATTACATAAATTGTTTTTACTAAAAAAATGATATTTCAAACAAAATAAGAAATGAAATTTAACTGACAGACAGACAGACAGACAAATTCTTTATTTCATCTCAGGTACATATGTACAAACAAAATAAGAAAAGAAATTTAACTTATGTCATATCTTTTATGATACTCATAATGGATACTCCTAACCAACCATTAAATTTCAAATTTCCAAAACGCACTTTTGGAATAAAAAATCCTGAACAGCGCTCTTTCAATGTTCAGTGGTTCAAAATTCATCCTTGGATTCACTATGATGAGGTGCGTACTTTTTCTGATTTCACATGTTTTCCATCATGAAAAACTTTTTAAATCATTGCTTAAATTTGTAACATATGGACATATTTATTGTATTTTATTTATATATACATGTAATCTTTTTATACATGTAATTAAAAAATCAATTGAAACATTTTTTTATATCTCATTTCAGGCAAAAGACGTGGCGTTCTGCTACATATGCACGTCAGCTATGACAGGTGGAAAGGTTGCCAACTCAAAAGCAGGAACTGCCTTCATCAGTACCGTGTTCAGCAACTGGAAGGACGCCACTAAGAAATTAAAAAAAAAACATGAAAAATCAGATTATTATTAATCCATAAAGAGGCGGTTGAAAGAAGCATCACACTTCCAAAACAGACAAAGGACATCGGTGAGACCTTATCTTCGGCTCACGCTCAAGAGAAAATGAACAACAGACATCAGCTTCTCAAGATATTAAGAAGTATCCGGTTTTTAGCTCGCCAGCTCTACGAGGTCATGACGATAACAACAGCAACTTCATTCAACTGTTGAAATTACACGGTCAGGCGGATGGTTCTATTCTTACATGGCTTGAAAAGAAAACGGACAAATTCACTAGTGGTGACATTCAAAATGAGATACTGCAAATAATGGCATTAGGAATTTTACGGAGGGTGGCAGCGAACATTGGGACTAATCGTTTCTATTCTATAATGGTGGATTAGGCAACCGATCAATCAAACCGTGAACAAGTTGTGCTTGTATCTTGTATCAAGACATGTGGACAGTGACCCGAATGTGCATGAGGATTTTATTGGACTTTACCTTGTTCATTCTATTGACGGGCAAACATTGACCAATGTAATTGAAGATGTGCTACTCCGTATGAACATTTCCTTGAGCACTTGTCGTGGACAATGCTACGATGGAGCAAGTAACATGTCTGGTGCTAAAAAGGGAGTTGCAACACAGTTGTCAAGCCGTGAACCCCGTGCGGTGTATACGCATTGCTATGGACATGCTCTGAACCTTGCAGTTGGAGACACAGTGAAACGTTCAAAAGTCATGAGAGACGCATTAGATACTGTAAATGAAAGGTCAAAGTTAATCAAATATTCGCCAAAGAGGGACAGCAAACTAGAGGAAAATAAACAGGAGATGAGCCCAGAGACGCCGGGATTTCGCGTTTTGTGTCCTACGCGTTGGACTGTGAGAGCAGCTAGTCTCGGAAGTGTTCTTGAAAATTACAATGTGCTACAGTCTTTATGGAAAAGCTCGTACGAAAGTGCCAGGGACTCTGAAACACGTGCGCGTATTCTAGGTGTTCAGTCTCATATGTCTAATTTTGACTTCCTGTTTGGTGTTAGCTTAGGGTACGAAATCCTCAGACATACGGACAATTTGAGCAAATGTTTGCAGAACAAAGACATGTCAGCAGCTGAAGGTTAGCATTTATTCAAAATTACGCTTGGAACACTCAGTAATATGAGAATGGATGACGCCTACGATAAGTTCTTGGAAAGTGTAAATGAAAAACTGGACACGTTGGATGTCAGTGAGCCTGTAATGCCTCGACGTCGTAAAATGCCAAAACGTTTCGAGACTGGGAGGCACCACACGAATTTCACGCCATAGAGAAAGACCTGTACCGCCAGAAATATTATCAGGCACTGGATTTAGCTGTAAACTGTGTGCAGGATCGATTTGACCAACCCGGTTACAAGTCCTTAAAAAATTTCAACGTGAGGTCCCCCTTACCCCCCTTATCCCCTCCCGTACCCCCTCGCGGCCCCAATATCAAACACTTTCCGACGCCCCTGTAAAATGTCCAAGTCTTCACTTGACTTGGTAGATCTAACACATTTTCATTAATTGTAAGTAACTTCCCCGAATCTTTAAGGGGTTTGAAACTGGTAATTCGATGGTATATTTTATCTTGTATAAATGAAAACAAAAGTAGAATGTATATCTAATGACTACGTCACGTGTTGTTCTACATCATCAATTATAACTTTCATAAACACACTGTGATCCGTATGTATTTATTAATCCTTTCGCTGGATACGCCCCTGTACACCCAACCAAACTACAAGTATATTTCCAAATCAATATTAACATTCGCCCTATTCTTTTCCATGTTAATTCATTTTGTATAAACAGCAAAAGAAAAGGCGCCAAAGTTAAGACAACGCTGCTAGCGCTATTCCTGGATTTGCCAGTTCTATTCTGTCACGAGTTCATTTTGCATGAACTCCGAAAAAGTATAGAATCTATTTACTTCTTAAATAACCAAAGAAACTTGAGGGTATATAAAAAATTGCTAAAGCGAAACCTTATTTAGTGGTTTTAAGCCTTAACGGGCAGAGATGTTTACTTATTCTCACAACACTGTATTTGTAACTCTGAGCCGCACAAGGTCGAACACAATCTCGTTGTGATCACGTAATTATTGTAAACTTTGTTATTTCTTATTAGAGCTACGTCTGTTTTTTTGTACATTACAGATTAACAAAGAAAATGTTTAACAAATCTATGTTGAAATTGCTCAGAACACTGAATAATTGTTTATGTTCCGTGTACACAATACAGCAGAAGTGGGTGGGGTATAGAAATTTGAAGTGGCTATGGGTCCGGTAACCTGACAGATCGTCAGATGTATCCTCATGTCAGCTTCCTAAGGCAAAAAAGGATCTACCTCTTCAGCAAATACAATATACTGACTAAAGGTTAGGTTTAATAGTGTACCAGCAAGTAATTCCAACAAATTTGATGCTATCTAGAGAAGAATTGAGTAATTTTCTTAAGTTAGGGGCAATATCTCCATTTGTGTCAAATACTCAGAAGACGAAAATAGTGATGGAAATATTCCAATGAAAAAGTCATCGCCGCTGACTTTTGGTTTCAATGCCGACATGGATGTGAGTATGAGATAAATTCAAACTTTAAATGTGTCAAAGATCCTCGGATGACCAAACTGCGCCACTCTAAGCTTAAACTGTAAAACGCAATTTAAATAAAAGATATGAGACTGTAATACTTGACTTACCACAGGGTTTTTTTCCCCCTATAAATCTACCTCCGGTAAAAGGAGGTAATCCCAATTCAAAAAAGTATGTTTTTTTCCCAAAGTTGAATTTTAAATTCCCAAATGATTATACCTTTTAGAGTTTTTGCTGTTTTAAGATAGTTTTGCTAATTTGTATGTATATTTAGGTAAATTATAATACTGTTTAGAAAAATGGGAAAAAGAATGGTCAATGGAATTTAATCCCGATAAATGTGACGTTCTAAGAATATATCGTAAAAGAAAATTCTTACACCCTACATAACATCCAGCTTCAGTCCACTGACCATGCAAAATATCTTGGTGTTACCCTAAATAATAACTTGACCTGGTCAAATCACATAAATAACATAACATCCAAGGCCAGTAATACCCTTGGCTTCATCAAAAGGAATGTAAAGACTACCAACAGACAGGTTACAAATGGCATACAAAACCTATGTCAGCCCCCAGGTTGAGTACCTTTCCACCGTCTGGCACCCCTAGCAAAAATATCTTACTTATAAAGTACATGTAGAAAGGGTACAAAGATCTGCAGCCCGCTATGTTTTTAATGACTACCAGTATACCAGTAGCGTCTCCGATATGTTATCAGAACTGAATTGGAAGACCCTAGAACAAAGAAGAAATCATTCCTCCCTGGTTATTTTCTGTAAGATAAGAAATGAATTAGTGGCAGTGGACCATCGTCATCTCACACAGACACGAAATTTAAACTACTTAATTCCACAGTCCAAAACATTGTACCATGCAAATTCTTTTTTTCCCAGGACTATCAGACTATGGAACAGTTTACCAACATATATCCAGCCCAGCCTCAATTTGCAGACATTTGTCAGCGGGCTAGACTCGCAGTCTCTCTAAATACTAAATTAAGAATCCGCTGGTTTTAACTGTATACTTTCGGTCTTTTATCTTTTTAACTTTGCACATAACGTTTTTACTAAAACACTGTTTCCTGACAGTGCCTGCCAGTCATAATCGCTAGACGATTGTTCGGCAGTAGATAGTTGAATATGAAGTCTTCTCAAAAGTTCAGTCAGTCAGTAAACTTCCGCCATATTGTTTTAAGCCTAACTCTGCCCCCAGCGTGACATTTGCAAAAAATGTTTTTCGCATCTCGTAACCTTGACTCTGGAGCTGATGGAGGTATAAGAAGGCAGTTAGCGATCACAAGCAATAAATGTTCATTCTTCAAAGAGTTTGTTAAACATATCATCATTATATTTTAATAATTGTACGAATTAATGCAGAAATCGTTGTCAGCATCTGAGCGAGCCGAAATAAACTTGAAATTTAAACTTAAAAGGTACAATACAGTAAAAGAAACAACTAAAACAAATTAAGTAGGGCTGTAACGATGCATTCGAATTTTCGATTTAGTCGAATACAGTGTTGTCCAAATTGCATTCTTTATTCGCCATGTCCCGAACCGAATATAAATGAAAATGCATGATTGAAACTAAAAGCACTTGAATTTACCAAAAACAAAAGAAATCTACCGAAAACGCTCCCATTTCACAGCGCATTTTGCACTGTTTTGTTGTGTTCTTCGTATTACCCCACCCACAGTGGCTGGCAGATATTTTCACAACACTGATTTGATAAGTCATAGGGCTGATATTTGATGTTGGTTTACTGTTAATAAAATGCTTTTCATAATGTTCTGGGTTTAACATGTGATTGAATTCATAATTAAATTTCATATTCAATCAAAATTTGATTTCAGCAAGTGGGAATTCCCATTTTACGACATCCGAAAACCGTCTATGTAAACATGTTGAGCAAACTGTTGAGGAAATTGTGGATCCTCATGCAAAATACACACACATGTTTGGAAACATTTTGGTTTTAGTTGACAGTTCTAGACATTTGAATCCAAGGCTCTTAAGCTTACATGTTGACTCAGTGTTTTTTACTATTTTTTAACAGTATTATTTCACAGTGTTTTGCAGGGTTTCCACTGGGCACAATTTTTTTTCCGCCACTTAAATTTTTTAAAGAAAAAGGTGCGCACGGCAGAGGATCAGTAATGTCAAAAAAAATAGAATTAATATAATATCACTCAATTAGTTCGGTTTTTTAAATTTATTTTCTACATTCCACAAATAACTCAACAAGCAGATGCATACACATTAACATTGATTTATCATGTAAAGATAAGTAGTCGGTTCAAAATTATATACCTTTTTTTTTCAATCTCTTTTTCATTTCATACTTTAACTATGCAATTTGCTCTTGAACCAGTCTATCCTTATATCACACTGAGTCAAAAATAGGTTTTAATCTTAATTCTCAACCATTTTCGAAACAAATCTATAAAACTATCCCTGTAGTATATAGTTTGCCAATTTTGAATTATCTCCCTTTAATGGTCATTTTTCACTACTAAGATGTTTCTAAAACATGAACATTTAGCTCTTTAATTTCTAACTTTTTATTTCAAAATTTATATAAGGTCATTTATCCAAAACAGCGTGTTTTATTTTATGACTTTTAAAAGCTTTTCAAACAGTCTTAAATTTCATTATATATATATCTAAATTTCTTTAAGGTTTCATACATTAAATGTATTATAGCGAAAATACCACCTAAAGGTACAAGTAGCTCTTTATTATGATGCCCCTGAATGGGGCTGTGTATCAATGCCATACGTTGGGACACTTAAAAGAACCAAACGAACTGCTTTAGTTCATTTGTATCTCAATTCTTCGACTGAAATTTACGAACGCGCTGAAATACGCGACTGAAATTTACGAGCGCGTAGATTTATTTAACAGTAATATTTTACAATCGCGCAAATTTATCTACAATATCTTCCACTTTTCATTATTATCGATTACTTCGGCGAATTGGCTTGATATTACAAATAACTTGCGTTTTAGTATCAAGAAAATGGGTGGGGCTTTTGACGAAGAGCTCAGCAAATATTTTGTTTCATTTGCTTTCGTAATAGTAGGCGGGTCTGAATTTGGCGAATCGGATTGACTGATAATCGTTCTTGCGTGGAGGAACACTCTTGTGACTCCGCAGAAGTTTTAAATTATGCCCAGAGGTGTAATTCGGTATCGACACGGTGTATTGTCTTCGCGTATTGCTAAATATCGGATTATCCGTGACACGCTGTGTATAATTATTGATCGGTGATAGTCATTTCTATTTTACTGTAAGGTTGTTTCCAGTAGTAAAACAGATGTTTATTTTATGCAGATTTAAAATTGTTAACTGTGGAATTTTTTTTTGCCAATTTAATTTTTTTTCACCAAAAAAGGAATTGGCGAATAGCAGCGGAAACCCTGGTTTTGAGTACCCAGTAAGTACAATAACATGAATAATCTAGCCACCATTAAGCAGACTGTAATATATTGTTGGCATAAGCCACATAATTTTCAATGATCTTTTTGTATAAAATTCATAATTCATGAATAAATATTTGTATTCGTCACCCTGTGTTTGTGATAGGTATCATATTCGCCCCTTAGTGTATTCGTTATAACCCTAGAATTAAGTAATTTCTATTTATTAGTAATGATTACACGTTGTTTTTATCAATTTGCCGATCAGTTGCTAACTTTAATCTGATAAAAAAAACCTGATGCAACTGAAATGCCGAGGTGTTACAAACCAGTATTCAGAGTGAACAAAGAATCCGCTGGAAGATTTAATGGAAATTAAATTATTTTGTACATCCATAAACGTCTAATGAAGCATATACAAAACACTGCCATTTTACATTTAAATGACTTAAACATAGTACATGTTTAACATGTTTAAAGCAAATGACATTTAAAAACGGCGAAAGAGTTTTCACACACTCATTCGTACTAGTTTATATCGGCACAGTATGCGGCGAGTACACTTGGAGGCACATTAAACGCAGATAAATACAAGGGCATGGTAAAATTAATTAAAATAATAATATGCTTGATACTTATCCAAAGAAACACTGTGAATTCCAACAGCTTTATGCATACATGCAGAAATAAAATCCCGGTTCCCAAGCCTATGCACGGTACTTTGGCTAGAGAACTGGTTCTGGACAAATAACTTCACTATCTGGCCACTGCAATTAAAAATAAGTAATCCCAGGGGAAAAACCCAGATTGGGATGTTCAGTTTTACTCGCTAGAATTTAGGGTCCTCGGGATCCCATGACAGTGTGGAGGCCTGGAGGAAGAATTTAAGGCATGGGTTCTTGAATGTAATGGCTAGGGGTTGGTCACACTTCCAGATATCATTCTTTGACAAGAGAAGTATGTGAGCCGCATCATGAGAAAACCAACATAGTGGCTTTGCAACCAGCATGGATCCTGACCAGCCTGCGCATCCATGCAGTCTGGTCAGGATCCATGCTGTTCGCTAATGGGTTCTCTAATTGCAATAGGCTTTTAAAGCGAACAGCATGGATCCTGACCAGACTGCGCAGATGCGCAGGCTGGTCTGGGTCCATGCTGGTAGCAAAGCCACTATCTTGGTTTTCTCATGGCGTGGCTCATGTGCAGATGTCATTGCTTTAAAATTATTATGTAGATAGTGTCTGCTAAACTTAATTTTCTTTTTCTTTCATTTCTTTTTATCCAGTACTTGTACATACAGACCTGATCAAGAATGGCTTCTGCTGGACCTATTAGCGATGACCCAGCCTATAACAGTGAGTATTTCATGCAAAATTGAATAGTTAAAACAAGAAACAGCATATTTTTTTCGGGCCAAAATCTGAATTGCAAATAGTATGTTTATTTGGTTTTTTTTTTTTTCCCAAATTCGAAAGTTAAAAGCAGATTTTTTTAAGCAATGGGGGAATAGTGGCGGCACTGGTAAGGAGGGGAAAATTATGCCATAATCATTAAAATAGGGGGAAATTGCGTTGTGATAAAATAACATGCATTCATGACCATTCTTTCTTGAATATTACATTTTAATAAAGATACATGATCAGTCACCTTAAATTTAAAGATTCTCAGTTTATCTGAAAATGCTGGTAAGTTTTGTACATTCCAGATGAGGATAGTCATAAGTAAGAATCTTTTTCTTATATTCTTGTTCTGCACTGACTGTCTAAAGTACCTTTTACTTGTTATTAATGTTAGACATGACAGAGGTTTACAGATTAGTGTATATATTTAAGAAATAATAAGTTCCCAAACTTGGTTTATCATAGAACAACCTGAGATTTGAGTTCTTATGCGTAAGAATATATCACAAAGGCTGTAGGCCTGAGTGATATATTGTTCCGCATAAGAACGAAAAACTCTGGTTATTCTACGATAAATCACACTTGGGAACTTATTATTTCGATTCTAACACGACATATTAGTATCAAAAGGGTTAGAAAAAATGGTAACTGCTTTTTACGACCGTTCTACGCACCTGGATCGGATGACATCATCGCATGCGAGTGGTTTTAATATTGTAGAATAACCAGAGATAGATTTTGCTATACATGTATGTAGGTTATTTGCTGGTAGTGTTAGAATATGAAATACATTTATGAAATTTTATACATGTGGTTACGGTTGTTTCAGGCTATGACCCAGGCTGGACCTCCAACTCGCCACCATTTGATGCTAGATACCCGCATCAGAACCAGATGACGTAAGTATTTTCAGTGTCAGAATGCTAAAATGAAATTGTACTCTTCACGGTAATATTTCTATATATCGATCGTCACCTCCATGCAAAAAGTGGATAACTGCATTTATTAAATAAGGACTTGCACACTTTCTGTGCAAAGGTGACGATATACTGCTAGGTATAATTTGCTTCAAATGTATATTTCTAACAGAGCTGATATTTCAGTGTTGGTTTTCAATCATGTTCCATACGTAACATTCAGCTCTGCTCTGTACAACATTTAAATTGTACTGAAATAGATACCACATGCAGGTAAGGAAGATATTAGTATTGCATGTGATATGCATATATTATCAGCAACACCTTGATTTAAATAACAAGAGTGTTAATATGGTATTGTCTGTCTACCACACTTACTGTCTTAGGACAATTTTAAAACTACTGTAGAGAATTTAGCTAAACTTGACCTATTGATAGATGGAAATGGAGTGCACAAGAACCATATTTCTGTCTGTAAAGAAGCAGTTCTGGAATTTTCTTCCAATCCTTTTTATGCTTTCATATAGTGTTGCTGCTGTCCGTAGTTCTGTCTGCTAGTCCCAAAATCTTGTGTGTCCAACTCCTCCCACACTATTGGCCTGATTTGCTTTCTGAAAACTTTCACAGATTACAAGCTAGATGTGCAGATTTATAAAAAGGAGGAACTTTTGCTGTGTCTGTTTTTTAGCTCACCTGAGCCAAAGGCTCATGGTGAGCTTTTGTGACTGCTCAGTGTCAGTCGTGTGTCCGTCAACAGTTCCTAAAAAAATCTTCTTGAAAACCACTGGGCAGAATTACACCAAACTTCACAGGAATGATCCTTGGGTGGCCCCCTTTCAAAATTATTCAAAGAATTTAATTCCAAGCAGAACTCTGGTTGCCATGGCAACCAGAAGAAAAACTTGAAAAATCGTCTTGTCCAAAACCACAGGGCCTAGGGCTTTGATATTTGGTATGTAGCATTATATAGTGGTTCTCTTCCAGGATTGTTCAAATTATTCTCCTAGGGTCAAATATTCCCCCGCTCCAGGGGTCACATGGTTTATATAGACTTGTATAGGAAAAAACTTCAAAATCTTCTTGTCTGAAACCACAAGACCTAGACCTTTGATATTTGGTATGTAGCATTGCCTTATGGTTGTCTACTAAGATTGTTCAAATTATGCCCCTTAGGGTGAAAAGAGGCCCTGCCCCAGGGGTACCAAGTTTTACATAGACTTATATAGGAAAAACTTTAAAAATCTTTTTGTTTGAAACTGCAAGGCCTAGGCTTTTGATATTTGATATGTAGCATTTCCTAGTGGTCCTTCACCAAGATTATTCAAATTATACCACTTAGGTGAATAGAGGCCCCACCCAGGGAGTCCCAAGTTTTACATAGACTTAAATAGGAAAAAATCTTCTTGCCTGAAACTGAAAGGCCAAGGCATTTGATATTTGGTATGTTGCATTGCCTAGTGGTCTTCTACCATATTTGTTCAAATTAAGCCCCTGGGGTGAAGCCCTGTCTGGGGGCCCCAAGATTTACATTACATAGGAAAACATTTAAAAAAATTCTTGTCTGAAAGTTCAAGGCGCAAGCCTTTGATATTTGGTATGTAGCATTGCTTAGTGCTTCTCTAACAAAATTGTTTAAATTATGCCCCTGGGGTGAAAAGAGGCCCCGCCACAGGGGTCACTTGTGTATGTTATATAAGAAAATATACTTCAAAAATTATCTGATCATATTTCCTAGACTGTTTAATTATAATTACCTGATGGCCCCAAGTAATTAGGGGTCACTTGACTGTGACCTTGACCTTCTGACCTACATTTTAAGATACAGCCTTAAAATTTGGATGACATATACAGTTTTGCACACCAATCTTAACAGCATAGAACTTTGGACCACGTCAATAACTTTTGACTAAGATTTCAATACTAATCTTTAATGTTCTTAGCCCTGACCTACTGACCTACTTTCTTGTTTTGGAAGCTACAGCAAAAAGATTTGGACCACATGTCAGGGGTCACGCTGTTGATCGCCACTTGAGCCATTTGCGACAAAAAATTAAAAGTGGCTCCGAAATTTTCTAATTGGCGAAAATGGCCCGAAGCTATATCTGTCTGCAAAACTACGAATATTGCCAGTTTTGCGAACCAAAATGTGTGAAAAATCATAATCTGTATAGACACAACATCCTTTATCGAATCCGTTATTGAAAGGGAGGGAGCCAATTTGCAATTTTTTTTATTTGATCAGGCAGTTAATTGGCGATAATTAGATTATTAAATAACAAACTGGATAATTAATCATCATTTTGTGCACTTGATACGATTTTATGAGCAGTCGGCCGTTAGACGTATTTTCTATGATTGCCGAGGGTTAGTTTGGGCAAAAACAAATAAAAATGCTTTAGACAAGCAGAAATTGTAAGTATTGAATAGCTATGATGATAGAAAAGCAATAAAACATAGGTATTTTATTAAATATTTAATTCCAACTTACATTTTCCGAATTTGTCACCCGTTTTCGCGACCGTGATTTTCGGATATTTCTGTCATTTCTGACGAGATTTTTTAGTGCAATTTTAATAAAAAGCCAATAAAGAGTCTACATTTAAGAGAAATATGACAACTGTTGCAAAAGGAGCTCTTATTTTGAAGTATTTTTCAAGAATAAAACATGCAAAGGCATCGAACCCCACCCACTTATAGGCAGTGTGCAAAATAAGACACTGTTTTTTTTTTTAAAACATTTTTTTTTTCTTTTTTGACATCTTTATTTTAAATGTGATTTTCAGAATTATTTTTATTAAATGGCAGATGTTTATAAAAATGATAATTTTAGAAATTAACACAAATTGATTTTCTAAATAGCTTTTTAAAGGGTTACTAAGAAATATGTTATAACTACATTAATTTCTTGAGAAGTATGAGTACTTTGGTACATATAATGTAGTCCTACAAGAACATCAATGCTATGCGCTTCGCCATTGTTGGCCTCATAATTTTATCTTCGGAAAAAGCAGTGGCTCAGAGAAAAAAAATCCCAGTGTGACCCCTGCATGTATAATGTTTGATACAGATTTCAATACTCATCTTAAATAGTCTTAATCAGGTTAGCGATAGAGGGCCATCATGGCCCTCTTGTACTGCAGTTATGGCTCTTTGATAGTTTTGCTAGAATTTAGAGAAAAATCCTTTGTGTCCAACTCCTCCCACACTATTAGCCTCCTCATACAGAAATTGATTTCAAGTTGCTCGGATGTACAACCTTATCTGAATACAATTTGCTTCAAACTTTTAGTCAAACATCCTTCTGTTAAGATGGTCTGTACTAAAATCTTTGCTACTTAGAGGATGGTGTATTATCTGGGAGCTTCCAGTCCTATGGACACAGTTATAGTTATTTTATAAGTTGCCTAAACCTTGTTTAGGATGAGCTGTTATTATAGGTGGATGCTCCGCTGTCCATTTAAGGCATCCTGTGTCAACATTTACACTTAAACACTTCCACTGTAACTACTGGTCAGACATTGTTGTGCTTCGATTCTTTTTTAACAAATGAAACACTCCTCATGAACCACTTGATAGATTTGATCAAACTTGATCTGTAGCATTTACATAAGGTTCTTTCCCAAATTTGTTCAGGTTGGGACATCTGACTACTTTCAGGGGATGTTAGAGCTAAAAATAGGAATACCTTAAAATAATTTCTTATGAACATCTAAAGGGATTTTTATCAGACTAGGTCTGAAGCATCATTATAAGGTCCTCTCCCAGTTTTATTCTGATTGAGACTTTTGGTCCTAATTAGGGACTGCTAGAGTTAAAAATAGAAAAAAACTTTTATAAACTTCTTCTAATGAATTTCTTCATCATACTATGTCTGTACAACCATTTCCTCTCCCAACTTTTTTTAAAAATTGGACCTTGGCCCCATTATGATCAGCTAGAGTATAAAATAGAAAACTTTTAAACAACTTCTTCTCAGGAACGGCTAGATAGCTATTCATCAAGCTTGGTTTGTAGCATTATCATAATGTTGTCTCCTAAATTTGTTTTGATGGGGAAATTGGTTCTTTTTAGGGGTAACAATCTTCAGCAGTCTTTGTAGTATTTTATTAGGTCCTCCCCATATTTTGTTCAAATGTGGACCCATGGCCCCTTTTTCAAGGCTGCTAGAAGAACAAAATACATTTGCACAACTTGACATGTATCCTTTGATAGATCATAGATCTTCATACATAGTCTGTAGATCAATCTCAGATTTGTTCAATTGGTAACACGTTGTCCCTTTCATGGGCCACCAGAGCTAATGATAGAAAAGAAAACTGTAAACAACTTCCTGTCAGGAACCATTAGATGGATCTTCATCAAACCTGACCTGTATTATCCTTGTATGGACCTCTCTAAAATATATTCAAACGGTTTTGCTAAGTCCTTGTTCGGGGCAGCAAGGGTTCAAAATAGGAAAACCTTCAAACAGCTAAACTGCCTGGATGAATTATCAGTTAATTTGACTTGCAGCATGCTTGGTATAAACCTCTTTCAGTTTTGTTTAAATGGTTCAACTTTACCCCTTTTGATCCCAATCTTAAACCTGGAGTGCATAGGTAGAAAATGATGACCAGGTGCTAGCAAATAAATAGAGCATGCTCAGTCATGAATTTTTATGCCCCAAGTATTTCATTTGTCCATCCGTTCGCTTATTAATCTGTTTGTCAATCACACTTTTATGTGTACTCAGCCATTGCAGACTTTTTAGCTCACCTAAGCCGAAGGCTTATGGTGAGCTTTTGTGACCGCTCAGTGTCCATCATCAGTCGTACGGTGTGCGTCGTGCATCCGTCAACAATTTCTAAAAAAATCTTCTTCTTGAAAACCACTGGGCAGAATTATACCATACTTCACAGGAATGATCCATAGATGGCCCCCTTCCAATATTTTTTAAAGAATTGAATTCCATGCAGAACTCTGGTTGCCATGGCAACCGAAAGGAAAAACTTGAAAAATCTTCTTGTGCAAAACTGCAAGGCATAGAGCCTTGTTATTTGGCATGTGACATCATCTAATGGTTTTCTATGAAGACTGTTCAAATTGTGCCCCTGGAGTGAAAAGAGGCCCCGCCCTTGGGGGTCGCAAGTTTTACATAGACTTACATAGGAAAAAAACTTTAAAAATCTTCTTATCTAAAACCACAAGACCTAGGCCTTTGATATTTGGTATGTAGCATTGCCTTTTGGTCCTTTACCAAAATTGTTGAAATTATAACCCTTTGGTGAAAAGAGGCCCTGCACCGATGGGGTCTCAAGTTTTACATAGACTTATAAAGGAAAAACTTCAAAAATCTTCTTGTCTGAAACTGGAAGGCTTAGGCTTTTGATATTTGGTATGTTGCATTGCCTTGTGGTCCTCTACCAAAATTGAACAAATTATGCCCCTGGGATGAATAGAGGCCCTGCCCTGGGGATCCAAAATTTAACATAGAATTATATAGGGGAAAAAATACAAATCTTCTTGTCTTTAAGTTCAAGGCCTAGACCTTTGATATTTGGTACGTAGCATTACCTAGTGGATCTCTAACAAGATTGTTCAAATTATGCCCCTTGTATGGAAGGAGGCCCTGCCCCGGGGGTCAGTTGTTATATAAGTTATATAGGAATATATACTTCAAAAATTATCAGATCATATTTCCTAGACTGTTTAATTATAATGACCTGATGACCCCAATTGATTAGGGGTCACTTGACTGTGACCTTGACCTACTGACCTACTTTCATGTTTTTTAAGATACAGCCTTGTAATTTGGATGGCATGTACAGTTTTGCACACCAATCTTAAAACTGACTTTCAGTGACCATGAATGTGACCTACTGACCTACTTTCTAATATTTTAGCATCAGTGTGCCATTTTATACATGTGGCTTGTATTACACAGGTGAGTGATTTAGGGTCATCATGACCCTCTTGTTTAATGCCATATGGTGCGAAAAAAGTGCAGTGCTACACCCACTGAGCTACAGGACTGCGAACATGTTATTTATAGCTTACAAGTACTCTTTAGATCTCGTTGCTGAACCCTGAAGATTAATGTCACTTTCAATATTGAGGCATTTGTATATTTCAGAAACTGTATTCGTAACTTCATGGACTATCATCGATGCAAACAGATAAAAGGAGAAGACTATGTGAATTGTAACTACTTCAAAAAGGTGTATATCAGGAAATGTAATCCTACTACGGTAAGTTGAAGTGTTGTTTAAATGCTGTAAATTAAGCAAATTATTGACAGTGCTAGTAGTGGGTCTCTTAACGTATGGCCCACCTAATGGTGTATATTTCAAATGTTTAAAACAATGTTAAAGCAATATACTGTATCCAGTGAGAGAATTGTATGCAAAATTTATATAAAAAAAAACATAATTCATGACATTTCCTCAGTCTCAAGTAGAGACCAATTTTAAAGTGATGTCCAGTGTCCAAAACGTTTGCAGAGAATTCATTATACCATTAATTTCAATAAAAGAAATGTCAAACTATTGGTAAACAATTATAAAATACAAAATAAAACTGTGAATATCATTTTTAGCTCATCTGATTTTTTGAAAAAAAATGATGAGTTATTGTCATCACTTGAGTGGTTGTCTGCGTCGGCGTTGCCTGGTTAAGTTTTATGTTTAGGTCAGCTTTACTCCTAAACTATCAAAGCTATTGCTTTGAAACTTGGAATACTTGTTCACCATCATAAGCTGACCCTGTATAGCAAGAAACATAACTCCATCCTGCTTTTTGCAAGATTTATGGCCCCTTTTGTACTTAGAAAATATCAGATTTCTTGGTTAAGTTTTATGTTTAGGTCAACTTTTCTCCTAAACAATCAAAGCTATTGCTTTGAAACTTGGAATACTTGTTCACCATCATAAGCAGACCCTGTACGTCAAGAAACATAACTCCATCTTGCTTTTTGCAAGATTTAATGCCCCTTTTGGACTTAGAAAATCAGTTTTCTGGGTTAAGTTTTATGTTTAGGTCAGCTTTTATCCTAAAGTATCAAAGCTATTGCTTTAAAACTTGCAACACTTGTTCACCATCATAAGTTGACCCTGTACAGCAAGAAACATAACTCCATCCTGCTTTTTGCAAGATTTATGGCCCCTTTTGTACTTAGAAAATATCAGATTTCTTGGTTAAGTTTTATGTTTAGGTCAACATTTTCTCTTAAACTATCAAAGCTATTGCTTTGAAACTTGCAACACTTGTTGACCATCATAAGCTGACCCTGTACAGCAAGCAACATAACTCCATCCTGCTTTTTGCAATAATTATTGCCCCTTTTGGACTTAGAAAATCATTTTCTTGGTTGAGTATTATGTTTAAGTCAACTTTTCTCATAAACTATCAAAGCAATTGCTTTAAAACTTGCAACAGTTTTTCACCATCATAAGTGGACACTGAACATCAAGAAACATAACTCTATCCTGCTTTTTGCAAGAATGATGGCCCTTTTTAGACTTAGAAAATCATGGGTAGGACAATTTTTCTATTACACCCAAAAATTCAGATGAGCGTCAGCACCCGCAAGGCGGTGCTCTTGTTAACTTGACTCTTCATAGAAAAAGTACAGCTATTGCACTCACCCCGGCATTCCCGTTGGTAAAAGTTTTTGTATCTCTGTTCAAAGCTATTGACTTGAAACTTAAAAGTAGTTATTCACTATCAAAGTCTTCACCAAGAGGAGCAATGCCCATAACTCTGTTTGAATTTTGACTGAGTTTTGTTCCTTTTTAACTAAGATGTTTTTGGGTTAAGGTTTTTATAAATTTTAAGTTAAATATCTCTGTTTGACTTGAAACTTAAACTAAAGTCTACACCTGCAGAAACAATTCACATATCTCTGATTTGAATTTTGAGAGAGCTATGCCCGCCCCCCCATGAGTGTTGGGGGTATATAGATTTGGTCTTGTCCGTTCATGCATGTGTGTCCGTCCGTCCAAAGTTCGTGACATGCCTAGCTCAAAAAGTATTTGGTATAAATAGATGAAACCTTGCGTGAGTCTTTATCATGATATGAACTTGCACACCTATTTTTCGTCTGGCTCCGCCCCCTATTTCCAGAGTTATGGCCCCTGAAATAGTCAAAAATGCACATTTTCACCTTGTGATACGCGTAGCTCAAAAAGTATTTGATATAAGTTCATGAAACTTTGCATGAGTCTTAATCATGATATGCACCTTCTATTTTTCATCTGGGTCCGCCCCCTATTTCCAGAGTTATGGCCCCTGAAATAGTCAAAAATGCACATTTTCGCCTTGTGACGCGCCTAGCTCAAAAAGTATTTGATATAGATTTATTAATCCCCCGCCACAAATGGTGGGGGGTTATAGGAATGGTCTCCATCCGTCCGTCCTTCTGTCTGTCTGTAACACTTCCGTGTCCAGTCCATATCTTCTAAACCCCATGAAGGATTTTCATGAAACTTGGGTCAAATGATCACATCATCAAGACGATGTGCAGAACTCCTGAGTCAGCCATGTTGGCTAAAGATCAAGGTCACAACTAAAGGTCAAAGGTTTTAGCCTTCCATTTCGTGTCTGCTCTGTATCTCCTAAACCCCTTGAAGGAATGAGCCCTGTATCTCCTAAACCGCTTGAAGGATTTTCATGAAACTTTGGTCAAATGATAGCTTCATCAAGATAATGTACAGAATTCATAAGTCAGTCATGTCAGTTCAAGGTCAAGGTCACCGCTCAAGGTCAAGGGTTTACCCTTTCACTATCCATAATAGTGGTGGGGGATTTAGCTGTCTTTCAGACTGCCTTGTTCAAACTTAAAATAGTTGTTCAACATCATCAACCACTTCATATGACACAAGGGGCATAACTCTGGTACAATTTTTTCATGAATAATTCCCCCTTTTTACTTACAATTTCAGGTTAAAGATTTGATGTACTTTCACTCTGTCCCTGTTATTACTGAATGGACCTGATTCAAACTTAAAATAATTGTTCAGCATCATCACCTGCATCATATGACATAAGGTGCATAACTCTGGCAGCAATTTTTCATGAATTATGCCCTCTTTTACTTAGAACTTTGGTTAATTTTGATGCATTTTTGTCGAGGTTAAATTCAATTATAACTTTGTCTGGAGCATTTCTTCTTCATGCATGGAGGGATTTTGATAGGGCTGTAACGATACATTAGAATATTTGATTTAGTCGAATATAGTTTTGTCCGAATTGTATTTGTTATTCGCCATGTCCCGAACCAAATATTTACGAATAAATCAAACTAAGATTACTTGAATTTACCTAAAACACAAGAAAGCTACCGAAAATGCTCCCGTTTCATAGCGCATTTCGCATAAACTATTCGTTTTCTTTGTATTACCCCATCCAAAACAGTAGACAAATATTTTCACAACAATGATTTGATAAGTCTCATAGGGCCGATATTTGATGTTGGTTTACCATAAATAAAATGCTTTTCGTAATTTTCTGGGTTTGAAATGTGATTGAATTCATATTTTATATAATTTTAAGATATTTGATTTCAGCATGTGGGAATTCCCATTGTACAACATCCAAATACTTTCTACATAAACAACATGTTGAGCAACGAGTAAACCGTTGAAATAGGGGATCCTCTTGCCAAATACATGTCGTCAGTTTTTGGTCATCTCTAAGCATTTTTTTGCCAAACATTTGACAGTTTAAGTCATTTGAATCCAAAGCCTCTTTAAGCTTACATGCTGACTGTGTTTTTAGTTCACCTGTCACATAGTGACAAGGTGAGCTTTTGTGATTATCTGTCGTCAGTCCATCCATCCGTGCGTCAACAATTTCTTGTCTGCACAATAGCAGCTTCATTTATGATTTTATTTTAACCAAACTTGCACACAACTTGTATCACCATAAGATCTTGGTTCCTTTCTTGAACTGGCGAGATTCTGATATGGGTTCCAGAGTGATGGCCCCTGAAAGGGCCAGAATTAGCTATTTTGATCTTGTCTACACAATAGCAGCTTCATTTATGATTTGAATTTAATCGGACTTGCACAAAACTTGTGTCACCATAAGATCTTGGTTCCTTTCTTGAACCGGCCAGATCCCTTAATGGGTTCTAGAGTTATGGACCCTGAAAGGGCCAAAATTAGCTATTTTGACCTTGTCTGCACAATAGCAGCTTCATTTATGATTTTATTTTAACCAAACTTGCACACAACTTGTATCACCACAAGATCTTGGTTCATTTCTTGAACTGGCCAGATTCCATCATGGGTTCTGGAGTTATTGCCCCTTAAAGGTCCAAAATAGATTTAGATTTTTTTAAAAGATTTACTTCCCTTTATTGTTACTATAAATAACTTATATTGTAACTTTTTGCAATCATTTTTTATTTGGCATAAATGTTTGCCTCAATGAGACAGGGTGTCATGTGCTGCTCCTAGTCCTTTTGACAGCTGGCGGGCTCAACATGTTGCCCATGGGCATCTAGTCACTATATCTCAGTTATTATAAAATGCAATTGATTCAAACTTGAAGTAGTTGTTCCACATCATCACTCACATCATATGACACAAGATGCATAATTCTTGCACCAATATTTAACAAATTATGCCCTCCTTTTGCTATAGTGTACTTATATATTGTTTTGATACACTTTATCTTTACCTCTCTTACAACTTAATATTTTTGACACAGACTCAGGATATTGTGCAGTTTCTTCATCCACAATTGGAGTCATAAAACACTCAAGTGACAGCTCCAGTTTCCTCAGATGTGCCCAGTTTCACTACCCAGCATCGAAATAGTGGAGCGCACTTCCTCCTGTGACAGCTCGTGTTTAGAATATCAGTTTAATTTTGATGCTTTTCACAATATCTCTGTTGTTATTAAATGTTTGTTCCACACCATCACCCACATCATAATAATAACATATAGTCCATATCTCTGGCACTAATATTGGACAAATTATGCCTCCTTTTTATTTAGCATTTAAGGTTTAAATTGAGATGCACTTTTGCTCAAGATTTGTTACTACTAAATAGATTTTATTCAAGCGTAAAATAGTAGTTCCACATTATTAGCCACGTCATATAACACATGGACCATAATTGTGCATTACTATTGCAGAAAATTTCATGAATCAAGTCTCTTTTATACAACGTTTATGTTTGAAACACTTCAACTCTGTCTCTGTTATTACTTAATACATTTGACACAGGCTTAAACTATTGTCCAATGTCTACATCCTCATAGGAGTAATTAAACACTCCAGTGAAATCTCCAGCTTCCCCTCAGATGTGCTTAATTTCAGTATCGGGCATTGAAATAGTTGAATGTGCTGTCTCATGTGACATCTAGACATCTATTTTAATATTACTTGGCACAAATGCATGAGACAATGTGTCACATGTGGTACATCATCCCCTACCTTCCAAGGTCAAGGTCAAACTTAGAAGTGAAAGATTTTAGGTATTTTTTGTGGCCCACAAAATTTTTGTTTTGGTTTTCGGAGGGAGGCACTTAGACCTTGTCTGTCCATCCATCTGTCCATCAAATTAGTGTCATGCATATCTCAAAAATTATTTGACCCATAGTCGTCAAATCACACAGGATTGTTTAATTCAGCAGGGGAAGCTGTGCACCTGATGTTTTTATATTGGCTCTTATAGAGCCAGACCAGCAGGTACTGCGTATTGGGCGAAGTTGAGCGATAACTGAAGTATTCGACCAGAGTTAAGGCCCTTGACCTAGTCAAAAATATGCATAGAAAGGGCCTAGGTTTGTGTAACATGTATCTCAGAAAGTATATGACCGAGGATTTTGAATATTTCAGGAATATTATTCAGTTGTGCCCCAGGGGTTTTGTTAAATTGTAAGAGATATTACTCAGCCGGACCAGAGTTAAAAGTTTGTGTGTGTATCTTGAAAATATTTCACCTGCAGTTATGAAAACATGTTTGAGTATTATCCAGCATGTGAATTTGTGCACCCGAGTTCTTTTTCACTTTACAAGACCAGATTTATGGCCCTTGACTTAAAATAACCTAGCATAAAAATTTGACATGGTAAGCTGTTAGGTCATAAATGTTCACAATTATGTGGGGTTTTTTTTTTTCAGAATGACTTCTCTTTGATAAGATGAAGTATTTCATTACATTTTGGAAAATTAGATAAATATCTTGACTGTTTGCTTGGCCCACTGTCTGTTTTTCCATCTGTTATGATTTGGGTCCACAGCATAAATTAAAAATAATTAAAGGTATTGACTTTGACCTTGGCATTAACCATAGCCTGCTTGCAGCAAGTGATTTTGGGCAGTTCAGACCAAAGTCTGTATTCAGTCAGAATATGAAAACTATTTTACTGCCAAAATTAAATGTTGGAGCAGTCCATTTTAGAAATTTAGCTGGGTAAAGTAGGTTGCAATGACACTATGTGCATAGTACAAAAACTGGATGGTAGGTCAGAGGTTATGGCACAAGTTGTAATCGAAGGTCAAATCTGACATCATATTATTTGTTTCAGGACTATGTTGTGGTATGCATTCTCGTAAAAGCTAGTCATTATTTCATTTCAGCTTGAGAAGATGGAAGAACAAATGGAAAATGGAATCTTTCAATACAGACTATAGTGTCTATTGATTGCTTGACCAACAAACATCAGGATTTTTTTTTTAGAATAGTTTCAAAAACTTTATTAATGCCCATGAATATGAAGGTTTTAAGAGACTGAAAATGAAACAGTTTAGCAGAAATACCAGTTTGACTGATAATTTTGTTGTCTGAAAATAAATAAATAAAAAGTAAAGTGTGGTTTAGTTGTAGATAGGTATTTACACAGTAAGCCATTATAGTGGTATGATTTTAGTTCACCAGTGCTGCAAGCACAATTTGAGCTATTGCGACAACCCTTTGTGTGGCATAAGTGTCCAAGTAGTCATTGTACATGTACATTGAGCAACGTTACAACAAACTTGGTGTGATGGTAAATGACCACCAAGGCTCCTATAAGTTTGATAATAGGCTGGATCAGATAAGTAACACAAGAGATATGACCCTTGAAAATTCATAGTAAACCATGTTTCAGCTCATGCCCTTTATTAGCTCCCCTTTACCAAAGGTTCAGGGTGAGCTATTAGAACAGGAGGAGGGTCGAGTGTCCATCATTATCAAGATTTTAACTTAAACATACTCTCCTCTGAAGTTACTGCCCAGAATTACACCAAACTTGGTCTATAGCATCCTTTTATGGTCATCTCTCAAATTTGTCTAAATGGTTCTGCTTGACACCTTTTAAGACATGGTGGATCTAGGAATAGGAAAACCTTAAACAACTTGATCTCATGAATCAGTTGATGGATTACCACCAAATTTGGTCTTTAACACCTTATGAGGTCATTTCTCAGTTGTGTTCAAGTGGTTTCACATGACACTTTCAAGGCTGTCTGAGCTAAAAGTAGAGAAAACCTATAACTGACCTTTGATCATCACCAAACTTGTAACATCCTTGTAAGGTCCTTTCTTCCCCGCTTGGTTCTCAGCATCAAGAGGGTAGTGCTAGGACCTGTCAGCACGGTGTCAGCATAATGTGACTGGATGGGATCAGTGTCACATGTCTATGGCATGATATTCAAGTGAGGCAGCACTATAAATTTTGGCATTGTGCTCACTGCTACAAGTAGAAAAGTTTTTGTACCCCCCGACAACAAAGTTGTAAGGGGGGGTATACTGGTTTCAGGTTGTCTGTCTGTCCGTCTGGTCGTCTGTCCGTAGACGCAATCTTGTGCGCACCATCTCTCCTTATCCCCTTGACAGAATTTAATGAAACTTCACACAAGTGATCAGTACCAACAGTAGTTGTGCATAGGGCATGTTAGGTTCTTTAAGAAAAAAAATTTGCAGAGTTTTGTGACTTTGTTTTTTTTGTTACTATACCATATACATAGACACAATCTTGTGCGCACCATCTCTCCTCATCCCCTTGACACAATTTAATGAAACTTCACACAAGTGATCAGTACCAACAGTAGTTGTGCATGGGGCATGTTAGGTTCTTTTAGAAAAAAAATTGCAGAGTTATGGGACTTTGTTTTTTTGTTACTATACTATATACATAGACACAATCTTGTGCGCACCATCTCTCCTCATCCCCTTGACACAATTTAATGAAACTTCACACAACTGATCAGTAACAACAGTAGTTGTGCATGGGGCATGTTAGGTTCTTTCAGAAAAAAAATTTGCAGAGTTATGTGACTTTGTTTTTTTGTTACTATACTATATACATAGACACAATCTTGTGCGCACCATCTCTCCTTATCCCCTTGACACAATTTAATGAAACTTCACACAACTGATCAGTAACAACAGTAGTTGTGCATGGGGCATGTTAGGTTCTTTCAGTGACAAAAATTGCAGAGTTATGGGACTTTGTTTCTTGTTAACATACTTTGTACATACAGCCTGCATATGTGCAATCTTGTGCGTGCCTAATCTACCAAACCCTTGCACACAATTTAATGAAACTTCACACAAGTGATCAGTACCAACCCTAGTTGTGCATGGTGCATGTTACATTCTTTTAGATAAATATTCTGCATAGTTATGGGACTTTGTTTTTTGTTACTATACTGTATACATACAGTTCACATAATTATGCAGTCTTGTGTGTGTCAAATTCAGTGTACTGTGTCAGTGCATGCGGGGGGTACATTCATCACCTTTAGTGATAGCTCTAGTTTTATATAGATGTTAAACCGAAGCACTCTAAACAAGAACTTGTAGAACACGAAATGTCCCCCTCCACCTCCCCACCTTGATGCATTCAGTAACTGCACAAGGAACGAAAATTATTTGGTCACTGTGCACTGGACGTTTGACGTACTGACCTAAAATTAATAATTATGGGTCATTTACCAGTCATAAGTGAACTCCATATCAAATGTGATCTAAGACTAAAGCTATTTGGCAAAAAAAGTTCTACTGTTCTGGGTCAATGTGACATTTGACCTCAAAATCAATAGGGGTCATCTGCTGGTCATGATCGACCTCCCTATTAAGTTTCGTGGTCCTAGGCCCAAGTTTTCTCAAGTTACCGCCCAGAAACGGTTTAACTGTTCCGGGTCACTGTGACCTTGACCTTTGACCTACTGATCTCAAAATTAATAGGGGTCATCTGCTGGTCATGGTCAACCTCTCTATTAAGTTTCGTGATCCTAGGCCAAAGCGTTCTCAAGTTCTCATCCAAAAACAGTTTACCTTTTCTGGGTCACTGTGACCTTGACCTACTGACCTCAAAATCAATTTGGGTCATCTGTTGGTCATGATCAACCTCCCAATTAAGTTTCTTGATCCTAGGCCCAAGTGTTCTCAAGTTCCGAGTTACTGTGACTTTCAGACCTACTGACCTCAAAATCAATTGGGATCATCGCTGGTCATGATCGACTCCCTATTAAGTTTCGTTATCCTAGGTCCAAGTGTTCTCAAATTATCGTCCAGAAAAAGTTTAACTGTTACAGGTCACTGTGACCTTGACCTACTGATCTCGAAATCAATAGGGGTCATCTGCTGGTTATGATCAACCTCCCTACTAAGTTTCGTGATCCTAGGCCAAAGCATTCTCAAGTTATCGTCCGGAAATGGTTTTAATGTTCCGGGTCACTTTGACCTACTGATCTCAAAGCCGATAGGGAGCATCTGCTGGTCATGACCAACCTCACTATCAAAGTTCATGATCCTAAGGCCAAGGGTTCTTGAGTTATCTGGAAACCGATTGGTCTACGGACCAAACGACCGACAAAATAATATACCCCTCCTTCGAAGGGGGCCATAAAAAGTGGTTGTGCTTAGCTCCTTGTAGGGGCCACCACAGCTAAAAAAAGAAAAACCCATTTAACAACTTTTCATGAACACCATTAATCTTTGCTATATTTGGCCTATAGCAAATGAAATTTCGATGATTCCTAACCTAATAGCAAGACATTGTTTTAACTTTAGATCACAAATACGAACAGAATAGTGGTCAATTATAAAAATTCTGTTTTAAAATGATTCAAGGTTTTCTATTGTTTCATGCAATGATAAAATTGAAAGTGTTCTGCCTCATTTTGCAGGTGTCGGAGATTTTGGCATAGGTAATATAAATCAGTGTAATTACACTTTCCTAATCTACCTGTTGAATATTACAACACCTGTGACATTTTGATGCAAGCAGTCTGTAGTATCTTAACTATAAAATACTCGATGATACTTCATTTTTGTTTAGCCAGCTTTCGGATGCGAAGACATAGTTGTCCAAATGGCTGTTCGGTGTATGTGTGTCAGTACGTGTGTGTGTCCAGACCATAACTTTGACATGCATTGAGGAATCTTGTTTATATATGGCATGAATGTTAACCTTAGTGAGACGGAGTGTCATGCGCAAACCCCAGGTTCCTATCTCAAAGGTCAATATCACAGTTGGAGGTCAAAGGTCATGTCAGATCTTGTCCGGCCCATAACTTTTGACATGCATTTGGCATGAATGTTAACCTCAGTGAGACGGAGTGCCATGCGCAAACCCCAGGTTCCTATCTCAAAGGTCAAGGTCACAGTTGGAAGTCAAAGGTCATGTCAGATCTTGTCCGGCCTATAACTTTTGACATGCATTGAGGAATCTTGTTTATATTTGGCATGAATGTTTAACTCAATGAGACAGACTCTTATCTCAAAGGTCAAGGTCACAGTTAGGGGTCAAAGGGCGGGCTCGACATATTGCCCGTGGGCATCTAGTATTATCGGATGCTGTCTAAAGGGTACATTGTACACATATGAATATATCCTAATTCTCTGATGTGAAAACCTATTTGGATATTATGTCTTAAACCGTTTTTGTTTTCCACCAATTGCAATTGCAAGTGAAGTAAACTAGTAAATTTCAAAACTTCAGTCTTTCATTAAATTCACATTTGTAATATCAATTTTGGTTATTCGAAGAACTTGGCAATCAATTTCTAAACTAAAATTTTTAATGTGTTTCTCCCTTGGGAAGTTTTGAGTCCCAAATATTCATACTCAGCTTTGAAATTAAACAGAGATAGGTGCATTAGGTAATCTTTTTAGTACGTGTCAAAATTGGTATATTTGTTAATAATAAATGGTTGTCAGTGTCAAGTGATATGTTAGATTTGCTCTTGTCCATCCGTCCGACATTGTGTTGTGCATATCACAAAAAAGTATTTGACCAATCAAACCTCACATGATTGTTATTCATCATGTGAAGTTGTGCCAGACAAGAGTCATGGCCCTATACTTAGTCAAAAATAAGCATATAAAGGACTTATGTTTGTGTCAGATAGGAAGTTACATTAAACATTACAGGAATATAATTTAGCATATGCAGTTGTGCACTAGGGGTTTTGTTAGTGATTTCATTAGTTATGGCCCTTAAATTTGTCAAAAATATGCATAAAGGCCATAAATGTTTTTGTCGCAGGTGTCATAAAACGTACAATGTTTTTGACCATGGGTCATGAAACATAATAGGAATATTATTCCGCTTGTGAAGTTGTGAACCTGGCATTTTGTTCAGGACTGCTGTCAGTCAGACTAGAGTTATGGTCCTTGATTTAGTAAACAATAGGCATAAAGGGCATATAAGTTTGTGTCGCATGTACAAGTATTTGAATAAGAGTCATAAAATAGGGAATTGTTATATAGCATGTGAAGTTCCGGACCTGATGTTCTCTTTGGGATTTCACTCAACCGAACCAGAGTTATAGTCATTGACTTAGTGAAAGATGCACAAAGTGCTTAAAATTTTTGCTTCATATATCTTAAAAAAATACCTAGTGTCATGAAACCATATATAGTGACAGGAAGTGGGGGCACCTGTGTCCTATGGACACATCTAGTTTTCAAGACATTTTTACCAACATAGTTGGTTAATAGCAATACATAGGTAATATTGTCTATATACGTAACACCGACTTTAAATAAAATTTGTATCTGTATCTGATAGAACATGTCTCATCCACTATACCTTATAATACAAGAGGGTCATGATGACCCTGAATCGCTCACCAGAGTAATATGAGCCACATGTTTAAAATGGCAAACTGATGCTAAAATATTAGAAAGTAGGTCAGTAGGTCACATTCATAGTCACTGAAAGTCAGTTTTAAGATCGGTGTGCAAAACTACATGTCATCCCAATTTCAAGGCTGTATCTTAAAAAACAAGAAAATAGGTCAGTAGGTCGCAGTCAGGTGACCCCTAATCACTTGGGGTCATCAGGTAATTATAATTAAACAGTCTAGGAAATATGATCTGATAATTTTTGAAGTATTTATTCCTATATAACTCATATAACAAGTGACCCCCAGGGCGGGGCCTCTTTTCACACCAGGGTGTGCAGGGAGACATATTGATTTACTCCAGTCTGTGTGAGTGTCTGTCAAAAAGCTTGTCCGCACTCTAAGTCAAACATTTCTCATCCGATTTTCACCAAACTTGAACAAAATGTGTTTGACCATAAGACCTCGGCCAAGTTCGATAACTAGCCAAATCGGTCCAGGTGTCTTGGAGTTATGGCCCATGAATTACCAAAAATCGGTCTTTTTACTCTTGTCCGCACTCTAATTCGAATATTTCTCATCCAATCTTCACCAAACTAAAACAAAATGTGTTTGACCATAAGACCTCAGCCAAGTTCTATAACTAGCCAAATCGGTCTAGGCATTTTGGAGTTACGGCCCTTGAATTATCGAAAAATTGGCCTTTTTACTCATGTCCGCACTCTTAATCAAACATTTCTCATCCCATCTTCACCAAACTTGAACAAAATGTGTTTGACCATGAGACCTCGGCCAAGTTCGATAACTAGCCAAATCGGTCCAGGCATTTTGGAGTTACGGCCCTTGAATTATCGAAAAATCGGCCTTTTTACTCTTGTCCGCACTCTAAGTCGAACATTTCTCATCCGATCTTCACCAAACTTGAACAAAATGTGTTTGACCATAAGACCTCGGCCAAGTTCGATAACTAGCCAAATCGGTCCAGGCATTTTAGAGTTACTGCCCTTGAATTACCGAAAAAATCCGTCTGTGTACTCTTGTCCGCTCTCTAAGTCTAACATTTCTCATCCGATCTTCACCAAACTTGAACAAAATTTTGATTTATGGCCCTTGAATTACTGATTGGATCCACTCATCCAGACCATCTAATTGGATCCACTTGTCTAAAACATCTAGAGAAACTAACATTTTTCATAGGGGCAGTTGTGGGAGACATGCGTTTTTCTCAAAAGCATCTCTAGTTTGAACAATCTTGTTAGACATCCACTAGGCAATGCTACATACCAAATATCAAAGGCCTAGGCCTTGAACTTTCAGACAAGAAGATTTTTTTTCCCTATATAAGTCTATGTTAAATTTGGGACGCCCAGGGCAGGGCCTCTTCACCCCAGGGGCATAATTTGAACAATTTTTGTAGAGGACCACAAGGCAATGCAACATACCAAATATCAAAAGCCTAGGCCTTGCAGTTTCAGGCAAGAAGATTTTTAAAGTTATTTCCTATATAAGTCTATGTAAAACTTGAGACCCCCCAGGGCAGGGCCTCTTTTTCACCCCAGGGTTATAATATGAACAATTTTGGTAGAGGACCTAGGTCTTGTGGTTTTAGACAAGAAGATTTTTAAAGGTTTTCCTATATAAGTCTATGTAAAACTTGGGACCCCGGGGTGGGGCCTCTTTTCACCCCAGGGGCACAATTTGAACAATCTTCATAGAGGACCATTAGATGATGTCACATGCCAAATATCAAGGCTCTACGCCTTGCGGTTTTGGACAAGAAGATTTTTAAAGTTTTTCCTTTCGGTTGCCATGGCAACCAGAGTTCTGCATGGAATTCAATTCTTTGAGCAATTTTGAAAGTGGACCACCCAAGGATCATTCCTGTGAAGTTTGATGTAATTCTGTCCAGTGGTTTTCAAGAAGATTTTTTTAGAAAATGTTGACGGACGCACGACTGACGACGGACATTGAGCGGTCACAAAAGCTCACCATGAGCCGCTAATAATTCCATATAAATTTTGGTGCTTTCTTCACAAACGGGAACATCTTTGCCATATTTTGTTCCATGTTCTATAAACTAGAATCACTGCGCTAAAGTGAAGCAGCTGTTGGTTCGATGTGTTATAGATTATCATATACCTTTTGATACACCATCCACCACTTGCAAACTTGGTCTGTAGCATCATTACAAGGTCCCCTCTCAAGTTTGCTCAAATGAGGACACTTGGCCCCTTTTATATGCCGCTAGAGCTAAAAATAGAAAAAACCTTAAAACAATTTCTTCTCATGACCACTTGATGGATCTTCATCAAACTTTGTATGTAGCATCATTGTAAGATCCTTTTTCAACTTTGTTTAAATGGGGGCACCTGGAATCTTTTAGGGGCCGCTAAAGCTTGATGAGTACTCGTCAAACTGGTCTGTTACATCATTGAAAAGTTTACATTGAGAGTCCAAACGCTTTTCAGAATTGTTTGCACACTGCCTTCTGATATGCAGGTGTAGCGTGTTTATCACACGGTCGTGACCAGGTCCACGGTTTATATATGTTTTTCAAAACCTGCCCAAATGCTTATTCTTTGTTCAATATTTGCAAAATTTTGCATATTAAATTCTCAAAGATAGCTTTTGTAAATTACATAATTTGATTTTGATTTTATATTCCTGAAATTTAAATATATTGATTTGAATATGCCCAATTTGACGTATTTTGCCGGCTTTTATGGTGCTTCAGAAAAAAACTTGCAGAACACAGTAACTTATCTTTTTCACGAATCAGATTGTCTTAAAACTTGCTAGAGGTGTTAAATATTGTGCATGGGACTGTTGTTTGTGAATAGCTACTCAAAATAATAAGATTTACACGCTCTGAAAATCACCTTTTTGTCTAAAAATCTACGAAAAACATGGCCGCGGTGCGCAAATAATGAGTTGGTTATTTCAAAAATGTCCTATTATTCTTCAGTAAAACTTCTTGTTAATTTAAGACTCTAATAACTTGCTTGACATACCCATAGGCAAATATCTGTTATCGGTGTAATTACACCTTTGGAGAAAAGCGTGATTCGCACGTTTTAATTTCATCATTCGCCGCCTGAAGAGACAAGATGGCGGAGCTTGCGAAATCGAAAGTAAGTAGATTTGCACTTTTGAAATAAAATCTTGTAGATTCTAGATCTTTCTGATTGACAGTCACTTGTTTATCTTATTTATCTGTTTCCACATATAATATGGATCTAGTAGATTACATACAACCAGTTTAAATTAATAATAACACCTACAGTAGTGTGCGGGTGCTCTAAGACTTCTTGAAGTTCTTCAGCCAAAGCCTGGCCAGAGTGACATAATTTTACAATATAGATCTAGGTCTACTAAGCAGTTGTAATTGTGATTTATTAGCTGTTTTCAACTACTGAAATTCGAAAAAAGTGATCCGTAATTAGATGTTCAGTAGGAAATGTAATCCAAAAATTTAAAACGGGATCCATATCATATGGAACAGAGGAGATATTGAGATATTTTGAAATTAATTTAAAAAAAAAAACATTTATCAAAAGGGGATTCGGTTAAAGGTAAATTTTATCTAACGTCGCTTTGTGAAACAATGAACATAAGCTCTGTAGAGCTTTTGAGCGACCCTTTTTTAAGAACAGTTAAAACCAATTATACCTTACCCCCAGCAATTTGCGAGTACCCATTTACAGCTCGGCCGACTGAGGCAATCATGATAAAGTGCCTTACCCAAGGTCACACCGCAATGGGAGTTGCCAGGAATCGAACCTGGGGCCTTCACCTCTGTAGGACATCGTATTAGCCCTATCAACCAATGCGTCCGCACGAGTTCTTCATTGATTTATGTTAAATTATGTGGTATGTAAGTTGTTGGCTCAGCTCAATCCAGGGGTCGTGGGTTCGAGCCCCAGTGGGGTCAGGACTTCTCATATGACACTAGTACTGGTTATTCCAAGAAGCGGACTCGAGAGTGGTTCCAGTAAGCTTAAACTCTGCACATTTAAAGCAAAATACTCTTTTTTTCATTACCAACATCTTACTCTCACCAATATTTCACATCTTGTGATGGAACCCTCTTCACAAAAAAATGTAGTGAAAAAGTACAAAATTTTAATGTGGAACACTACAATTTCATAACCCCATTAGTTTTCTAAGTCCTAATGTTTTTCTAAGATCTTTATCCTTTCAGCTGTGAAGACACAGTATGTTTTTTTGTTTAATAGATCAACTTTCTCAGACATTTGATGAATGTATATACACCCAAAAATGTCCCCTTTGCAACTTTTTAGTTGTTAAGTGTCAGATTTCTTTTATTTTTATTTTTAAATAAAATTAGATTATACTTTATTTGAGCCGTACCATGAGAAAACCAACATACCGTAGTTGGTTTGCGACCAGCATGGATCCAGACCAGCCTGCGCATTTGCACAGTGTGGTCAGGATCCATGCTGTTCGCTAACAGTTTCTCTAATTCCAAGAGGCTTTAAAAGCGAACAGCATGGTTCTTGATCAGACTGCGCAGATGCGCAGGCTGGTCTGGATCAATGCTGGTCACAAATCCACTATGTTGGTTTTCTCGTGGCACGGCTCATTTTCCTTGAAAGGGAGTTACAGTTGATAAAAAAGCAGCTTTCAATTTGACATATTAAGGACTGTTCAACATTAAAAAAGCCAAAAGTGATGTCCCCTGTGCACCCTTTTTTGACATTCATTTAATTTACCATTATATAAGAAACTCTGGACAATTTAAAATTCATAGTTTGCATTTTTTCAGAAGTAACCAGTTTTCAAGTTAAAAAGTGGAAACATCAATTGTTTGGCTTCTCAAGCTCTTAAGTTTACCCACATATATGTAAATGTTCACAAGTGAATATTGTGTAGTCGAGAAAAAATGTACTTACTATGAACATATTCTATGAATATATATTTTGCTGCAGTTTGTCCCCTTTGCATCTTCTTAGTAACATAATAAAGTATGTATGAATTTTACTGTCACATTTTAACATGCCGGGTGGTTAAATACTGAAGCATCAGAACGATGAACCTTGGTAAATTAGAAAATGAATAAAAAGAAGGCCTCGATTGTTTTCATTCTGACATGCACATGCACACTTTGGAGATGGGGTATATTGTTTTGCAGATGTTGGTCAGTCGGTCGGTATGCAGTCGGTTTCCGGATAACTCAAAAACTCTATAGCCTAGGATCATTAAGTTGATAGAGAGATTGGTCATATAAGTCCAACTTACATAAAATATATAGAAAAAAATGAAACTATTCTAAAAAGAAAGATTGGGGCCTCCGTGGCCGAGTGGTTAAGGTCGCTGACTTCAAATCACTTGCCCTTCATCGATGTGGGTTCGAGCCTCACTCGGGGCGTTGAATTCTTCATGTGAGGAAGCCATCCAGCTGGCTTACGGAAGGTCTGTGGTTCTACCCAGGTGCCCGCTCGTGATGACATAATGCACGGAGGGGCACCTGGGGTCTTCCTCCACCATTAAAGCTGGAAAGTCGCCATATGACCTATTATGTGTCGGTGCGACGTTAAATCCAAAAAAAAAAAAAAAAAAAAGACAATTAGATCTATTTTTATTAAAAAAATCACATTTTTTCAAGGAATGTGGCTTTGATGCACACGCCCGATTTGATACGCGCCTGGATACCCAATTATTTATACCCGTTGGTGCAGAAATCATTCCTGAATATAAAAATAAGTGAATGGCCTGATTCAATGGTGAAAGTTTGATTACTCAGCAATTTTGTCTTGATTTATTTTGTTTATATCAAGTACATAATCATATAAAACGAGTTTTATATATAAAAGTAAGAAAAGTGCATTTATTTAGAAATTATCAACAAACAATATATCACTATCTGATCATTTATATGGCATATAATTTTATATATCATAATGGTATGTAAGTCTAAAAGCTAAGACCGCCCGTGCGATTATCACAGCTATACCCGAAACGGGGTGATTTCTCAAGCGTTTTTTTGTAAGCCCGTTGTCCAAATGGTTGTTCGGTGTCCGTCCTTTATTTCGTTGTCCTGATCATAAGTTTGTCATTGATTGATTGGGGATTTTAAAATAACTATCACAATTGTTCACCAATCATTAGACGGCGTGTCGCGCGAAAACACCAGTAGACATCTTTAGGGTCAAGGTCACACTGAGTTTTAAAGGTCAAATACGGCCATTTATTGACTTGTCGGGACAAAAACTTCGTCATTGAATGTGGGATTATAAAATGACCGGGAAACAATTGTTCACCATCGTGAGATGGTGTGTTGCATGCAACACCAGCGTCAATATCTTAATGGTCAAGGTTACATTTGGGAGTTTAATGGTCAATATTGCTATAATTGACCTTGTCATTGAATGGGATTTTAATATAATTGGCACACTTTCTTCCCACCAACCAGAGATGGCGTATCGCGCCAAAACGCCTGTGTCAAACTCAAAGGTTAAGGTGGGACTTGAAGTTTAAAGGTCAAATATGGCTAAATTGCCTTGTTCGGACAAAAATTTGCCCTTGAATGTGGATATAAAATAACCTGAAAACACAACTGTTTTATTTGGCACAAATTTTTTGGTCTGGGGCGAGAACCAGAGTTTCGTGTGCAACTCCCAAAGTCCCTGTGACAGCCGGCAGGCTCGACATGTTGCCCTTGGGCATCTCGTTTACAAAGTATATATGTCTAAATACTAAGACCGCCCGTGCGATTATCACGGCTATACCCGAAAACCGTGTAAATTCTCACGCCGTTTTTTTAAGGATGTGGTTTGATGCACACGCCCGATTTGATACGCGCCTGAATACCCAATTATTATAACCTTTTTTAATGCAGAAATCAATCCCTGAATAATATTATTTATCATAAGGGTATATATGTCTAAAACAAAGACCACTCGTGCGATATCACGGCTATAACCCCGAAACCGTGGATTCTCACGCCGCCGGTAGTTACGCAAGATACGAAAACCTTTAAGAACAACTTTTAATTAAAAATTTACTTTATTACTTTTCCCATTTTTTTTCAAAATTGTTGCTTTGATGCTCACTTTAGAGTTGCTACGCCCCAAAGAATATTAAATTAAATAAATAAATACCCCCGCAAAAAAATGCCTAGTACCCGCCCAGGCCCTGGATTTTTTTAATAGTTTATGAGCTCGTGGTTATGCATTTCAGTCCCAATTTAGATGAAATATATTGAATAACTGAAACTTTTTATAAAAAGAAAGCACATATTTTCATGAAAAAAAAAAACAACTTTTTTTTCAAGGTATGTGGCTTTGATGCTCACCTCCGAATTGATACGCCCTGAGTAGCCAAATTTTATACCGTTGATGCAGAAATCTTCTGAACAATTTTATGTATCATTTGGAAATATGTGTACAACTAAAACCGCCGCCGTCGATTACACGGCTAAAACCCCGAAACCGTGTGATTCTCACGCCGCCGAGTACTTATCACAATATAACGGGAACCTTTAAAGACAAATTTAATATGAAATACTTTTTTAAAATTTTCCATTTTTTTAAAATATGTTGCTTTGGTGCCACACCCGAGTTTCTTCACACCTGAATATTAAAAGAAAAAAATAATGCCATTAAATGCTGGAATTATTCTTGAAAAAATTAATACATCGTACTCGTATTTTTATATTATGTTCTTAAACCAGGAAGGTCTTAAATGTATCAGTTGTTCCAGCTTAGACTAACAACGTCCGTTCGATTTTAACGGCCACACGCCGAACCGCAAAAATGCTAAGTAACCCCCCCTGCCAGTTTATTTTAATGAATCAACTCGTCGTTAAACATTGTTTTAATGCCTACAGGGAAAAAAATCACGTCGAAATTAATTCCACGGATGCTGTGTTGGCCACGCAGATAATTGCCAATACAGAATAATTATTTTCTTTAAAATAGAAATAAATAATTTTTCATCAAAATTTTTATTACATTTTTAGTGTGCACCCTTGCGATGGCCAAGCACGCATCAGAAAAATAAGTTTAAAAATAGAGCCAGAAGTCTTCTGAATCATTTTGCATTTTTAGGTATTAATATACCTACAATACCGCCCCTCATGACTTTTTCGTAGTATTACCCTCATAGCCGCCCGGGATTTTTTAAAGTTCGTATCAGTACTAGCGCCCTGGATAATAAAGGGATGTATCATTCATTAATATTCGGTTTTAAAAAAAAGTACGGACACGTGTTAACCTTTTCTTAAAATTCAAAACTTTGTTTATAAAAAAAAAACATTTTATTTTTTCTTAAAACTTGTTGCTTTGAGCACACACCGAGTTGCACGCACCTGCTATTAATATCATTCCGAAAACCTTGACTTTGGTTTGTATATTGTCTAAAAATAACAACACCCGTATGATTTTACATACCCCTGTACGTAAATTTCTCTATCAAAGACGTAAATTATAATCCCCCCCTGTTCTATAAAGCCTATTAGCTCATCATAAAAATTTTCGTTTTATGGCAGTAAACAAAACAAAATTTAAATTGATTTCGAAGATAGATAGATTTCTTTATTTTTTTCAAAAAGAAGAGCGTGAAATGCTAAATTAGTTCCGCACAAAAAAGCCGTTTTACGAGTATAATTTTTTTCCCTTAAATAAACATTTTACCAAAATTTTAAAAATTTAGTATGCACGCACGTGTTTTCCCCATCATTGTCCCCCCCTGGATTCCTAATATTCATGTCAGTCCAATTCAGATAAAATATTGAAACTATTCTGAAAAAAAAAGACTTAATTAAATTTATGAAAAAAAAAATCCCATTTTTTTTTTTTAAAAGGTATGTGCTTTGATGCACAACGCCGAATTGATACGCGCCTGAACCCCCAATTTATTTTATACCCCATTGATGCAGAAATCATTCCTGAATAATTTTTATTATCATACTGGTATATATATCTAAAGCTAAGACCGCCGTGCGTTATCACGGCTATACCGGAACCGTGCGATTCTCAGCCGCCGCTTTTTAAATCACAACGCGTGGTAATATTACCACGCGTGTGATATTCACGCGACACCGGTACAACTGGCAATATCTTTCACCGACAATCGCGCATCCTGTTCGACCACAGCTTTTACAGCAGCGATGTTTGCCTTGGTAACAGAAGTTTTAGGCCTACCAGAACGGGTATCATCTTCGACAGATAATTTCCCAGCTTTAAAAGCTTTAACCCACCTTAAACCTGTGCGCATTGAAATGGCCCGAGGTCCATATTTACCACACAATTCATCAAATATCTGCTTTGAATCTATATCAAGCCTAATGCAACATTTAATATAGCTACGAATTTCAGTCTTTTCGTCTATTTTACAATGTGACAAGTAAATTGGCCAGTGTATATGACTGCATGTATTTCCATTCGAAATAACTCTGGTCATTTGAATTTTTTTACCCAAAACTGCAGCAACCGTCCTTAAAACTTTTGTACAAAGAAAATGGGTTAGGCAATGGCAAAATCAGTTTTAAGAATGTCAAATTTGGACATAATTCCTGGCATGGTCAGTCACCTGTAGGTAGATTAAAACCATCCTGTGCCAAGCGACTGGATGACTTCCTTAGATTTAAAAAATTGACTTCTTAAAATGACCGCTTAATTTTAGCAACAGAGGCAAAATAGTTGTTGACTATTCTGTATGATATCTCAAATGTATTTGAACTATTTAAGAACTGCTAAGAAGCAATAAAATGGACAAATCATTAAATAAACATGAAACAAAAAGAAAAATATTTTATATGTTAGATGAAACTATGTTTAACTCATAGACACCTGATTTTAAGCTTCTGCACGTGACTTAAAGTCTGACGTTTACTTAATAAAACATATTTCAAATGTACATTGAAACATCCAGGTACATATATCACCTGTGTGTTTATTTAACACATTTAATAAATTGTATTGATACAATAACATAGCGTTAAAACTTGTGTGGGGTTTTGTAACATGTATGTTTAGGTTGAAGTAGTTTTAATACAGGCACAGAACAGAGATGAAAAAGTCAAAAAGCTGATGATCAATATAACCTTGAAGAAGGAAATATGATTGGTTTTATGTCTTCTAAGACTGGTCATGTAGAAAATAGGGTTGCAATTTTCCGTCAGTCCAGTTTTGTGTCCACTCTGTCACTTTGTAAGACAAGGGCTAATTTTAAGATAGCTTGACTATATCAAGATGACTTGTTGTGTTCATGACCCAGACCTATACCAGTTCTGTGTACATACCAAGCAAGGTCACGTTTTTGTTATTACTCATCACATCTGAATGAAACTTAACACACATATTCCCTATGACAATATCTAGTCAGTAACATAGATTTCAGAACTTTTGCGAAAATTTCTGGATAACATAATGTGAGCAAGACAAACGTGGGCAGTCTGATTTGGGACATGTCCTTAAAGGGAAGGGAGGTAATAATAAAATTTGATAATTGCAAACAAAAGACACATTTACTCTTTATGATATAAGCCATACTGCTTGTAGAATTCGAGAATGTGTAAAGACTTGATAATGTCAATCAAGACAAAGATCTTTAAAATATAATTCTTTGATACTAAATGTTATTTCCTATACATGCAGTATATACTGGACAATGCGCACAGTGTTTAAATCCCCCCCCGTGGCGGAGGGATTATAGGAATGGTCTCCGTCCTTTCCTTCCGTCCGTCCCTTTCCGCCGTCTTCCGTCCGTCTTTCGTCCGTCCTTCCGTCCTCCGTCCGTAAAAATCGTTTTCCGGTCCATATCCTCCTAAACCCCTTTGAAGGATTTTCATGAAACTTGGGTCAAATGATCACCTCATCAAGACATGTGCAGAACCCATGAGTCAGCCTTGTCGGTTCAAGGTCAAGGTCACAACTCAAGGTCAAAGGTTTGAGCCTGCCATTTTGTGTCCGCTCTATATCTCCTAAACCCCTTGAAGGAATTTGATAAAACTTGGGTCAAATGATCACCTCATCAAGAACGATGTGCAGAACCCCATGAGTCAGTCATGCGGCTCAAGGTCAAGGTCACAACTCAAGGTCAAAGGTTTGAGCCTTCCATTTTGTGTCCGCTCTATATCTTAAATCCCTTGAAGGAAAATTTTATAAAACTTAGGTCAAATGATCACCTCATCAAGATGATGTGCAGAACACATGATTTCAGTCATGCCGGTTTCAAGGTCAAGGTCACAACTTACGGTCAAAGTTTGAACCTTCCATTTTGTGTCCGCTCTATATCTCCTAAACCCTTGAAGGATTTTCAAATTTGGGTCAAACGATCACCTCATCAAGGCGATTGCAGAACTTATAAGTCAGCCTTTTTGGCTCAAGGTCAAGGTCACAACTGAAGGTCAAAGGTTTGACCCTTTCCATTTCGTGTCCACTCAAATATCTCCTTAACCCCTTGAAGGAATTTTATAAAACTTGGGTCAAATGATTACCTCTCAGAACGAGTGCAAATAATGAGTCAACCATGCCAGCTCAAGGTCAAGGTCACAACTAAGGGTCGAAGGTTTGAGCTTCCATTTGGTGTCCACTCTGTATCTCCTTAACCCCTTGAAGGGATTTCATCAACTTGGGTCAAATGATCACCTCATCAAGAACTCATGAGTCAGCCATGTCAACTCAAGGCCCAAGGTCACAACTGAAGGTCAAAGGTTCAGCTCTGTATCTCCTAAACCCCTTAAAGGAATTTCATGAAATTTTGGTAAAATGATTCACCTCATCAAGACGTTGGTGCAGAATTCATGAGTCAGCCATGTCAGTTCATGGTCAAGGTCACAACTGAAGGCCAAAGGTTTCAGCTCTGTATCTCCTAAACCCCTTGAAGGATTTTCATCAAACTTGGGTCATATGATCGCTCATCAAGAACTCATGATCAGCCATGTCAACTCAAGGTCAAGGTCAAACGGGAAGGTCAAAGGGTTTTCAGCTCTGTATCTCCTAAACCCCTTGAAGGATTTTATAAAACTTTGGTTTTCAAATGATCACCTCATTCAAGACGTTGTGCGATTCATGAGTCAGCCATGTCAGTCAAGGTCAAGGGCACGGCTAAAATCAAAGCTTTTACCCTTTCACGATCCATAGCAGTGGCGGGGGATTTAGCTGTCTTTCAGACTGCCTTGTTAAACATAGCAACGCACATTTTAGATTAGAAATATTTCCTTTTTTGAAGAATTATCTTAAACCATGTCAAATATATTATTTATTATTTTATGCGTCGGAATGGCCATATCAAAGATTTTTTTTCTGAAAAAAAAAATAGAATTCACTAGCTTTATGTACAGAAAATATCTTCGAAAACAACTTGTTCTTTGCTGGGCGGCGAGTCAAATAACAGCAAAATGTTCAGTAAACATTTACTTAAAATCGGACCCTGATTTCTTAGAATACTGACCCTCTTTCTTTTCTCCGGACAGTGAACAGAATGTTAGATTTCAAAAGCAATATAGCTAACTTTAGCTAATGATGTAATGCCAGTTAGGACGTTGAAAGGAAGACAAACTAGTATTATATACTCCATATTTTATTTGAAGACGTGACAAATCAGTTGTCTTGCTGTGTTAGAAATTTGCGTGAATCCAGTCCCGCAAATAGAACGCATCAGCGTACACGCCAGGATAGTTATCTCGACCACATCCGTATCCCCAACTCACCACACCTTTAAAACACAACACAAAACACATGCAACTCTAAACAAGTATTATCCTGGGAAATCATCCCAGTTACACATAAAATGAATATGTCAAACACAAAAATGGCATGCAAACATACAAAACTTCGTTTAAACTACCTTACTATATATTAATTTAATGACATCATAATATTTGTCCTTTGTGACGATAGTTTTGACTATTGATATGCTTGGCATCAAAATACATCTCAAAGATTTTGAAGACCGGCCATTATAGCACAGACTATGCACCGGCAATTTATATAAGGAGTCGTTATTACACAGCGCATATATACACCAGTTCCTTCTAGAGAATTAAACATAAACAAATATTGCATAAAGAGAAAAATTTCATTTACCAACAAGTTCCCAAAAACCATCTCTGTAAGCAACCAACGGACCACCGGAATCACCCTGACATAAAATATACGTTAAATGTACATCATTTCATTAAACTGTTACCGACACTAACTATTTCTTATCAATTCTAATTTTACCATAACCGAAAATACAAGAGGGCCATCAAGTCCCAATATCGCTAGTCAGAGGTTCACAGCTCAGTCATGTATAGCAAGAAACATTACTGTCAGATTACTTTGAAAACTGGCATGTATACAGCAGAGACCATTTTCAAAGGTTGCCATAGATCATGCTAGGCAAAAATAAGCCAGTTGAATTCATTATCGGCGTGAAGCTGGCAGTACAGCAGTAGCAGCAGTAGCAGCAGTTAACTGCTGCTACGGGCCCGCAGTAGGAGCAGTTAACTGCTACGCTGCTACTGCCAGCAGTAACATCGTTAACTGCTGTACTGCCATCAGTTTACAACAGTAAATGTTAGTACTACCACAAGTAAGATGAAGTGCTGCTACGCGGGCAGTTACAACAGTTAACGTGTACTGCGATCAGTTACAATTTGTTAAATGTTAGTTTCTACCACAAGTGAAGATGAAGTGCTGCTATGCGGGAGTTACAACAGTTTTAACTGTCTATGCCATCAGTTACAAAAGTTTAAAAGTTAGTACTACCACAATGAAGATGAAGTGCGCTACTGCGACAGTTACAACAGTTAATGCTGTTACTTGCAGCAGTTACAACATTTAAATTGCTTGTACTACCAGAAGTGAAGTGCTGGCATTTAGTAAATGTTCAATGTTTAAAAGCGATGCTTATTTTTATAAAGGAACGGTTTTATAAAAATTTGGGGAGTGTGTGGGATAAACAATGCTACTGCCAGCAGTTAGAACAGTTAAATGCTTGTACTACCACAAGTGAAGATAAATAAGTTAAGTGCTGCTATTGCCAGGAATATACAGTTAAACGATGCTATTGTCAGCAGTTAAAAAGAGTTAAATGCTTGTACTTGGAGAAAGTGAAGTACTGCTATTTGCATGAGTTAACTTTTCATTATAAAGTTAGTGATGCTTTATACTTTTTTATTAGGAACGGTCAAATAATTTATACAATATATTAGTATAGATTTTTTTGTAAAATAATTTAAATTTTTGCAGCAAAAAGATGAACGATCTAAATACTGTGATAGTAAGGTAGGTATAAGCCAAATTTCTTAAATGTTTCCCTCCGTATTTTTATAAATTTTCATTTTTAACTTCGCTGATCTTAGTATTATGCAAAGCCATAACAGATCGGAAGTGTACGGTGGCACAGAGGTTGAATAGAGTTTTTTCATTAGTATGTGCCCCACGTAATAACTAATACGTGGGACGTACTAGTACAAAAAAACATCATCGCACATAAATTTCCAAAAAAAAAAAAAAAAAAAAAAAAAAAAACATTTTTCATACGTATAAAGTAATACGTGCGTACGTATTTGTACAAAAAAACATTATCGCACATACTATAAAAAAAATATTCGTACGTTTAAAGTAATACGTGCGCACGTACGGTACAAAAAACATCATCGCAAATACTATAAAATAAATCTTAGGATTTAAAGTAATACGTGCGCCCCGTACAAGTATAAAAAACATCGTCGTACGTATAAAGTAATACGTGCGCACGTAAGGTTTTACATACGCACGTATTAGTTTATCCGTAGGTAGATATTTTTTATAACTAGTACATGCGCACGTAAAATCTTTTATGTGCGGACGTATTATCATACCTACGAAGATGTTTTTTTTATAGTATGTGCAATGATCTTTTTTTACTAGTACGTACGAGGAGTATTTTTTTTTTATAGTATGTGCGATGATTTTTTTATACTATACGGCGCACGGTATTACTTATTACGTGCGCACTTATGAATATAAAAAACAAACTATGTCACCTCTGTGCTACCGTAGAAGTGCAGTTTCGTATTTTAATATTTTTTTTACAAGTAAGTAAAGAAATATTTTATTTAATGCACAATGTTTTGAGATGCATGCATATGCAAATAGAATTAGTTATTAATTTGCCTAGAAAAAATTGTACTTTTGTAATGTGACGAATTAGCTGGCGAGACTTACCCCCAAAAAAGAAAATTATGCATAAGTTTTTGTGTTAAGATGAAATTTATTGTACGTTAACAAGAGAAAATGGAAAACATATAAGTGAAAGAATTGGGAAAATTATCGCACATAAAAGGTTCCTAGAAATGAATTGACAGAGTACAGAGTCCAAAACCCCTAACTGACAATACTAAAGGCCAACCACACCACCATTTTATTTAGACAGGAAGGGAACATAAGAAACACGCGAGACGACAATCCTATAAATTGAATAGTGTATTTAAAATTCCACTTTTGGCCTTAACTATGATGTATTACCTCCCGGATTGCATCTTAAGAAACTGAAAGTAGAAAATCTCGCTTTTTTCTAAATAGGAAGGGATGGTTTCGAATTAGGCACGTTTTCTGTATTAAAAATGAATACATGTATTTTAAAGGCATTAATATTCAAATAGTTATTTTCAACGATAAATGAAGTAAAAATACAAACAACAGTAACAGTTTCAAGGAAATTGTATGCTAAAATCGAATTTCCCAGCTCCCAACTAAAAAAGAATTGCGAAACAAGAAAGGGGAGTCTTCATCAATGTATTTATTAATGTACATTGTAGAAATAAAAAATCATGACTTTCAAAAAGACAGAAGTTTGGGGGTCCCCAGTTCCGCCCAGACCTTGACTTTGGATCGGACCGGTTTGGCCGTGTGGGGGGGGTCGTACCCCCACCCGGCACGGTTGGCCGCCATTCGGGGAAAATCTTGTTTTGAGGAACCCGGGTGAGGTGTGAGGCGGGGGGGCCTAAAATGCTTAAGCAGTTAATAGGAGGACCCCACGGGACCTTTACTTGGGACGGGGCCGGGTGGCCGTTTGTAGAGGGTGATGGGGGTATGGGGGGCCAGCATTTGCGGCTACCCCGGGAAAAACTCTTGTTTACCCGTGAGCGGGTCTCGAACTTGGTCCGAGGGCCGTAAAATGAAAATTTCACTTTTTTCAGTTTGGGCACCCCCCAGCTCCGCCCGAGACCTTGACTTTTGGATCGGACCGGGTGGCCGTTGTGGAGGGGGGCGTCCCCCACCCGGGACGGTTGGCCGCCATTCGGGGAAAACCTTGTTTGTGAGGAACCCGGGGTGAGGTGTGAGGCGGTGGTTTCCCAAGGTAACTCTTTTTTTAGGGACTCGTGGGTGAATGCGACTTGAGTGGTTTTCTTTCAGCAGTTAAACACCAAAATATATACGAAACTGGTAAATTGCTTCTCGTTAGCTGTAACAGGAACCTTGTTATTTGCTGTTTATAAACATTTATGCTAGCAGTATAGGAGCCTTGTAAACATTAATCACTGGTAGTTACCTTTTAAAAAAAACTGGTATACTGGTCTTTATAAACCCTTTGACTGCTGCCAGTAACACATAGAAAACTGCTTTCATGGTCATTGACTCATTTCATTGCTGGAAGTGATATGTTTTCATAGACCACTCTGCTGGCAGAAACATAAATTGGGCTTATAAACCATTTAACTGCTGGTATTATATAGTTTACAGAGAATTTAAGGGTGAATGGGGCAATTTTCTATAGGGCAAAATTTTTCTTACGGGCGAATTTCTTTAACTTTGTTATACTGTCTGAGAATCAAAGTTAAAAACGAAAATATGTATTGAAGATCATAGGTACCCAGGCTTGATCCTTATTTCTGCCCTTGAATATCGGGTTTTAAGGGCAGATAATTCATGATAGATTAAAAAACGCTTTAATGATCTTTAAACGATACCCCGAGAAGGGTAGGTTTTAAAGCCTATTACACATCTGAAGGGAAACTTGTAAATGATTTGAATAACACAATTTAATTGCTGGCAGTATTATATGTAGGACACTGACAAAATAAATCCTTATGTCATTCTCATCACCTGGTAAAAACAGCTTGATGAAACTGTTATAAATTGGGTGGCAGTAGTAGCAGTTAACTGATGTTAGCAAACACGATCAAATTTCTGAACTGGGGGGCAGTTAACGCGACAGCAATAAACTTTCTGTAACTGCTGGCGATAGGAGCAGTTAACTGCTGTAACTGCTGGCAGTAGGAGCAGTTAACTGCTGCTACTGCTGCTACTGCTGTACTGCCAACTTCACGCCGATGAATTAATTTTAAAATCGGACCGGACCAGCGGTTTACGACTAAATGTCGTTTGAAGATTTTTCTATGTTCAACACTGCTCGCTATATTTTCTACGAATCATAATCATAAAAGATAACCAAAATAACATTTTTGTAAAACCATTTCGAAAGCTTTCAAACCCTTTTCTAACAAGAAGATTTTTAAAGTTGCTACCATATAACTATACATGTAGGAAGAAGTGACCACGCTCTTTGGTGGAAATGAATTTTGACAAATTGGAATATTAAGAACAACCTTGGTAAACTGTCACGCAAGGATCATTTGTGTTAGTTTATCTTGGAATATGGTCAGACAGTTTTTACAAGAAGATATTTGAAAGTTTCCACAATATACAGGTATGGGAAAGTGACAATAACCCTCAGCGGTTATGCTTTTTGATTCGGAACAGCCGTGGAGAAGTGTAACCCAACGAAAATGTGTCTGAAATCATTTCAAAATTGGACAGACGGTTTAGACTAGGAGTTGTCGTTTGAAGCATCTGGCGAAACATGTGAGCAACCAAGCGGAACCGTATTAATACCTCTCGAGGACCACCATAGGAACATCACATCAGACGAAGTTACATCAGTTTCAAAGGCGATGTTATTTGAAACACACAAAAAACATGTTGTTGAGCTATTTCACGGACGGTGAGTTATGGCAATAACTCCAACAAGGCACTTCATGCTCAGGTGATGTTATAAGGCTTCTGATATTTTCTATGTAGATAAGTTTCAAGTGTATTCAAGGGTATACATATACCGGTATCTCCACTGACTTATATAAACATTACTTAACATGTTTGCATTTGAAAACGAGGAATATAAAATATAACAACACAATAGTAGACAGAAGAAAGTGAATGTCTTTGGAAGTTAGAACACGATTTAAAACGTTTCTACATTAAATTAAGAACGCACTAAAATGTTTCACAGTGACGGTACTATTAAAGGCATGAATACACACAACATTAAAAGAATCTAGGACTATTTTATAAATTATATTTAGCAAGTCTATCTAACTCACTGGTGTTGCATAGGTTTTTCGTGTCATTTGGCAGTGAATTCTGATACTTTAAAGCAGTATAATAACTTCGGCCAACGAACAGTCATGAACGTTCATTTGTCTTTTCTGGAAGCAACAGAGGGAAGAAATATTTACCTGACATGCATCCTTCCCTGCATTACCAGCACACAACATTGTTTGATCTAAATCGCCTGCATTACCAGTTTGTGTGTTACAGATATTATAGTTAAGAATCGGCTTCCAAACATATTTAAGAGTAGATGAGCTTGAACCGCCTGCATAAGACAAACATCTTCATGGAATACAAGTTTACGATAGCATGCAAGGGGAATCGAGGCGCCCTAATGGTTTATTATTTCAGGAAGAAATGTTCATTTGCAATATATTTGATAAGACACTGACCACAAAAGTACACGGAGACTTGCATTGCTGCATGAACGGTACAAAAAGTGCTTCATTCGATTCATTTTCCCTCCGCTACTTGCAAGTACTGTGGATAATATACATTTGTAAACTACTCTTATATAGCAAAAATTGTTTCTATTTGAGCCGTGCCATGGGAAAACCAACATAGTGGGTATGCAACCAGCATGGATCCAGACCAGCCTGCGCATCCGCGCAGTCTGGTCAGGCTCCATGCTGTTCGCTTTTAAAGCCTATTGGAATTGGAGAAACATTAGCGAACAGCATGGATCCTGGGCCCGACTGCGCGGAAGCGCAGGCTGGTCTGGATCCATGCTGGTCGCATACCCACTATGTTGGTTTTCCCATGGCACGGCTCATTTATTGTCTTCCTGATAGAGCGAAATAAAGTTTGCGACAGGATTTTAAACATTCTAGTTGGCAGAGACCATACCTTTCCTGTTAGATATAGACATACTAGTTAAAGACTCTTTTCTAGTAATGGTTTCACGGTGTATGATTCTTCTACTTTCTTTGAATGCATCTTTTCTTACCACCACTACTACCACCCTTCCACACTCTCTTTCAGAACAATTATTTATAAGTATGAAACATATTTAACCTTCGCTTGTGGTTCCCCACCCTGATACCACGGCATCTTCATTGTCACCGTAGTCTCTGCTGGCAAGGCAGGCAGGCGAAGCGAATGTACCACTCAGATCAGCAGGATACAGGTTATTAAACTCTGAAAATTACAAAAATAACACAACATTATAATTATGATTCTGCAGACTGAATTCAGAAAGACTTATTGTCTGAAATATTAGGTACCATGAAAAATGTCTGAAAGTGGATTTAACTTTGAAATTCCCTAAAGCAGCTGTAACAGTTGATACTCGGTCTGTAAAAAGTACGTTTTCAATTCTGAAACAGGTGTCTTGCTTAACGCTAGTATATATCTTTCTTACTATAGTACTATAGTACATCTTTTATCTTGCTAAATGTTCGGCAAGTTATGGTTCACAAATCGTTTGTATATAAATTCATTTCCAAAAATGGACATTGAAATTTAGAAATAATTTATAGCAAAAGAGTGTTTTAACAGTATTTACACGGGGGCGGTTATACTCGGGCGTAATAATTTCACGAGGCGCAAAGTGAAATTATTGTACGACGTTTTTACCCCCGAGTGTATAAATAGTGTTAAAACATGATTTTGCTATAAATTATTTCGATTCTAATATGCCCTTAATATAAAACAGTAGATAAAATATAGTCGCGCTCTTTCTTGGTCGCAACAAAAACTTTGACGTCACCGCACGTTAACGTGACGTCATTGTAGCGTAAATGTTTAACAATGTTAAATTTAAAATTATTACATAAAGCTTTTAACATTAAAATGAAACATATAAATAGAGAGATCTAATGATTTCAGAAAACAATGAATAATGGCAAGATTGTCGCGTAGATGAGTCAAATTTGTCATACAACACAATGCTAACAAATTATAGAAACGAGCACTCCCAGGCATTAACCATGAGACATATTATAGATAAGAATTCTCCCTGCACTTAAGAAAGACCCTTAACCATTAGCCTGCTGGCGGCAAGTGATTCTGCCTTTGCGACCAGTGCAGTCTGATCATGGTCTGCACTGTTCGCTATTCAGTCAGTAAATTGTCAGTGAACACCACTTTGAATAATAAGTGGCACTGCCCAAATTGAATGATGGACCAGTCAATTTTAGAAATTTAGCATGGTAAGGGTTAATATAGCAAACTAAGTAGATCTAATTATTCAAGAAATAATTTATAGCAAAGGATTGTTTTAACACTATTTATGCACGATGGGCGGTTATACGTCGAGCTTAATAATTTCACGTGAAATTATTTGTACGACGTATTACCACCAGTAAAACACGGTTTTGGTATAAATTAATTCGATTCTAATATGCCCTTAATCTAGAACAGTAGATAAAATACAGTAGCGCTCTTTCTTGACAACAAAAACATTGACGTCACCGCACGTTAATGTGACGTCATTCTAGCGTAAGAGTGTTTTAAGGTATTGGACCCGTAATAGAGTACCTCCTTTTTGAAGAGTATTCAATTCCTACCATAAACCTACATTGACTGCAATTTTCAGGGGAGGGGGGGGGGTGGAGGGATGGGGGGCGTAGGTTCAAGTCCCACTGGGACCAAAAATTTTTTCCCCATATTTTCCTTTTTTTTCTAGTAAGTTTTTACTTTTTTCAAGACTCATTACGGATGTATTGTACAAAAGTGGAAAATTTTCAATTTATATGCGATTTCTTGCTGTTTAAAGTGAATTCACTTCTGAATCAGGAGGGGTAGAGTTAGACATCTTTAAAAATACTGAGTTATATGCGGTAAAAGTTCTCTATTTTGCCTTCATTCTTTAGGTTACATATTGTGGAAGAAATGCAGGTAGGTTTTACTTCTGCCCCAAAGTTATTTTTGAATGAAGTGAGCAAAATTCAAAACAGACCCACAGGATTCGACCTTAATTTTTCAATGTTGCAGTTAGAATTCTGTCTCATTAAATCTGTTTACTTGAGGTACCCTAGAAAAAAAATGAAATTTACAGTTTTATTTTGTGTTTTATAATTGTTTAACAATAGTTTGATGTTTCTTTTATCAAAATTAATTATGTAATGAATTCTCTGCAAACGTTTTAGATAGTGGCCATCACATTGAAATTTGTCTCTACTTGAGCTTGACGAAATACCATAAATTATACAAAATTTACAAAAAACGGCACGGTAAAAGTTGTTTAAAATTTGCAACACAGTGCGAAACATGGGCAACTTTAAGAATATACCAAGCAAATGCCAATTTTAAACATTACTATTAACTAGTGCGATTGTTTGGTTTTATGAATCATATTTTAATGTTTTATCTAATTTCTACCAGAATAAATATAAATCTTGAAAGCTATTCACTAAGTTCGTACTCATCTGTACTCGAAATGTGTTCGTATTCAAAATAACACGAATACAAAGTTACAATTCTTGAAATTGTGTTCCTGTTTACAAAGTAATATGCAGTATTATGAGAAATGTCATGTTTATTTCAATGTGAATAAAAAGAAATGTTTAAAGACTTCAGTACATGCTTTTTGTAGTGTTGCTGATTTGTAGGCCCTGTTTTTGAATATTCAAACATATTTACCATTTCCAAGAACAACAAAAAGGTAAATGAAATTGTACTGGAATCGTAATGTCATCTCCTATGGCAACAAACCATTTAGTCATCGTGTCAAGTTTTTATGCAAGAATAGCGACAATGCTCGTTTGTTTTTTGTATTAACGTCTGCACTTGGGATATGCTTGTGATCTCAACCTTCGGCCTCGGTCACAAACATTCCCGCGGGTTTCTGCAGATGTTTATACACAAAATATATGTATCATCTCTACAATATTGCCTTACATTTTACGTAACGTCGACATAGAATATACACATGATGCAAAATACCACGGCGAACTGTCATGGACGATGCTTACTATCACAGTAACTGCTCAAACAAATAATTCCCAACAGAAATGCAAAACTTCAATAAATTAGTCAAGGAAACAGCTTATATGACATATGATAGACCACAAGTAGAATGCAGCTCCATCGTTTAGCTTCCAAGGTAGAAATATTTGTTTGACCATGTTGAACAGGTTCAGAGAATTACTTCCAACAAGAAATATCTTTAAAAATGATGGTCGGCGAATTGTAATAAGGAAAGAAGTTTATGAATTTTTCATCTAACATTCATCTTTCATCTAACATTTTTCAAAATGCAAAACTAAACACCGCACTTTAACAAATTAAATGGTTCTCTTTTAATTTTTCGCAAAGGTTTCGTAGGGTTGCAATTTTTTTCGTTGATCCTTAAACGAATAATTACAGCAGTAGTTTGATGAAGATTCATGAAGCGGTTCATGAGAAGAGGACATTAAACGTGTTTATATTTTTAGCTAAATTGGTTTCTATCCCCATTTGTAACAAAATAGCAGGAAAACCTACGGTATTGTTACACATCGAGCTTGATAAAAATCCATAACATTTTAGTGGTTAATCAGAAGAAAGGCATATCTACTTTTAGCTGTAGTGGTCCCTAATAGGACCCAAGTTCCTATATAAATAAATTTGGAAGAGGACCTTATAATGATGCTCCAGACCAAGTATGACAAAGATCCACCAAGCTGTTCATGAGACGCTGTATAAAGGCATTTCTAGTTTTAGCTCTAGCAGCCCCTAAAAGGGGTCAAATGTCCCAGCTGAACAAAGTTGGTTGCGGGCCTAATAAAGATGCTACAAATCAAGTTTGATTAGAATACATGAGAAAAAATCAATTAAAGGATTTTTTATTTATTATTTTCATTTATTTATAAAATAGGCCAACTGATCCCGTTTTAACAAATAGCATATTCGCTTCATGAATCTTTGGACAATGACGTCACACCTATAAAAAAGTGAAGGTCAAGCAAAACATACAATTGTAATTATTTCAATATTTCTGTTTCATAAGCAAAGTTTGACCGTAGTCATATCACATAGATAAACAGTAGGCAGCGTACCTTCATTTCAGTGTAATGAGATTCAGTCATTATATAGCATATATATAATAAAACAGATTTCAACTGAGTTCAATATTTGCATACCATACTAAAGAAAAATATTTATATATAATAAATCAGTTAAATAATTTATAACAAATATTTCAAAGCAAACAAGTACTCATTTTAATATGCAATCTGAATAAGTCACAAAAGCAAGAAACCTTTTCATAAACAGACGACAATGGTAGCAAGGAAAATCTTTTAAAAAGCACTTCTCTACATAAAAGACTCTTATCACACCCTTATTCATGTGATATGCAGACCGTATTCAGCTCTTTCTTTAATTTGATATATGTTGGTATTTGAACAGGTTTTTATCATATTTATTAAACTTACTTATCATTTTGAGATATATCAATATTCTTGCTAAATATACTGAGCCAAAGTTAGCTTTAAAACTGTGAACAGCGTCGTTTAGGATAAACGCTTTGTCTACATTTCACTCAGCGTAGCACAATCAACAGAGTGAAAGAAATTGACACTCTCGTCCAATCAGGCAGAGTGTAACATAAATCTTCCATTTTGATAAATTATATATAATGCGTTATCAAGTAGTTTGATTTGCAAACTGAAGTCACGTGGCATAGGTAACGAAAACGAATTTAAACGGCGTCGCCGAAAAATATACAAACAAGTATCCAAACCTTAACCCAGCAAATCTATGAAAAGCGCTGTAATATCAGTGTTGCTACCTTTTTGTTCAATATACAAAACCACACCACTTAATACCTTGCTCAAAAAACAGGACCATTATTATTTTTCTTTGCCTGTGAGTATACTTACTGTGGAAAAGACACAATTAAAGGTTTTGTAGTACTTTACTAAATCATAGAAATGGGTAAACCGTACATCTTTACCAACTAACTTCCTGTCCAAAACATATCTTACCGTGCAGTCCCATACCATTGGAAATTTTAAGATATTCAAGACGAATGTCGCCCATCATAAAAGGAATGCCATTCGAAAAGAAATGAAAGTAAACAAATGTTCAAAAACGATGTTTAACCGAGTTATGTGAAGTTTGAACATTATTGCAACGATGACATGCTATAGTTTTTGTATTTAAAGGTTTTGAACTGCGCAGAAGTGTGGCCTCTTAATCATGCAATTCTTTTCCGAAATGCACTTATATTTATAAGTGAATAACTAGCAATGGTTTTGTAGAATAATATAAATGTTTTATTTGCTTTTTTAATTTTTATGTAAAAGAACTCACTCTTCCTATGATTTGTGTAAGTTCGAAGTTTTATTTCCGAAACGTAGACGTAACTTTTATATCTACTGAAACTTGGCACATAGCTGCTGTATGTTGACATATCTGTTCCCTGATAACCCATCTGCTAGTTGTAATCGACTAAGACCGTTCATGTATAACGTATAAGTAGAGTAAAGACCCTTGATTAAGTTACCATGATATTTTACATGTTAAATATATTCTTGGAGCAACATTTCTACAGCAATCTTCTAAAACTGCATACTTGTAAAGGTTGAACAAGTTTGATATTGCACAATTAACAACAGCGTTAATATAGTTATTGACTTGACCAAAATTTGATTTCGCATTCTTAAACCACATATTATAAAAGCCATTTTTATTATGCAGTCGTCACCAGTCTTGCAAGATATCATCAAAAGCTCTTGGACAAATTTGATAACTGGAAGATTGCTCCTGAAGTTGAATTTTCATATTGTTAACATGTTAGAAGTTACTTAGTTCGATAACTAAATAAAGATTGATTTTTTTTTTTTGATATTTCTTCTACTCAATGATAATTGATCTATCAAAAAGGAATTTGACTTTGTTGATTATTTTGAGATACCCTCTTTCTTTAAAATATACAAGTAGATCTGTATGTAATGTAATGTTATGTAATGTAGATAAGACGTTGGTGTTTATCAAATTAAACACCACACAAGTGATTTGATAAAATACTTACTAATGATTGCGATATCATTCGTCATTTTTATATCGTCGTAAAATTCATGTGAAATTACTCTCGAAGCTGGAATGACCAGTCTTCCTGTTGACGTAGTTGTCCGATGCATCCCAAATACCACAGAATACGATCCGCCCCTGAGAAAATAGAAGTAAACGTGTAAACATCTTTTCGCGCGGTCTTTTTTTGCAGTTTAGGCAGTTGAGATAAGTATTGTTGTGTTTTTCGAATGATGCTGTGGTTTTATGTATGACAATGATCTTAACTGTAAAAGAAAAAGCAAAAGTACTTATCAGACAATCACAATGCTAAGTTAATCAGTAAATCTTGTTATTATAGAATGTATCGTTTAACAAATGATTTGTTTTATAGGATATATCAAAACTTACCAATACAATGCTGTTTAATATATTGCCTAAAAAGAAACTCTTTGAAGCCCTTACGGAAAAGATGACACTTCTTTTTATGATGATTTTGGTTTCTCTTACAAATGAGCCACGCCATGAGAAAACCAACATAGTGCGTTTGTGACCAGCATGGATCCAGACCAGCCTGCGCATCCGCGCAGTCTGGTCAGGATCCATGCTGTTCGCTTTCGAAGCCTATTGCAATTAGAGAAACCGTTAGCGAACAGCATTGATTCTGACCAGACTGTACGAATGCGTTTACTGGTCTGGATCCATGCTGATCGCAAACGCACTATGTTGGTTTTCTCATGGCGCGGCTCAAAATATCAAAACAACAATGAAATAGTACAATTTATGCTTATAAGACTACGTACGTTACACAATGAGCTGCTGTGACAACTACCACGTCACCTTTACTACCAAGTACATATGTACCTCCACAAATGAGATATCCACTGTCTACTATTCCAACCTAAAGGGATATATAATTTAATGGGATAAGATTGTGTTTACTATGTTAACGCATGCTTCTTAACGAGTTCACACATTCAGCAGCCGTATTTGGTCGCAAACGCACTATTTTTCAGAGAGGCTCATACTGAATCTGCATATATAATTCATATTCTGTCATTGTTTGATTGTTTCCTGTAACCTCGATCAGTTTATGCTTAAGGGGTGGACATTCTTTTTGTTATATGAGCAGTAGATATTCTCCCGGCAAACAAATTTAAATCTTCACATTTTCTTAAAATTTAACTGGATAAAAATCATACCGATTATTGCTGTATGTTTTCTTTTTCCATAGTTCTTCATTTGGAAAAAAAATTATACGAAAATAAAACCTGATGTCACACTAAAGATGATATTCATTATTGCACTTTTAAATCGTCACGAGACGTCTTTCTGTTTTTGGGAATAAATTTCTCGCACTTCGTTTAGTAATGACTTTTATCAGTTTTAAAATGCATTCTTAAAAGGCTAAAGTGCATAACAAAATTCAGTTGATCAATACATTTATGAGATTCTACCTTTCACCCACTCACTCCTGTAATACCTTTATGCTGTTTCTTTTTTCTTCTTTTTTTCTCAGTAAACACGAGATTCACAATTTTGAAAATCTCTTCCTATTCTTACAAGCCTTTCAAAATGATACAATATGCAGGGTTCTATGTAATTACTATACCAATCTTATAAATTGGACTAATTTGTTGTTTTACATTCGTATCCATTCCTAACGTACCTGCCAAGGAAAATCACCGGAATCTGCATTTTGACCACCAACGATGTATGAAGTTGCAACTTTTGGTGTAGGACTGAAAGTTGACAGGCCACAGTTCTGTGCATCAACAGCTGGATATGTAAATAATTGTATACAAGAATTAAGATCGAAAATAAAAGAATGTTATAAATCTGTTTCTGTATTGACTGTTTGTAAAATGAAAATCGACGAGGATAAAGAAGTTATCTACGTCAAAACTGATATAGAAGTAGAATACTATTTCACAGTATTTGCATGTCGAGAGAGAGAGAGAGAGATTTAATACGGATTTAATCTTAAGACCATTAGCTTATTTGAGCCGTGCCATGGGAAAACCAACATAGTGGGTTTGCGACCAGCATGGATCCAGACCAGCCTGCGCATCCGCGCAGTCTGGTCAGGATCCATGCTGTTCACTTACGGTTTCTCTAATTGCAATGGGCTTTGAAAGCGAACAGCATGGATCCTGACCAGACTGCGCGGATGCGCAGGCTGGTCTGGATCCATGCTGGTCGCAAACCCACTATATTGGTTTTCCCATGGCACGGCTCATTTAACGTATGAAAAATATGCACTGCTGAGTATTTTATCAGACATGCATCCGCCTTAAACAGTTGATTCTGTCAATTAAATGTGCTCTCTAGTTAAACGTTCAATCAGCTTCAGCTTTCTTGAACTTTTTTTAATTATCACATTTATGTAATTTTAGACTTTCGGAACAAACTCAGATTATAACAAAACCGTTCTGACGAAGCGGCATTTTTATTCAATAAAAGATTAATGTAGTACGCCTCTTAAAAAGTTCACTTTGTATCTTTCCATAGAAATAATAATGAATCTTTTCGAATTCACCATTTAAAATTGTCAACATAAAAGATAATTATTAGCTTGCCTTTGTTCCTTTTATACAAAGGTCTATTTGGTGGTCTAAGTATAAAACATCTCTTTGCTTTAATGAATGATTATATTACAACAGATTCTTGACAATGTATTTTTTTTAAGTTAAATTATTGACTCACATTGTGTAAAACATTACCTAATTTAAAGAAATTTAACGAAGGACAAATAAACAATCTAAAACAAGATCCTTGCAGTCAAACATAGCAAAAAAAAATTGTATATTTAAGCCAATTATTTCCCTTAAAGTTTATGTCATTCCTCATAAATTTATGCTAATTAATGATGAATTTCGCCCATCGAGTTCATGCAACTATTCATTAATTTGTGTCATACAGTCAAGAATATGAATCTTTTGTCAATATAAGCACATTTTAAGTGGAACGTCAGTACGGGCTTTACAAAAGAACTAAGCATCTCTATTTATAGAACGTTAACTGAAACAGAGAAATGTCAATAGATATGCAACGACCAAAAGAAAGAAACCTCAAGTCAAAGGAAAAAGATAATATTGTCTACATTATAAGTTTGTCAGGTAATACAAATTCGTTTTATGGCTTCTAATGCAAGAGAAAAGTCACAGCGATGGCAAATGCATTTTCTATTTGATTGCCACAACAAGTTATGCTACCTTTTATGGAATGTAACTAGTGTTTAAGAATCATGTTAACGTACTTTATTTGCATTCGGATATTTTTTACCTCACAGAGCTGCAGTGACGAAAACCTTTTAATGCAACGATCTCTAGTATATACAAAATAGAAGTTTTGTTTAAAAAGAAATGTCATTGCTTTCTTTTAGAAATCCACCAAAAACAACGAAGCCCGTGTCACCAGTCAATATTTCCCGCATTTACAGCATGTTCCGAAAACCCTAAGCCATAACAAATGGCAAATAATGCTCAAATATGCCAAATACATATTGCTTCAGTGGAGGAATAATTGCCCAAAATCTTCCGAGGGCAACTTACACCCAATAGATCAGATATACTGTCGTGCAGTGCAACCGGAACATCTACTCGAAATCGCAAAATCTTCCTCAGAATAGCATGCACATTGCCAGTTTTATTTACATACATATATATCCCTTTCCGCACCTACCCCTACTCGCCCTTTCACAACTCGTATTCGCACCCACTTTCAGAAAATCCTGGCTACGCCTATGTTGGTGTTCAATCGGTAAAAAATAATTAGATCTTACACTGGACCAAACTGACTCTATATAACAGGTGAATTATGGAAGAAGCTTTGTTTATTCAATTTGGTTTTAAGCATGTTATTATGTTTTGAAACCTTGGTTGAAAAAAAATACAATGCAGAAACTAGATTCTATCCAAACTTAACTGCATGTGACAAGTAATGTACATCTTTGACAGAAGAATATGCAATTTTCGTTTTTATTTAAGACTAAAAATCGGATGAACGATGGAATGGTTTGGACAAGTTTGATATTAATACCTAGTTTATGATCAGGCTAATACATTTAAGGTTTCGAAAACTTTCCTGTAGCTTTAATCAAAACAAAGCAATTTTGGAGTGTGAAACTAGTTGTGTTTTTTTTTTTTTTTTTTTTTTTTTTTTTTTTTCAGGTACACTTTTATGTTCAATGGTTTATCAGTATAAATAAGTAAAATATATTTACCATAAATCAGCCCAAGAATTGTAAAAAGAGCAACTAATTCCATTGTCTTTTTTTTTTTCACTGTGTCACAAATTGACATACGGGCCTTATTTTATCTGTAGTATAAATGCAGGTATTGCATCATCTTTTTTGTAAATTTTTGAGTTATTGGGTAAATGTCAGATTTCACGCATGAATACCTCTCATGTTTTTTTGTATTTCATAACTTTAAATTTCCATGTAAATTTCATTGAATTCTGTTCAGTAATAAGAAGTTGATATTTTATAAACTTCAGTAATTCGTGTTTTATCCCCAAAACCACTATAATGGGCCTCAAATTGTCAATTTAAATTCGCGCCAAAGTAGTTAGATTCCCCGGCTATATCGTGAATCCCGTGGAAACACAAATAGTCGGGTCCCCGGCTTAGCCGTTGAATCCATGAAATTTAGTATTTGGGGGGGACATTATCCTTTAAATAGACGGACTAGATATTTCCTTGCGCACACCACCTTACGACTTTACAGACGAATCTATGTCTGAATTATTTTCTTGCTTGAAATTTATGCTCGATCGAGGTAAGAAATTTATTTGTTAGTTTTTTTGTTTTTTTTTTGCATTCGATTTTTTTTTGGGGAAATTTTGTTCATTCTACAAATTCTGTAATTTTTTATTTTTTCGGCATGGTTTTTTGGCTAGTTTCGGAATGTCAGTTTTAATTTTTTAAAATTTTTTCAGACTTTTGAAAAATTATTTAGAAAGAAGTCTAAATGTTTCGTTTTTTTAAAGATTTAAAATTTAAAACTGAAATTTGTATCGTGATTTTTTAAAATGCACTGTTTCAAAAACTTATGGACAAACATTTTTTTAATTAGGGAACGCCATTACCCCGGGTATTTTTTATGTTTAACTCATATGGCAATCTAGTGCCATGTTTGAAATTTATATTTTTTGAAATTTGTAATTGTTTCCCAAATCTATAGAAACATCAAATTTAAAGTCCGTTGTTTTGGATGGCATTAATATTCATGGATGCCAACTCTCATATAATTTTGATTTACATTAAATTTTTGGGTTAAATTTTGTAGTTGTAAATAATGGCTGCAGTTTTTTTAAAAGCCGTATTTTAAAAAGTTTCATCATTTTACTTTTCTTTATTTTTTTCATACTTTAATTTTTACCCTTTTAAAGTAAGTAATCTTTGTAAAAAGGGAAAAAAATAAGTGACAAAATTTTAATCATTGACGCCCTGAACTTATACACAAATATTTTGTATAAATTTAAACTATTTTTTTAGGGGACCCTACGGGGGAAAGGTGCCCCAAAAGGAGCATTTTTTACCCCCCTTTACTTATTTGTTTTGCTATTTTCTTACCAAATTTTTATTTTTTTTTAGCTTTTTTCCGCCAGACGATTTTCCGGGGGAGGTCATAACCCGAAGTAAAACCCCGGGGGGTTCCCTTGTTTTCCCACTCGCCTGGTTTATATTCCCAGCGCAGAGCTTTCCCCCCAAAGGGTTGTGCCGTAAACCGCAAAGACGAGGGATTTTGGGGTTATCCTCTGAAGCCCAGCTAAAGGGGGAATCACCTACCACCAGGGGGGAACCCAACAGGAATCAACAAATCAGGGTTTTAAAAAGGGACAAAATTTTAGAAGTACGTTTTGTTTTGCTACTTAAATTTCAAAATTTACATTAAAACCGTGTCACGTCAGATTAAAATGGACTATAAAAACTTTTGAAACTAGAGATACTGAACTTTTTTTTTTTTTTTTTTTCTTTCTTATGATCATTTTTTGTTTTTTTTTTTTCATATCATCTATTCATTGATAAAAAATCATCTTATGAAATAAATTTTAAAAAATTGAAAAGGGGGGTTTTTGATTTGTTTTGATGGTTAGGGCCCCCCGGGGTACGGTTTTCCCTTTCCCACAAGGGTTGCCCAAAAGGGGGATTGGTCGACCAAAACACATTACTATTCGAACATTTTTAACACCCTTTTTAACTGCAGCAAAAATTTTTAAAAAAATTCCTCTTGTTTTGTTTTATTTTTTAAAACATATAATAGTTTTTTTCATTTTTCAAGTAAACTTCTTCCCCTCAACAAGAAAAGACAGATCCTTACTTCATTTAACCATTTTTGGGGTCACAGACTAAATAGACAGTTTTTTAACGCCCTTTTGGATTCGGGGGTTGAGTTCTTTTCCTTTTTTTTTTTTTTTTGGTTTTATTTTGTGCCCACTCATGATTAAGCAACCATTTATCTGTCGGAGGGGGCCCCCCCGGGACAAGGAGAGTTATCCTACTCACTTTTAAATTTGGTGCGTCGCCCCCCTTCTCCCAGGGGACCCTTTTTTTTTAAAAATTTGTGAAATGTATACATCCACAACAGTATTTTTTTTTAATTTTTTTTTTAGCAACTTTTTTAAACTTGCATATATTTTTAACCTACTCTTATTTTTTAAAGGTTTACACATTGGGGTTATCCCCTATACTTTATCTTAGGATAAAAAAATTTTGATTTATATTTTTTTTTTTTTTAAACCCAAAATTTTAACACTGGGTTACAGTTGATTGATATTTGATAAGGTTGGGGAAATGTTTACAGCCTACGTCACTGTACATTTTTAAATTGTGGCCTATATGAAACCTTGATTGACACATATACTTTTTCGCAACTTAGGTTTTAAATTTTGTGAGGAGGGTTTTGTGTATATATACTAGTGTATAAAATTTTTTTTTTGGTTTTCAGGGGTAACTGTAGACCCTTTAGTGTAAACTATGTAGCCCTAGTTTTCCCTCACGATTTTTTTAAATTTAGTGCCTCGGGTTGTTTTAGTACTGTAGTGCGTATTTTAAATATAGTGTTAACGAGTGTAATCAAACATAAACTATTAGTAGAAGTTAAGAAGGTGGGAAAAGATTTGGGGTTTTAAGGAGGGGAGTTATTTAACTTTTTTAAAGGAAGAGAAAGGCTAGGGAACTGAGGAAAGACATAGTAATTAGAACAGAGAAAGATATTAAAAGCAAGAGAAAAAGAGATAGGGAAAGATTAGATTTTAGAACCCTAGGTTTACAAAAAGGGAAAAGAAGAAAAGGGAACGACAAAGTAGTTTTAAACAAAAAGGGAAAAATTAGAATTAGAACGGGTTACAAAAGGGGAAAAGAAGAATATGAAAAACAAAGTATTAAAAGCAAGAAGGAAAGATTAGAAGCAAGAGAGTAAGTTAATTTTAAAAGCGGGGTTCCAGAAAAAAAGATGAAATGAACGAAAAGTTAGAAAAAGAAAAGTTAGAAATGGAAAAGGAAAAATTAATTTTTAGCAAAAAAAGTTAGAAACAGAGAAGGGGGAAGCAGAAAGTAGAAATTAAAAAACAAGCATAAGTTTAAGACAATTTAAAAAAAAGATTAAGAAAAAAAAAAGGGTTTAAGTGTCCCCCTTTTTATGAAAAATTTGGGATTCCATGGGCGTACTTGAATTTTGTCCAAAACCGTACGCTGTTGCGAAATTTGGGGTAAAAAATTTGGGTCATTTAAAATTTTCCCGGGTTTTTTCCCCAAAAGGGTACGGCAAGAGAGGTTTTTTTATAGGCTTCCCTTTTTGGGAAAATAGGAAGGATTAGATAAACTGAAAACCGCTTTGCTAGTCATTCGAACTCACGACGTTGGGTATAAGAAAAAGTTTTGAACTGAAGCTCGGGAAATAACCTTTTGATGTTTCTAGCCAGAAAAAGTTTGATATTTAGATGGTTGGTTAGATTTAGTAAGGTAGGAAAATGTACAAGGGTTTTAGGGAAATTTTTTTTTTAGGGGCCAAATTTTTTTTAGTTTTGTTATTGGGGAACTATACCAGAATTTGAGTAGTAAAAAAAGGGGGAGTTAAAACTAAGGAGTCCCGAAGATGCAGAATTTTTTTTGCAAAAAACCGAGGAGGTCCCCCGGAGTCTGGGAAACGAAAACCAAAAAGGACCCCAGCTAAAACCATAAAGAAATACCTCAGAGACATTCCTATTAAACGTAATGAAAGGGAAATAGTAATAGAGTTGTAGCAAAGTTGCAAATAGAGGTAGAGGTTTCAACCCTTTGGTGTACGAAGTGTAAAAATGTGGGCGAATAGGGGATGCTTTATATTACTGTAAAGGGGTGGAAAGTACGGCGGTAATGTGCCAAAGCAGACCCAAATTAGAGGGAAAAAGCAGGAACAGGGAAAATAAAAAGGGGGAAAAAGAAAAAGGGAAAGGGAAAAAAGAAATAGAGGGAGAGGCCGTGACCCATCTAGGAGTAGAATAGAGGAAGAAATAAAAATAGAGAAGGGGGTAAGTCAAGGGAGGTCAGAGAGTGGAAAAGCATTATAGAACTAAGTGATGTTTTAGGGGTTTGGGGAAAAGCTTAGTGTAAGTTTCATTCCTACAAAAACCCGGGACTTTTAAGGGAGGGGGGTAAACGCTATGCGGGAAAACAGGGGTTTTACATGTGTGAATTGTAAAACGGGAACTTAGTAAAGCAAGTTTATTTTTAGAGAAAACCCCTAATGTAATTTCATAGAAGGGAGTGGAACATAGGGGAAAAAGGGACAGAATAGGGTAAATTTTTTTGTCCGTAATTTTAAAGGGGAAAGTAGAGGCCTTTGGGTTTAAATAATCCTACCAATGATTTTATAAATTTGGGAATTAAGGAGCTGAGAACCTCAGTTTAGTAGTTTTGCGTCAGCAGTAAAAAACCCAGGGGGCAACCAAAGTTAAGAAGCAATAAAGCTTTAAAGTTCCTTTTCAGATTTAAAATTAACAAAAGAAAGGGTTTTTAGATAAGCAACAGAAAGATAGCACTTAATTTTTGTAGAAAAAAGGGTGGGAAGGTACATTAAACAGTGTAAGGTAAAGGTTCATTAGGTTTTTTAAATTTGGAAAGGAAATTTTTAATAAGAGTATACCCCCAAATTTTGACAAAAGTAGACCCTTGATTGACCTAAAAGTTCTTAGAGAAACTGTGATGAAAGTTGCACATGATCTTATGTCGGCCCCCTTTATATAAGGAAAAAATAGGATAGGGTATTTTGGGGAATTTTTCTTGGCCCGGAGTAAAGGGGAAGGTTTGGGGGTACGGGCATTCCCTGTATTTTTTTCAACGAATATAGCTAAGGGTAAGGGAAGTTTAAATTTTCCCTTTTTGAAAATGCCTTTTATTGAAACTCCGTTTAAAATTTTTGCGATATCGGTTGGGCCCGATCGGGGAAACCCATGAAATGATAGGGAAAAAAAGGTACATTTTGGGCTATTTGGGAGATTTTTGCCCACTAGATATCCAGAAACTATTAAACACTACCTTGTATGAAACTGAAAGTACAGAGGCATTTGTAGATATGTACAGTAGATTAGGGGTGCCAAGGAAAAGCTTACCATTTTGGTTTTGCAGTTTACGTCAACCTTAAAGGCAGAAGTTATTTTTTTAATTTTCATTTAAAGGGAGTTTTAAATACAACCAAACCCTATTTACCCTATGTTTAACGGGGGAGTAAAATTTTTCTTTTTTAAAGCAGATTTTTAAGCTAAGTGTATGGAAACCCAGGATTGGGGTAGGGATTGAATGCTTTTTTGTTGTTTCTTACCGGGAAGTTCCGCAAGAAAGTTTGGGATTTTCTCCCTTTGAGTTACTTTACGGGTTTGAACCAAACCGTGGACCGATAACTGTGCTAAAAAGATTATGGTGGTAAACGGGGAAAAGAAGAGGTTTTAAAACCCCTTACCAATTGTTTTTGGATTTGGGAAGGGGGAAAAATTGGAGAAAACGTGTAAGAAAAGTCAGCAACATTAGCAAAAGTATGCAAAATACAAGAAGTTTACAATGGGAAGGGGAAAAATAGGAGGTTTAAGGGAGGTAGTAAGGTACTTGTATTGTTTCCCACGAAAAATAATAAGTTTTTTGTTTTTCCTTTGGGAAAGGGGCCTTACGTATTGTAAGGGAAATAAATTGACAAATTACAGGATAGAATTTTAGACGGGAAAATTGAAAACGTTTCAAAGCAAACTGCCGAAACAGTACGGTGAAAGGGAAAGGGTGAAGTTTAAATCATACCAGATAAGGGGGTTTTAAGTAAGGTTTTGGGGCAGCTATTTAGAGGAAGGTTTAAAAGAGATTTTGACAGATTTGATCCGAATGAAAGAGTGATTATTTTTTGAGTAGAGTAAAAAGGGTATAGTTTTTTTTTTCCTTAAAACAGGTAAAAGAAACGTACAAAGATGTAATGATAAAAACCGGGGTTTAAACCCTAAGAATTTTTAAGCAGGAAAATATAGATTTGTTAAAAATTTCTCAGATGTACTTAAGATTTTATTTTGTATTGTATTTTTATTGATATTTTTTAAGTTTATCCAAATGTCGGGGCCATTGCAGTTTTCCCCTCACAGATTTTTACAAAAAGGACACCAAATCTTTTAGAGTGGGGGGAAAGTCAAAAAAAGGGTTTCCCCGACTTTGAAGGGTAGCTTAAAATTTGGGCCCGCCAAATTTTTAAGTTTTCCAGATTTAAAATCAGACTTTTTTTAAAAAAGAGTAGATGCTTCAGATTTAAAGGGTTTTGGGGTCAGTATTAAATTCAGGAAAGTGACGGAAAAATACCTGTAGCGTAAAACTAGTAAAAATTGCTACCTAGGGGGCAAAAATACTCATGAAAAGAGAAAAAAGTTTTAGCGAAAGTATGGGCATTTGCTAAGTTTCACCGGGATTTGTTTTTTAAAAACTTTGTATTAGAACGATAAACAGCCCCTCACTTATTTGAATAAACGAAACTTTTCAATTCCAGGCAAAGAGAGGGAAATTTGGGAAAGGGAGGGCCCTATAGGAAACATTTTCAAGCAATTCCTGGTAGAGAAAATGTAGGTGCAGAAATTTTTTGAGTAAGGTAGACAGGTGGGTATATTAAATGAATTTCAGATAGTGACAGTGTTGTTTTCTTTTTGTGTTTGCCCCCCATTTCAGAAAGTCATTTTGCTTTCAAAATTTAAAAAAATTATAAATTTTTTTTTTAAAGGGGGGGGCGTTGTTTCCCAAAATTTACATACGGGGCCCTTTTATTTTATCTGTAGTATAAATGCAGGTATTGCATCATCTTTTTGTAAATTTTTGAGTTATTGAGGTAAATGTCAGATTTCACGCATGAAATACCTCTCGTGTTTTTCTGTATTTCATAACTTAAATTTCCATGTAAATTTCATTGAATTCTGTTCAGTAATAAGAAAGTTGATATTTTATAAACTTCAGTAATTCGTGTTTTTATCCCCAAAACCACTATAATGGGCCTCAAATTGTCAATTTAAATTCGCGCCAAAGTAGTTAGATTCCCCGGCTATATCGTGAATCCCGTGGAAACACAAATAGTCGGAGTCCACGGCTTAGCCGTGAATCCCATGAAATTTAGTATTTGGCGGGACATTATCCTTTAAATAGACTGGACTAGATATGCCTTGCGCACACCACCTTACGACTTTATAGACGAATCTATGTCTGAATTATTTTCTTGCTAGAAATTTTATGCTCGATCGAGGTAAGAAATTTATTTGTTAGATTTTTGTATGATTTTTGCATTACGATTTTTATTTGGTAAATTTTTGTTCATTCTACAGAATTCTGTAACATTTACTTTTCGGCATGTGATTTTGGCTAGTTTCGGTATGTCAGGATAATTATTAAATTTTTCAGACTTTTGTAAATTATTTAGAAAGAGGAGTCTAAATGTTTTCGTTTATATAAGATGTAAAATTTATACTGAAATTTGTATCGTGATAATTGTAAAGCACTGTTTCAAAAACTAATGTCAAACATTTTGTTAATTATGGAACGCCATTACTGCATTGTATTGTTATGTATAAATCTATATGGCAAGTCTAGTGCCATGTTTGTAATATATTATGTAATTTGTAATTGTGTGCCAGTCTATAGCACATCTAATTAATGTCCGTTGTAGTGTATGGCATTAGATATTCTATGGATGCCAACTCTCATATAACGTTTGATTTACATTGAATTTTGTTAATTTGTAGTTGTAAATAATGGCTGCAGTTTATCATGTCCGTATCTATAATGTTTCATCATATACTTTTCATATCTTTTTCATACTTTTACTTTAGTCTTTTAAGTAAGTAATCTTTGTAATAATGGAAGTAATAAGTGACGTATTTTAATCATGTGACGTCTGAACTTAGTAGCACATATATTTTGTATAAGTAGCACTATTATTTATGGGAGCCTACGGAGGTATGGTGTACCCAAAGGAGCAGTTTTATGCCCTGACTTATTTGTTTTGCTATGGTGCTTACCATATGTTATATATTTTAGCTTCTTCCGCCAGACGATTTTTCCTGGTGATGTCATAACCCGGAAGTACAATGCCCGAGGTTCACTTGTCTTCACTCGCCTGGATTTGATATTCCCAGCGCAGAGCTTTCGTCCCATGGTTGTGCCGTAAACCGCAAAGACGATGATTTTTGTTATCCTCTGAAGTCAGCTCAGGGATGCAATCACCTACCACCATAGGGAGCCAACACGGAATCAACGTATTCACGGTTTAAAGGGACTGAATTTAGAAGCTACGTTTTGTTTGTGCTACTTAAAGTTCACAATTACATTAAAGACCTGTGTCACGTCAGATTAGAATGGACTATAAGAACTTTTGTATCTAGAGATACTGAACTTTCTTTTTTTTTTTTTTCTTTCTTATGATCAGTTTGTTTTTTTTTCTTCATATCATCTATTCATTGTAAATAATCATCTTATGTAAATAAATTTGTAAATATTGTAAAGGGTGTTGATTTGTTTTGATGGTTACTGTCGCCGGTACGGCCTTTCCTGTCACACACTGAATGAAACAAAGAAATGTACCACACAGTGATAAGTGCGGTCCCTTTTATAATGTGTCAAGAGGATCAGACTGGCTTGTCAAATGATATACATTAGTTACCAAGATTACAAAAATTAAGAACAGCTTTGAAATCTTTATCAAATAATCGTGAACAATTTGATAAAAGGCCAACGACCTATAAGATTTAATATAGTTCTTTGTATGAGAAGAAAACAAAAGAGACAAATACTGCAGATTGACATAGTACAAAAGTCGCATAGTGGACCTCAAAAAGTCTATATGGTCTGAGCAGATTGACAGTAGAAAAATCGCATAGTGGACCTCAAAAAGTCTATATGGTCTGAGCAGATTGACATAGTACAAAAATCGCATAGTGGACCTCAAAAAGTCTATATGGTCTGAGCAGATTGAAATAATACAAAAGTCGCTTAGTGGACCTCAAAAAGTCGATATTGTCTGAGCAGATTGACAGTAGAATAATCGCATAGTGGACCTCAAAAAATCTATATGGTCTGAGCAGATTGAAATAGTACAAAAATCGCATAGTGGACCTCAAAAAGTCTATATGGTCTGAGCAGATTGACATAGTACAAAAATCGCATAGTGGACCTCAAAAGGTCTATATGGTCTGAGCAGATTGACATAGTAAAAAAGTCGCATAGTGGACCTCAAAAAGTCTATATGGTCTGAGCAGATTGACATAGTAGAAAAATCGCATAGTGGACCTCAAAAAGTCTATATGGTCTGAGCAGATTGACATAGTACAAAAATCGCATAGTGGACCTCAAAAAGTCTATATGGTCTGAGCAGATTGACATAGTACAAAAATCGCATAGTGGACCTCAAAAGGTCTATATGGTCTGAGCAGATTGACATAGTACAAAAGTCGCATAGTGGACCTCAAAAAGTCTATATGGTCTGAGCAGATTGACCTAGTAGAAAAATCGCATAGTGGACCTCAAAAAGTCTATATTGTCTGAGCAGATTGACATAATACAAAAGTCGCTTAGTGGACCTCAAAAGGTCTATATTGTCTGAGCAGATTGACAGTAGAAAAATCGCATAGTGGACCTCAAAAAGTCTATATGGTCTGAGCAGATTGACATAGTACAAAAGTCGCATAGTGGACCTCAAAAAGTCTATATGGTCTGAGAAGATTGACATAATACTAAAGTCGCTTAGTGGTTCTCAAAAAGTCTATATTGTCTGAGCAGATTGACAGTAGAATAATCGCATAGTGGACCTCAAAAAATCTATATGGTCTGAGCAGATTGACATAGTACAAAAATCGCATAGTGAACCTCAAAAAGTCTATATTGTCTGAGCAGATTGACATAGTACACAAATCGCATAGTGGACCTCAAAAAGTCTATATGCTTTGAGCAGATTGACATAGTACAAAAATCGCATAGTGGACCTCAAAAGGTCTATATGGTCTGAGCAGATTGACATAGTACAAAAATCGCATAGTGGACCTCAAAAAGTTTATATGGTCTGAGCAGATTGACATAGTACAAAAATCGCATAGTGGACCTCAAAAAGTCTATATGCCATGAGCAGATTGACATCATACAAAAGTCGCTTAGTGGACCTCAGAAGGTCTATATGGTCTGAGCAGATTGACATAGTAAGAAAGTCGCATAGTGGACCTCAAAAAGTCTATATTGTCTGAGCAGATTGACATAGTACAAAAATCGCATAGTGGACCTCAAAAAGTCTATATGCTTTGAGCAGATTGACATAATGCAAAAGTCGCTTAGTGGACCTCAAAAGGTCTATATGCTCTGAGCAGACTGTCATAGTACAAAAGTCGCACAGTGAACCTAAGAATGTCTATATGCTCTGAACGGCGTTATTTTTTATGATATTTCCATTTGTATTGTATTTCTACCACATGTCGTCGATTGACATTTTGGTGACACTTTCGGTTCCGGTTTGGTGTTTTACAGCAGACTTCTGGCCCTTGATTCTTCAAATTCCATGATGTTTTAGTCATTTCTCTTTTATATTAGGGCGGATTTCCAGGAGTGATCAGTGAAAACTATCATTATGGTCTGGGTCAGTGATTTTCAGTAGAGTTATAACCCTTAATTCGCCAAATTTTATTATATTTTAGCAAGTTCACTTACAGCATTGGGCAAGATTTCAACCAAATATTACAGGAGTTATTAGTGCAAAGCCTAGTTTCACATATCATCAGTTTTTGGTTCAGTTATTTTCATCAGAGTTATGGCCCTTGATTTGTCATATTTTTCAGTGTTCACACTACTTGTTGTATACTGTTAGGCTGACTTTAACCAAACTCCTCATATGATTAGTGTAAAGCGTAGCTGTGTATATTCTCTTCAGGTTCTAATCAAATTATTTTTCAGTGGAGATATGACCCTTTATTCCTCAAATAACTCGATCTGTGTTATTTCTTCCATGTCGCACCAGTTGGATTTCCACCAAACTTCAAAGGAGTTAACACTGCCAGTCCTAATTGTTTACATCGTTGAATGTTATGATTTAGTGATTTTCCTTGGTTCCGTGGACCTTGATCTGTGGCATTTCGCAATATCTGCGTGGTAAATGGTGGGAAACATACGTTCTCATAAAATCTCAAGTTATTATAGTTGTAGCGGAATATGTAACGGAAACTCATTTATAATGTACAAAGCTAGCATAGTATATTCGATGCATGTATTTTTCGATGCATCTATATCATGTTGGTTCTTGCTCTTTACCTTATTTTTTAATGGAAATTTTAGATCAGTTAGTTTATCAGTTATTACTAGACTCACTTCTTTTTATTGTCGTGTTTTATTCAATACAATACGATACACAAATACAGTATAATATGAAGAACAAAAGGCAATGTCATTATTCAACAAAACAAATATTGATTTGTTCATCTGAAATAAATGACAGTATTACGTATATGCCAAGCCAATTGTCCAATAATTACGTGAACCCAGGTTCACGGTCGAAAAACCAGGCTTAACCATCTATAAACCAGGTTTTCCGAACGTAAAACCAGATTTTGGAATACTAACCTATATTTTCGAGCGAAAACGGAAGATAAGGCGGTAAACCATAGTTCACACTCGTAAATGTAGATTCACGCTCGTAAACCCGAGTTCACGGTCGTAAACATAGGTTTATGTTCGTAAACTATGGTTTACGAGCGTGAACCGGGGTTCGCGAGAGTAAACATAGGATAACGACCGAAATTCGCACTTCAACTGAGAAACCTAGTTTATCAAACGTAAACCATGGTTTACTGTCGATATATTAGGATTAGAAAATCAACAATGAATTTTGGGCGCGAACATGGGTATACGGCCGTGAACCTATGTTTACGACCGTGAGCCTAGGTTTATGACCGTGAACCATTGTTTACGGACGAGGCATGAATAATTACGTGAACACAAGTTCACTGTCGAAAACCTAGGATCAACGATCGATAAACTAGGGTTTCCGAACGTAAAAGCATGTAAATCTATTCGTTCGAACGAAAACATAGGATAACGTTGTAAACCATAGTTCACGCTAGTAAACGTAGGTTCACGTTCTTAAAGCCAAGTTTACGGTCGTAAACTATGGTTCATGTCGTAAACCCCGGTTCACGCTCGTAAACGTAAGACAACGACCGAAATTCAAAGTTCACTCGAGAAAACGAGTTTATCGAACGAAAACCATGGTTTACGATTGATATGAACTACCAATTTTGGGCGTGAACATTGGTTTACCACCGTGAACCTATGTTTACGGCCGTGAACTCATGTTTACAAGCGTGAACCTATGTTTAAGAGCGTGAACCTAGGTTCATGCTCTTAAGCTTAGAATACTGACCGAAATTTATTATTCACTCTAGAAACCTAGTTCATCGAACGTAAACATGGGTTCAAGAGCGTAAACTATGGTTTACGCCCGTTATCCTATATTTTCGCTCGAAAATATAGGTTAGTATTCGGTAATCCTAGATTTTCGACAAAGAAAGTAATTATTGGATAATTGGCTTGTTGTAAACCATAGTTTACGGACGTGAAACTATGCTTACGAACGTGAACATATCTTTATGACCGTGAACTTGGGTTTACGAGCGTGAACCATAGTTTACGAACGTGAACCTAGGATTACGTTCGAGAAACTAGAGAAACTAGGTTTCTCGAACAAAACTATAATTTTCGGTCGTTATCCTATGTTCACGAGCGTGAACCTATGTGTACGGTCGTAAACCCATGTTAATGATATGGTCGTAAACCCAACTTCTATGGCACGCCAATTGTCCAATTATTACGTGAACGCTAGTTCACGGTCGAAAAGCTAGGATTAACGATCGATAAACCAGGTTTTTCGAATACTAATACTAACCTCTAATTTCGAGCGAAAACATAGGATAGCGCCGTGAACCATAGTTCACGCTCGTAAATGTAGGTTCACGATTGTAAACCTACGTTCACGGTCGTAAACATAGGTTCACGTTCGAACCGGGCTTTACGAGCGTAAACATAGGATAACGATCATAAACATAGGATAACGACCGAAACTCATAGTTCAATCGAGAAACCTAGTTTATCAAACGTAAACCATGGTTTACGGTCGATATATTAGGATTATAGAATCAACAATGAATTTCGGGCGTGAACATACCTATGTTTATGGCGTGAACCTATGTTTACGACCGTGAACCATAGTTTACGGACGTGAACCTATATTTTCGAACGTGAATCCATGTTTACGAGCTTGAACTTAGGTATACGAGCGTGAACTTTGGTTTACGTTCGATAAACCATGTTTTTTGGACGTAAAACCAGGTTTTTCGGATACTAACCTATTTTTTCGAGCGAAAACCTGGGATAACGTCGTAAACCATAGTTCATGCTCGTAAACGTAGGTTCACGTTCGTAATCCCAAGTTTACGGTCGTAAACATAGGATAACGATCGAAATTTGTAGTTCAATGGAAAAACCTAATTTATCGAACGTAAACCATGGTTTGCGATCAATCGAGAAACCTAGTTAATCGAACGTAAACCTGGGTTCACGAGCGTAAACTATGGTTTACTCCCGCTATCTGATGATTTCGCTCGAAAATATAGGTAAGTATTCGAAAAACCTGGTTTTACTTTCGAAAAACCTAGTTTATCGATCGTTAATCCTAGTTTTTTAACGGTGAACCTGGGTTCACTTAATTATTGGACAATTGGCGTGCCAAAAACGCCCGTTATCCTATGTTTTCGCTCGAAAATATAGGTTAGTATTCGAAAATCCTAGTTTTTCGACCAAGAACGTAATTATTGGATATTTGGCTTACTGTGAACCATAGATTACGGACGTGAACCTATGTTTACGAGCGAGAACCAATGTTTACGACCGTGAACTTGGGTTTACGAGCGTGAATTATAGCTTACGAAAGTGAGCCCAGGTTTACGTTCGATAAACTAGGTTTTTCGACTTAACTATGAATTTCGGTCGTTATCCTATGTTCACGAGCGTGAACCTATATTTACGGTCGTAAACCATGTTCACGGTCATAAACCCAAGTTTACGGTCGTTAACATAGGTTCACGTTCGTTATTCATGGTTAACACACGTGAACCCAGGTTTACGTTTGTAAATATAGGTTCACGCTCGTAAACATAGGATAACAACCGAAATTCATAGTTCAATCGAGAAACCTAGTTTATCGAACGTAAACCTGGGTTCACGAGCGAAAACTATGGTTTACGCCCGGTATCTTATGTTTTCCTCAAAAATATAAGTTAGTATTTGAAAAACCTATCGATCGTTAATTCTAGTTTTTCGACCGTGAACCGGGGTTCACGTAATTATTGGACAATTAGCTTGCCATAAACTTCACGGTTGTTAACATAGCTTCACGTTCGTAAACTAAAGTTTACGCTCGTGAACCCAGGTTTACACCCGTAAACATATAGGGTTCACGCTCGTAAATTTAGGATATGAATTTTGCTATTTATTAAATAGTACATTTTTTTAATCATTAAAATCGTTTTGTTTCTTTAATCTATTTTTGAAAAGAGTTAAAGATTAATATGTTGGAGTCAAGAGCTAATGAACTTCTGTTTGTGCGTTTAATGCCGTTTTACAACAGCATTTCAGTTATATACCGACAAACACTTAACCTGGATTCTGTACCAGTACAAACCTGTTCTCCGCAAGTAACTGCCAGCTTCCCCATATGAATCAGAGTTGGAGGACGAACAGTTTAAGACGCAATGTCTTTTATCAGATCGTCACGGAGAACATACGCCCCGCCTGGTGATCGAACTCACGACCCCGCGATCCGTATTACTGCGCATTCCTTACTGATCTTAGCGGACAGGCTATACCCTTAATGATGGCATTGATAGAAGAGTTACAGTACTGGAAAATAGTGGTATGTAGATCAGTAAGTTGGTTCATGTATTTTGGACATACAAGGAAAAAGTGATATGAAGTTTTTATTTCATCGCATTCGCACAAAGAAGAGTCACTTATATTTTTCTCAAATAAATCTGATGATAGAGACCTGCTGTGGGTACGCCATCTGATATGAAGGACTTGCAGTTTGCAGTCAACAGAATAAAAGAAACTGTGAACTTTTGGTAGATGTTATTTAGCAATCATTTCAAAGACGCTAATGTTGGTGGATTTTGTGTCTTAAGAGGAAGAGCACTAAAATCACTGATGACAGAAGGTAAAACGGATTTGCAATAGAAGCTAGTATTTCCTAGATTGTATTGTGTGTCATTAGCATTGCTTCGTGGATAAGGATGCTCCCTGCCAACTTACGACGGAACAAGATTTGAAAGATATTGCGGGGTAAGATGTTGTTTTTTTTAAATTTATTTTATTAAAATGAAGAATGGGTTTGTGTTTGTATCGTCTTTTTTCCAAAAATTACCACCCATCCTCCCTCGTGAGTTTATCAATATATACAAGTTTCGTTGTTCCGGTAATGATTCTTGCCGCCTTGTGTCGGACTTGCTCAGACTCTCGCTTTTTTTATAATGAGTGCAGTTATTACATAATGCATCATTGTACTCAAGAATTAATCTTATAAATGACATGCAGATAACTTAAGCAATTTTCTATCAAGCTAAATTTTTTTTCGTAATATTAATCCTTTCCAAGTTTTAATTTTTATGTATTAGATGTGTGCGGTCCAGTGCAGATCAATCATGCGGGAGATTGATACCCATGTGTTTGTGATTACGGACTTCATTAATTCGTATGTCTTGCATTTGAATTGGAAAAAGGTTAATATTACTTTTTTTTCTTGATATTAGTAATGATTCTGTGTTAGAAGGGTTACCTTCTATCAACCATTTTTCTGCCAGAGAAATTATTTTTTGTAAGTTCGAGTTTGAGATACACGAAGCAGGAGCAGAGTCTTTCACTACAATGAAAAGATTAGTATCATTAGCTAAGAGTATGTTATTTGCTTTGATATTTATGTCCATATAATTAATATAAATAAGAAAGAGTAAGAGCCCAAGAACTGAACCAGCAGCAGTTACCGAGAAGAACGACTCTTTGTTTTCTGTTGCGAAGTTAAAAAAGAGAACCACGAAGAGAAAAATTGAAAATAAGTCCATTGTGCCAGACACGATTGAAGGCTTTACTTATTTCACAAAACACAGCTCTGACCTTTTTACCGGTGTCAATGGCGGCATGTGCAAATAAGTTATAAGAGGAGTAAGGATATTATTTCCCTAAAGAAAATTGAAAGTTTCTTTGAATATTACTTTTTTCCACATACTTCATTGACAGCACTGATAAGAGAAATAGGACGATAGTTATTGACTAGGATAGCTAGATTTAAAAAAAGATGATTCCATATGTCATGAACTTAAGATGTCTGAATAGAATAGCTGAAGAGAGAACAGAGAGGACTACTGAGCTCTTATAAAAGTTCACGAAGTATTTGATTGTTGATTTAGTCAGGAAAAACCCTAATGAAAGTGATTCTAATACTACCTCCACCTTTCAATGATTAATATCGATGTCATCCAAAGTTTGATAAGATACTTGAAGCAATCGGAAAGAAAATGAGCTTGACTTTCACCAATTCGTGTCTTGGCAACAAATATTTGCCTTTTGAGTTTCATCTGATATAATGTTATCGCCAGAAAACAGTGGAGGTATTAAAAAAAAAGACGAAGGAGATTTAATGAAAGACTCAAAACAAGTCCACCAACTCATCGAGTTTCGATTGTTTGGTTTTAATTTCAGGGCTAAATTATCAACGTCTTGTTTCTGTGCCTCGCGGATGTTTGATGTGATTCGGTTTCGAAAGCGGTCCCAGTGATATGTCGAGTCGATGTCTTACGGCAAAGTCGTTTACGGTCGCATGTAATTTTTAAACAAAGCTGGTTTGTTGTCCCGTATAAAACTTTTCTATTGAAATGTCGGTTATTTTACCAGATTTGTTACTGACATATATAGCTTTAGACCTCACCAAATTAAAAAGTTGTTCATCGGATTTGCCGCTCGTATATTTTCAGAAACACAATTTTTTTTTTGCTTGGGCTCGCCCCATCGGATGGTCATGATTAACATCCCTATAAACTTTCATGATCCTAGGCCTAAGCGTTCTTGAGTTACCATTCAGAAACCGTTTAACTGTTCCTGGTCACTGTGACCTTGACCTTTGACCTACTGGCCTCATTATCAATAGGGGTCATGTGCTGGTCATGACCAACCTCCCTATAAACTTTCATGATCTAGGCCCAAGCGTTCTTGAGTTATCATCAGAAAACTGTTTCTGGTCACTGTGACCTTGACCTTTCACTTACAGATCTCAAAATCAATAGGGATCATTTGCTGGTTGCTGAAACCGTTTAACTGTTCAGGATCACTGTGACCTTGACAAGTGACCTACTAACTCGAAAGAGGGGGTGGGGGGCATAATAAGGGGTATAGATAGATTTACTATACACGTCGTCTAACCCGTTAACGGATTTTTAACTACATGTAAAATTATTAAAGAATTTAATTTCTTTAAAGAAGCAAATGTATTAGTTATATTAACATTATCAGAAAGCCTAACATATTATCGCTTCTCTAGAGTACTTTGCACCCAAAGTCCTCACATTCGATCAATATGTGCTTAATAGTAAGCGGTGCATAAAAGGCATATATTCTGAAAGTTACACGTTTTAATGGGTATGAATAGGTGCAGTGGGTGTGCCCCATTCTGCACCGAGTTAACTTCTTCTCGACGAATAATCCTTTTTCTAGGATGTCATTTGCCAAGTTTTGGTTCGATACAATGTAACTTGTTGAGTATGGCAAGATCCCCAGACAACTGCCATGAACTAGAAATATCCTTACTAATACCCGGTATTACATTTAAAATCTGAAAAACGCTAGTTTAAATGGGAAACTTTCGAGTTTCAGGCCGCTTTTGCAGTCTTCTATTCTTCATCGTTTCCGTGAATTCCTGTATGAATATATGTCAAAAGAAAGCATCAATTTATGGCGTAAAGAGATAAAAGTAAGTCAGTAACAATAATAACATCTAGTGTAACATTGTTTTTATGTATACTTATTATTGTATGCATTTTACAGTTGCATAATGTTGTATTTATATCTTTATTTGTTAAAATCGAAGGTATCGATAAATAAAGTTCATAAAGATAAAGACAAAACTTGTGTATCGGTCTCATTTATTCCACAGTTGACCGTGGCAATGACCGGCAACGACGGTTGCGACGGTTTGTAATGATTATTTGACATATTACGAACCTAATTGTCTGAAAAGACAATAATAACGACGATGAAGTAGGAATGATAATGATTATACGTTTGATATAAATATAATTATTATACAAACCTAAAAAGCTTACCCGCCACTTTTGATTTTGATAGTTCTTTCGCAAACGAATCTGTTAACATTAAAATGTTTATAGCTCTTTACTTTTCCATACAAAGCTAACTTTGGGAGCCTTCATCCATCTACTATCACCAGCCAACTGACCTCTTTTACATTGATTGGGGATGAAGATTAACACCACACGAGGGCGTGAGTGATGTTAATTCTGTTATCCCATATTTGCGGTAACTGGAAACGGCCCCGTCCGTGTTCAGTGCAGGCTTGTATGCTCTAATGTACACCGCATCCTTGACCCCACTTTCAAACCAAGATGGTTCCCGGTCAAAACTACGCACGGATTCCAATGAGACAGCGTGTCCTGGGCTGTCTTGGTGTATGTGGAGTGATACCTCGCTATTACTAGAAGTACATGAATCTTGCTTTCAGTGTTCGTTCCGTTTCACCTATGTAATCCTTGTTACATTGAACCTTTTTATGTCCTTCAAATTTTATATGGAAAATTGGACGCTGATTTCTTGTTTACTTGTTTTATACTTTGGTTTTAAAAGGATTTGTCTAAGAGTGGGCTGTGGTTTAAAACACACATTTATCTTGTGTTTATTGAAAATTCTCTTCAGATGTTCACCCTTTCCTTTCATGTATGGGAGGATGACACTTCCCTTTGAAACTTTTCTATCCGATGTTCTCCTTCTATCTTGGTTTTTCTTAGGTGTTTCTTAACTTTGTTAATTGCCCATCTTTGGTAATTGCACACATTTAGGCTTTATTCACATGTTTTATTTCAGCCTTTAGATCTCTAGGATCTGAGGTCACCACTTCTGCTCTTTGGTGTAAAGCTCTCATAACTCCAAGTTTGTTTTCTTCTAGGTGCACTGAGTTAAAATCCAGAGATACTGATCAGTATGTGTTGGTTTCCGAAATATTGTTGTTTTCAAATGACCATCACTGAGTCTTATAGTGTTTGTATCTAGAAATGTCAAAGTCCCGTTTGGTGAACTTAATATCCGGGCCAATACTGTTGGTGTGGTCTGAAAAGCTGCTTAGTATGAGTGTCGTCCACATAGCGGAACCACCAACCCGTAGGGTGGAGTGCTGTTGAAAGTGCCAACTACTCAAAATGTTCAATGTATAGGTTGCATACTATGAGGGATCCCATGGCCACTCCTTGAATTTGTAGGTAGTATTATCTATCGTAAACAAAATAGGTACATTTTAGGCAAAGTTCTAATAGTCTAGTTACCCGATCTGCTGAATGCGGTGTTCTTTGTAAAAGGGTGGTTTGAGAATTGGAACACGGCATTAACATCACTCACGCCCTCGGTGGTGTTAATCTTAATCCCCAGTCAATGTAAAGAAGATTGATGGCTGATGTAGTCCATAGTAGATGGATGAAAGCTCCCAATGTTAGCTTTCACTACTTTTTTGTGTGAGAAAGTAAAAAGCTATAAACATGTTTATAATGACTGAAACCACATAGTTGATTTGTCATTCAGATAAACATATTAATATGAAAATGTATATACAACTGTTATAGACAATATCATATATGACAGAAACTATATTTCAAAAATAAAAACGGGAAACTCATCCGCGTCTTTTTTAGCTAAATGCTTGATTTGTACATGAAGCTCGAGCCCTTGCGTCAGTAATAGTGACTGTAAAATAGAGAAGTATCAAAACATCACATTAAAAGTGGATAATGTTTAAGACTTCTCTAGACCGCGGCAACCAGTTTATCCATCAGGAAGGCAAACATCGGTTTAGATTTTTTATTTCATTTTTATTGTTCGGTCTGAGGCCGTTATTCAGGTAATGTTATTCAGTACGATAGTGATTCTTGCCTAAATAAGGCAAAGTATATCATGCTGATTTCCATATTCGGCAGTCGAGTTTATAAATTGAGCTCTCAGACTTCAAAATGAAACTATGCTCTAAATATTGATTAAAACAATCTGTGCAATATTTTCGATTATGTTGCAAAATCGCGAAACGCTTTCTCCTCTGACTTACGTCTGGTCATGACGCACTGTACTGAAAATGCCTGAAATATCGCTCTTATTGAGAAAAGTTACTTTAAGTACATGCATCATTAGTAGATCATTATAATAACATGCACCTCACACTGTGGCAAAGAGAAATCAGCATGATAATTAGCATGATTATAAAATGTTCTGTAGGTTGCTTACGATAAGGCAAACACGGTTTCTTGAATTATTTGTTTTATATAGATATGTAAAAGTAGATAAAAACATTACTTGTAATGTTAAAGAACAATTTTATTTTCCATTTTTTAAAAGTAATAATAACAATTAAGAACTATGAGTATTAAATTGAAACTCAAACTGCACTACATATTGGGATTGGCTCAATATTTGCAAATATTGTCCTGAATTTGTTATATCTCATATTTTGGTCAATCCTGTGCAGTTTTGAGCGTATTGGTGCATTGTGGAGTATGCATGCTTGTCTGTATTGATAAGCGCTTTGTCATAATTGGCCTGGTATGTTTTTGTCGTGGTAGTGGCATGTTAGTAGAAAATTCTCTCTAGGTCTGAGACACATTTGATAATGGGCTAGAGTGATCCAGTACCACATACGTTAGCTTTGGTCTTTCAACTGAGAAAGTAAAGCAGCTACAAGCTCATTGTCAAATGTTAAATTGTTCAGTAATAACTGAATTAATACCATTGAATTAATCACAATAATCATTTGAGCCGTGCCATGGGAAAACCAACATAGTGGGTATGCGACCAGCAAGGATCCAGACCAGCCTGCGCATCCGCGCAGTCTGGTCAGAATCCATGCTGTTCGCTAACAGTTTCTCCAGTTCCAATAGGCTTTAAAAGCAAACAGCATGGAGCCTGACCAGACTGCGCGGATGCGCAGGTTGGTCTGGATCCATGCTGGTCGCAAACCCACTATGTTGGTTTTCCCATGGCACGGCTCATTTTACATTGAGCACATCTACTGAGTAATCTTTATAAAATTACACAGAATACATGATCAAGGGATGAATTTCCACAGTTCCCGATACAATTTCGTAAGGGCAAGATATAGATTTCGGCAGTCACACTATAGTTATCATGAAAATCGAATTTTTGGTATTGCACATTAAGAATAATAAAACTATATTACTAAGCAAATTTTGGGAATCTTACACAGACTGTAGATGACAAGGTCTCGGGGATGTATTAAAGGGAAGATAGGACAAACTCTATTGGAATAGATAAATTTGTATATAGAAAGAATATTTTAAGTAAAAACATTCAGATGGGTTATAGGGACTATCATGAATCTCACGTTACTTTGAGTTTTTGCAGCTAACTTTAGCTGGTGATATTATACATTAAAAATTTAAAAGTAAGACAAACGAGTATTATATACAAAACATTTTATTTTAAAACATGATAAATCTGTTTCCTTTTTTGTTAATAATTTGCGTAAATCCAGTTCAGAAAATAGTAGACATCAGCGTACACGCCAGGATAGTTGGCTTGACCACATCCAAATCCCCAACTCACCACACCTGTAAATAAACTCCACTGGAAGCACCAACAACAAGGCAAACAGTGAAATTGCTGACTCTTTGATTGAGTCTGTTCATGAGCAGTAATGGAAAATGCAACACTGCCCCACGCCCCCTAGCAAATTATATTAAACACTCCAAACAAGTATTATCCAAGGGAATGTGTCAAACGTAAATGTGAAACTTTTAAACATACAACATTTTTATAAAGTACATCACTGTACACTTATATTGAATGGCTTTGCAGTCACCAATCATATTAATTTGTCCGAGGGTAGATAGTTTTGGCTTTTGACTTGTTTGGCACAAATTACATTTCAAAGATACATCAGCAAGTTTTGACAATGGTCCTTCAAATGTGTTGTACTATAGCATAGATTATGCACCGACTATTTATCTAAGGAGTCGTATAATAGTAGCAGATATATACTTTCTAGAAAATTAAGTACAGTATACATATTGCATAGATAGTAAAAGTTCATTTACCAACAAGTTCCCATCTGCCCTCTCTGTAAGCAACCAATGGACCACCGGAATCACCCTGACATAAAATGTACATTTCATTAAACTGTTATTTGCACTGTCTATTTTTTATCCATTCTTATTTGTACCATACCATAAAATTCAAGAGGATATCGCTTACCAGAGTTTCATAGTTCTAAAATTTTCAAAGTTTTCCACAGAGCATAAAGGGGAAAGATACACCCTGCCCCGACGACCACGTTTTAGTTTTAATACGTCGAGCTTAATAAAGAAAAAATAGTAGATGGCAACCCAAAGACCAAGAGATGACGTTTGAAGATTTTTCTATTGTTTAGCTCTAGTGGCCAGTTTCTTTTCTTCTAAAAGTCCGTATAGTATGAATATAAATCTGTGAAATTATTTCAACATCAGACCAACGGTTTAGGAGTTGTTGTTTGGAGATTTTACTTGGAGATGCCTTTCATATATTGTATCCTCGCAAAAGTCAACTGTTCTGAATTTAATCATATCCCTTAGGCTAATGCATACTGTCTCTATAAATTCATTGTATCCTCGAGATCCAGTTAAAATTGAGATAGAAAATATATAGCTTCTCAGGTCTCAAATCAGTTAAGGAGACTAACATGTGTGAGGCATGATAACAGAGTTTTGAGTAAATTTGCAAATACTGAACCAGTGCGATGTGAAGTACAATGTTTGTGTATATTACAAAGCAGTATCGAAACCAAACTTATTTGGTTAGTAAACTTGTTAAATATGCACGCTGGCGCTTTGCCGTTAATAGCCTGTTGCACTATGGTGGTGAATGGTTCGATGAACAAATTCGCTGAACCAATAATAATTTATAATGCGATCTTGTATCCTTGCGGAAAAGTCAACTGTTCTGAATCTAATTATAGTCTTTAATGTACACTACATAAATTCGATCCAGTTAATTTTCAGAAAGAAACAATATGTAACTTCTCTGGTTCAAATCATTTAAAGGGCTTTAAATTAATACCAGGAGCTGTATTTTAACCGGAAGGCGAGTTTCGATTGAACATGGACGTATCTCTTTGGCTGTTCTATGTAGATGTGCAAAGATCGATATCCTGATTTTGTTATCAAAACACTTATTTTGTAGCAAGGTACTGAAAAATGTCAATATAAGAATTGAATGTTACTTTTGTGCATTTAAACGGGTACAAAACCACATTGGGACACCTTGCAAATGTTCCAAGAATCACTAACACCCAATCTGTTATATACCCGTATAAACGCACAAAAATAGTTTTCAGTTGTTAAGTGAATTGAAGTACTTAAAACCAGTGTAATAACTTTGATCAGCGAAAAGTCATAGGAGATCATTTGACTTTGTTGGTAGCAAAGCAGCGAAGAAAATGTTTACCTGACAAGCATCCTTTCCTGTATTTCCCGCACACAACATTGTACCATCTATTTGACCTGCATTACCAGTTTGTGTGTCGCAGAAATCATAGTTTAGAATTGGCTTCCAAACATATTTAAGAGTTGATGAGCTATCACCGCCTGCACAAGATAAATAGCTTCATGCAATATAAGTTTACGATGGCATGCAAAAGAATAATAGTAACTGTTCTAGTATTTTACTATAATGGTAATCGGGGCGCTCTATTGGTTTAATATTTCTGTCTGACAAAATTTTCTTTGTTAGGCATATATGGTACCCAATCAGAAATGTTCATTTTGATTACATAATAAGGAAAGGACACAGACCGAAAAAAATGTCAGGAAACATTTCCAAAGGAACAGGTACACAAGGTACTTCGCTCATCAATGCTACTTTAGCCATGTCTGTATAACTTAAGTAATGCCCATTGTTAGTACTTGAGATAATTATTTTGTTCGGCACATCGTACAAAATGACACAACATAGTTGGATACAGTACAGCAAGGATCCAGACCATGTGTCGGCAGTCTGGTCAGGATCCATGCCTATCGCTTTCAAAGCCCATTACAATTAGAGAAACCGTTAGCTAACAGCATTGATATTTATTGCTCTTATTTCGAATATAAGTTTCTATTCATTGTCTTCTTAATATAGGTGTATCAATTTCATGTCGTGATTTTAATCATTCCAGGTGGGCGGCTCAATCTGGTAGTCTGGTGGAGATCAGACGTTTCCTGTTTCATATAATCATACTAACAAAGACTCCGTTCTACGACTGATTCATAGTATTTGATTCTATTACTTTCTTTGCCGGCACATTTTCCTCAATCGCCCCCTCCCCTCTTCCCTCTTCTCTCTCTCTCTCTCTCTCTCTCTCTCTCTCTAACTACCCTTTGTTTCAGAATAAGTGACCTTCACTTGTGGTTCCCCACCCTGATACTACAGCATCTTCATTGTCTCGATAGTCTCTGCTAGCAAGGCAGGCAGGCGAAGCGAATGTTCCACTCAGATCAGTAGGGAACACGTTATTGAACTCTGAAAAAAAAAAACAACATAAAAACAACAATCTATCTATGAATCTGCAAATGAATTCAGATGTATTATTTCCTGAAAGATTGTAAGTTACCATATAATCTAAAATGGATGTTTTCTGTTTTATTAAAACTATGTTATTTGTCTTGCATTTGGAATAGAATATGTCTTCGTTAGGACAGCGCCTCTTTTATGCCAAATAGTGGACATGTAATGGTTCTCTAATTGAATGTATATAGCATAAGATTCCGAATAATGTACGTTGATTTTGGAAGTAAGAGGTAGACTAATGATACACTGTGGTCTTGATCTCAGCATCGCCAATATAGCGTCAACAAGTTTAATGTTATCATCATAAATAAAGGATTTCAACATTAGAGATGAAACATGGACACGTTCTATTTCAGACAATTGTAATTATGGGCATTAGTTTGTAATCATACAATTATTGTCCTCTCTATTTACTCTCCAACAGACAGAAAGGCAATTGTGATAGTGATTAAGATTTAACCCAGTGAACATGAAAATGGCCATTAATATAAACCTAGTAAAATTGTAGACTTATCTCTTTAACTAAATTGGGCCACGTCTAAAGGTACATAAAATACTAAAGGTAACAGAAAAATAAGCCAGCAACTATTAACAAAGTTTTATTTCTAAAAGTAACAACTCAGATACCTCGAAAATGTTAACTAGCCGTAAATTCCACTTACAATATTCAAGAATAGTCCAAACACTTTTCTGAACAAATTCAAACTCATTCAGTATTAATTTCAAATTTCTCACTCAGAATAAAATCTGAATTTAGTATATTCAAGGAATATAAATCCTTTCTTTAAAGATTTTTTATCCACAGTGTTAATGTAAATTTATCGAATGTGGTGATACGTTGCTATCAAGAAATAAAACTTTTCAGTATGATCTTACATGGTGTTCTACTCTGTCCTCTCAGACAGCTTCCTATTCAAAGCATCATGGAAGGTTCAAGCACTTTCATTTTAAAAAATGAAAAACAGATTCTATCAAATCCGAATAACTTTAAATGATAATATAAATACCCGGTTGATAGAATCTTCTAGAAAACCATAGACATGAAATAACATATTGACATACATGAAGTCTTAAAACTAGAACAGCCTTTACAGTAAACAATGAGTCATCAAGATAAAAATGAATAAATACAGTGAACATAATGGGCAATGACATGTAACAATTGCACCAAAATGTGTTTGTTTGTTTGTTTTGGGTTTAACGCCATTTCTAAACAGCATTTCAGTTATGTAACGGCGGGCAATTAACCTAACCAGTGTTCCTGGATTCTGTACCAGTACAAACCTGTTCTTCGCAATTGCCATTTTCCACACCCGGGAATCGAACTCACGACCCCTCGACCCGTATTTCAACGCTCTCTCTGAACTAAGCGGGTCGACTCCATCAAAATTAGTGGAATAATTTTGGTATCAAAAATTTCTTCACATTATCAGCTCGTATAAACATGGTTTTAAGTCAAAACGTAGTTGTGAATCACAGCTAGTTAGTTTCACCAAGAAAATATTAATAAACAGAAATTTTAGTAAGACTTTTAATAAGGCTGACTAGCATAAGCTTATCTTTAAACGACGTAGCCTATGCATAAGTATATGTCAGAAACTGTGTCTTTCTATTTCTAAAATCGCACTCTCAGCGGTTTGACGTGGATTGCCAAAAGTCATGTTCCTAACCCATTAACCCATCTCCTCTAATGTCTCTTAATGCCAGATCTTAGGTGCCTTTATCTTTTGTACAAATGACCTCCCGTGAATCTTTTTGCAGAGGAAAGAGTTGTTCGCGTTACCATATTTTCTCTACAGAATGAAAACCTCACATAATGACCGGCAATCTCGAGATATTCGCATGGAAATTATTCCTGACAAAGGGGAACTCCTAAGACTTTTGAGAAAAAGAAAGCTTACATTCTACTTAAATCCAGATAATTTATAAACATGATGCAAAATACGTAGGGGTAACTATCTGCCGCGACGAACTTGCATGGATCGTGTTTATTATTAAATAATTCCCAACAGAAATATAAAACTTCAATAAACAGGCCAAAGAAACACAATGTTAGACTACAAATAGAATACAACTCCACTGTTTCGCAGAAATATTTGTTTTTCAAGATTCAGATCTGTTTCCAGATGTATAATATTTAGAGTTATACAAAGATTATGTCCGATATATTATATGTCCTAAAGAGGTAAACTCTTACACAGCGTTGTTACACAATGTACCAGTGATGTTTCCTTCTTCAACAAGATACAAAACCATTTTTTGTATGTTGACCATCGCCACCTTACGTCCACTTAGTTCATTTTGAAATTGTTAACACGAAATAGGCAACTTTTCTCAAACAATAATATAGAAAACTTAAAACTTACATTGTATACAATCTTTCTCTAGGAAGTTTTCAGGATGATTTCAATAACACAAGAGTAAAGGCTTCTTTACATATTTTATATCAGCTGCTATTGAAATATGTACACCAGTCATTCCGGGACATGAAATGTTAATGTAATTAGGAAATGTAATGGTTTCATTTCTATAAAGTACCGGTTTATTTGTCCCGTCTCCGCACGTACTGGTTTGGTTTTCGATTATCTTCAACGTGAAATAAACTGAACAGAACATATCTATATCTTTGGCATATTAAAATGAAATTATTTGGATCTTCTAAGGCAAACTTAACAAAGTCTATCATGGTTTATGCTTTGTTGTTTCTTTACGCTGTTTACGAGCACTGATATGAAACTTAGTTATTAATTGTCTGTATTATTTCTTACCAATAATACTAAGACAGTATTTATATTTATAATCAAGCTTTATTTTTTGTAAACAAAAGGAACATTGTTTTCTCTTAAGTCACTTCTACAAACCTGAATAAAATTGTTTAAAATTCGGCACAAATATAATTTATATTCATTGATGCTTCCCATATGAACCAAAACTCGTATGCATACAATATATCCTTCAATTTAGAGACATTCTTTTCTTTTCGTGAGTCACTTAATAACAAAGAATATATTGCTTGAATTCAGTACCTTTAACAAATATTTAACAATTCTGATAAGTCTGCATATGCATAATGGAAAATGCCCCAATTCGCCATAAACGCCATATATAAAGCTGGAAAGTAACCACATATTACCTATAACTGTGTCGGTGTAACATTATCAGCCCCACCCCCACCAAAAAAAAAGCGCGACACACACACACAAACAAAGGAAAAGAGAGAGAGACAAAATACTTACTAATGATTGCGATATCATTTGCCATTGTTCGACTGTTATATCTCCTATGTGAGATTATGTCTGAAGCTTGAAAAATCTGTCGGCTTCCCGGCTCAGTGGTTTTATGCATTCCGAATACCACAGAATAACGATTCACCCGATTTCTGAGAAAATAGAAGTAACTATTTAACATCTTCTCCCGACGTCTTTTTAAAGTTTGGGCAAATAAGGTTACTAGCGGACAAGTATAATTGAGATTATCGAATGATCGTAAATAATGACCTCTGCTGTCCATCCAGTTAACTGGACAGAAAAATACGTCAAATTTACACCATAAGTACTATTCAGTCGACCACAATGCTAAATTTATTTTATGATTAGAGTATATCGTGTTTGTAACTTGATATCTCATAACTTAAAGAGATAATACTATTAAATCAATCTCCTAAAAGGACACCATTTAAAAACCCTAAAGGAAAAGATGACGCTTCCTTACTCCTTAGGTGATTGAAAGGTTATCAAAACTACAAAGAAGTAGTAAAATTTATGTAGAGAGTACGTACTCGACACAATGAGCTGCTGTGACAACCACCACTTCACCTCTACCACCAAGCACATAGGTACCTCCACAAATGAGATACCCATTTTCTACTATTCCAACCTAAAGGGCATATAATATAATGGGATAAGATTATGTGTTATCAAATATCTTTTTAAAAGAGCTTCTAATTTAAATTTTCATAGTTTCTTTACTTTGAACTATATAAAACTTGCCCTGATTGTTGATGTATGTTAGTATAAAATTATTATCTAAATGAATTCCGAATCACACCATTATTATGTGTTAACTATTTCATAATTAAACATAACTCGTTACGATTTTACACTTCAAAATACTTTTGCAGCTAAAAAAAAACAACTCATGAAAGCATTTACGTAATTGCGGAATGATGTCTCGTGGCGTTTCAAAAGCGATTATCTGTAGCGTAACGTTATTTTCGCAAAATATTTTTCCGAACCCAGAACTATACGAGGAACGTACTTGCCAAGGAAAATCACCAGAATTTGCATTTTGACCTCCAACGATATACGAAGATGCAACGTTTGGTGTTGGGTTGAAATGTGACTGACCACAGATCTGTGCATCAATAGCTGGATATGTGAATATTTGTATGGAAAAAAAAGAAGAAAAAATCTTTTATATCTGTTACTTTATTAACTTTATTTAAATGAAAATTGACAAGTTTAAAGTAATATCTACGTCGGCATTGTTATTGAAGTAGAATGCACAGTGTGTATGTTTAGCATGTTAAGGGGTAATGTGACAGTTGTGTGGGTTTTTTATATAGACAAAGAAGGAAAAATTTTACCTAGCGGAGAGAATGTTCTTAAATTTTGCATGATCATAGAGCATCATATTAGAAACAAATTTATGCCAAAACAATTGGAGGTCCCGGTGCTACTTTTTGAGTTATCTGCCCCTGAATGCGAGTTTTTTGCTCTTTTAGGTCATTTTCAAGGGCAGATAACTCACGGTAATGGTTAGTTACACTTTTTTTGATATCAGATTAGTGTTTGTTACTTTATTTCCTGCAACTGTGCAAAATGTGCAGGAATTCTATGAGACGGATTTTATTCTATAGTTGCATACGCAAACAAATAGAAAATTTCTTCCAATTATGCCTCTTTTTTCAAAAAAATGCAGTATGTTTACTCATCGAAACACAGCAAAAATTCTGTTTAATAGAATGGTTTAAACCTTCGCATAATGACTGGAAATGTAAAAACAAAAAATAATGTGAAATGAAATAAAGTATCCTTTTGCTAAATTTTGAGCTATCTGCCCTTGAAAATGACTTAAAAGAGCAAAAACTCCCATTCAGGGGCAGATAACTCAAAAAGTAGCACGGGACTCCCATTTTTTTTGCATACATTTGTTTCTAATATGATGCTCTATGATCATGCAAAGTTTAAAAATATTATCTCCGCTACTTAATTTTTTTTCTTCTTTGCCTATATAAAAACCCATGCAATTGTCCTATTTCCCCTTAAGAGAGAGTGGAGAAAAAAGAAATATTTTCAATCTTAAGAACTTTAACGTATGACGAGTATGCAAGTGTGGAACTGAGTATTTAAATAATAAAAAACTAACACAAAAATTTCTATTTATATCTATTTGTTAAATATGTTTCGGCTCGACGCCTTCATAACAACATAAATTTAAAAATTAGATATCATAAATGCAAATTGTAAAATTTGTTTTTTCAAACTGAGGAAATACAAATTTTGAACTGTTGAATATAATACCAGTAACTCCTAAACTTGCTATTTTACATCTATCCTAAATTGCTTCCTTTCTCAAGTTAATTTGCTCACTAATTTAACTTTTACTTAATTCATGCTGTCTGCATTATTATTTTTCAAATTATCACGTTTACTTTTTATAAAGACTTCAGGTGTAAACGAGTGGCATTTGCATTCAAAATTTTTTTCAAAGTAGTATGTTTCGAATTAAGGTTCCATGATTTTCATTTCATTCAGAAAAATAATCCCTTTGAACTCACCACTTAAAACTGTCAAGAAAAAAGCTAATTCAAGTTCCATCTTTAAGAAATTCAAAAGTGCATCCGTTCAGCCTTTATATATCAGGCCAATTTAATTTGAATTTGAATTCACATATTTATTATCAATGTGTTATGTCTTTGCTTACATTATATTGATTAATTGTAAGCAATGCATTACAATACGTTACAATGATGTGAGTAAGGTTTCAGGTTTGACTTTGTTCCTTTTATAGAAAAGTTGGCAGTTTATGCTATTTAAGTTTTTTAACTTAACTATTTTAGTGATTTAAGTTCGACTGTGATTAAACCTTCAATTTAATTTGAACCACAATCGAATCCTCTTCCTGGAAAAAAAAATACTGGTGTCCCTAGCGGGCTTTGAACCAACGACCCCCAGGTTGAGCAGCAAACGCATTTATCACCAGCACACCCCTTTGTTGAGGTCTTAGTAAAACAACTGTTTGCTTCAAACATATTCTTGCCAATTAATTTGAAAGTATAATTTTGAACTCACATTATATTAAAATCAATTCAATTTAATAAAATTAACAATGCTAAAATAAACGATCCATAACAAAGTTAAGTTATAACCGATGATAAATTGCACAGTGTCTATTTATCCCGCATTAAAGAAAACGGTTCTAAACAAAACTAAAAACAAACATTTGAAATCAAATACGTAGGGACCATGTTAAGGGCATAAAAGTCATAAAGTTAGATTAAAACTAGGCAACATTCCTGCTGCAGATCAACATACATACTGAGCTAAACAAAAGGCTTAATAATCTGTGTTTTTAAAACAAAGTTACTGAAATAGACAATCCATATTTACTAATGCTGATAATTTATAGGTCAGTTGTTTTCGCAGGAAGGAATGTCATTTTCAAAAAAGAAAAATACTCATGGGGAAAAATGCAAGAAAAAGAATCAAAGTTTTAGAAACCGTTTATTTTGTCTATTGACCAGATCAAGTTATTCCACTTTTTATGGTACGTTGTGTTTACAAATCATGTCATATAGCCTTTTCCTTATATACAGTCGATATTTTTATTTTCTTGAAGCTCTACAATTACGGAAAATTGTTGTAATAAGGAATATTTATCAACAAAATGCATATCTATAATAATAAGAATTTAAGTTTGTGTGCATATCCACACTGAATTTTTAAACATGTTGAATAAATATAACATGAAAAGACATTGTAATATCTTCTATTCGCCATATGTTTGACGTCTTTGGAGTGAAATAAAGATTTGCCATATGTCTTTATTATACCTCACATAAATGTCCAATGCAAATTTCCCATTAGTTTAACTTGAATAATATATCATATTCCCCAGTGATTTTATATCACATGCGCAAAATCGTTATTTTCAATTTCTGCGCAGGTGATATGATCCATAATTTCATATCACATGCGCAACAGCGTTATTTCGTTTTACTGCGCATGTGATATTATTTTTTCATATCACCCGTTGAAAGATTGATACTTTCGCATTGATTAAAAGACTGAGTCGATTTTTTCAGACGAGGCGCTTATATAATTATACATTAGGATTAAATTACCCTTTTCTGGTGCTCTTGCATGTGCGAACACGGCCGAATTTTCTTTTTTATGCTACGTGCAAAATATTTGGAAAACAATTTTTCATCAAATATTGAATCGAAACTACCACAATAAGTTTGGAAATGATCTAACTAAGAAAATGAGCGCTCACACTTATATGTTTCATTTAGAAGTTATCGCCGTTTTTCGAATGCTACTGATTGTCGCAATGTTGAAATATTAGAATAAATATAGGGGTCAGCGATATGTAAACGTCTCGACTAAATCTGTCAAAAAAGTCTTATTACACAGCAAAGTCGCCGCAAATTATGAGTGCTAACAAGTAAAGATTCTTTAATTCTATCTTCATTATTTGGTTAGTAATTATTATGTTCATTTTCCAGTAAATGCTTGGACCCTTATAAGCTTTCGGTATAATAAGATAAATATTGTATTCCTGAGAGGGTGACATGAAAAATATTCACCCCTCGAAATATGAATATAGACCTCGGCTGGCGCCTCGGTCAATATTCATATATCTCGCGGTGAACATTTTTCATATCACACTCTCAGGAATGCAATATTTATATAATATTACCCAAGTGTGATAAAGTTTTGACGTTGACGTCGTTTAAAGTATATATAAGTGGTTGGTGAAATTGACTTTGTTAACGATAGGCAAGAAAAGAACAAGTTTCAATGTTCCAGCCGTGATAACCAGAATACAGTTGTTTCTTTCCATACTTTCTAACGAAATCTTTATAGGTTTTGACGAAATCCAAATTCTTCTCAATTTTGAACATTATCTGAGGGTCAAGGTTTAAGATGTAGGTATATTAATTGAATTTGTAAATATTTGGGCATTTGTTGTGACAGGCTTTAATTGTATTCAAGCTTCGGCCTGTTGAAATACTCGCTGTTACTCTGTACGTTTGTTCATTTGTTCCTCCATGTCTCTACCTTGTGGTCTTTGTTCTGGAGGCCAGAACTCCTGATTCTTTTGCCTGACCCATCTCTTTATGCTTAACACTTGTGTAAAGTTTTTCTTATATTGTGGTATACCGGAGACATGAAGTAAAACTTAAAGAAGAACAAACAAACTTATGAATATACATATTAAAATGCGATAACTATTAAGCCCTTTTTCAGAACATTTTGATAAATTCTGTATGGGTCATGGACGTTTGGAGATGAATAATTTCTTTGTCTTAAATCTTGTATCAGACTCTGGCCACTGACGTTGAAAAAGATTTAATCCAATAGAAATGGTTTGGACCGAACAAAAGAGACCAAAGGGCTATGATTTCAGCGGGTTGAAAGAGCTTAGTAATTCGGTAGACTGGCGATGGAAGATTGAAAAACAAAAATCTCATTCTTTAATGAACATAGCGATAACATATTTCAAACTAACGCAAAGTCTCATATGTTAGTATCTTATTCAACTCGTTTAGTAAATTCAATATGAAAACCTGTAGATCCGTTGTAAAAATCATTGACTATTTTCTGGGAGAGTTTCCAAAAATTTCGCTCAATAACAAGAACGATGTCACTCAATAATTTTTGCACAATTAGACATTATTTTTTTCGATTTAACGTCGCACCGACACATAATAGGTCATATGGCGACTTTCCAGCTTTAATGGAGGAAGACCCCAGGTGACCCTCCGTGCATTATTTCATTACGAGCGGGCACCTGGGTAGAACCACCGACCTTCCGTAAGCCAGCTGGATGGCTTCCTCAACTGGCTTACGGAAGGTCGGTGGTTCTACCCATGTGCCCGCTCGTGATGTGATGAAATAATGCACGAATGGCACGATTTGACTTAAAATTGCAACATGTAAAGTGACATTCTCAACACCATATTCAACTGGAGAACACGGGAGCTCGATAAGATAAAAGAACGTTACAAAATTCTGCCCGATATACAATGCCCTACATGGTGATGTCCTAACCTATATAAAGGACATGATAGAATTATGCAAGCCGACCAGGAACAATAGAAATGTAGATACAAGATTGCTTTTAAACTTAAAAGTAATATCCTACTTAGTAAGTTGCCGCTAATTTATTTTCAGACCACTATTGCACGCCATTTGACACAAGAAACTGACAATTAGGAATAAAATGACACGAAGGAAGCACAGCATACTCCTATCCTGATCCAGTTTCAACAGGTTTTTTTACATTTAAAAATAATCACACAGGTCATATTACAAGGTATTAGCCCTAAGGCCTAAGGATAAGGGAGCTATTTTAACTGCGACTGGAATATCGCCGGGAATAATCAATGTTTATTGATGGCAGCTTAAACCAGTTTATGTCATTCAGGCAACACACTTATCCTACACTGAAACAGCCAGAAACCAGACACATTGATATCTTTGAAATGATATTATAGAAGCCAACTGCAGCAAGGGCGTTCCGATTTTCTCATTTTCAACATACGATTTCCTGCTTTCTATGCTTTCGTACATGGACACGACAATTGAAATAATTATTTCAACCTTACTTTATTTGATGCAAGATAAAACACACGGTGGCCACGTTAGACGTCTAAAAGCTACAAGGTTAAAGGAGTCCCCATGTAATATAGGCCTATTCTACTGTACACAATTTAGTGCGTAAATGTATGCTATGCAAATGTAGTTCATTTTTGTATGGGGGATCGTTTGATTTTTAGATGTGACTTTTGAATAGAGCTTTCACGGATCACTGGGCGTGTGATTGTTCTTTTTCATTCATTCGTTCCAGCTAATCTAAATTGGAAAAAAAAATCAAAACTTTATGATTTAAGTATAACAATGACGTTTAGTTCACTTTTCGAAACATGTGACAATATTCGTTTATAAATGATATACCCATAATATTCTTTGCATGCATAAAACACACCCAGACTCGGTTTGACTGAGTCTTTTTGTTAGCGTAATGAAACTTGCAACACCTCTTACTCCCCTAACGCCGGCTATAATAAATCAAAGCGCTCAAAGCGCTGATGGTGGCTGCTAATCAATGTTTAAAATATTACAAAGAAAGCTGAGAAATTGTTAATATAAACTATAAGAACTTTTTTTGCATTTTTTTTTTTAATATTCGGCTTTGGTTTCAAAATTAATCCTTTTTCACTGCCAGTCATTGTTTACATACACACTGATTCAGTCTTTAACGAATAGTTTTGGTTGTTTGTGAGGAAAACGACAACATAAATTACATCGAAAATGTTTTACTATGAATAAATAATATAAGCTTTTTCTCCAAATCATTCAGCTTTTAAGATTTCTTTTTAAAGCTTTTGGGCAGTGTCTGTCATGAATTATTATACACACTGATTTAGTCCGTATCAGATAGCTGTGGTTTTCATTCATGAGACTTTTGTGAAAGAAAACAACACAAACATGCACCACAGATGCACCTCAGAATGTCAGTTCTGCAGCTAGTGTATTTTAGAGGTGCATTAATTATCACTCCTTGGCAAAAATGCTGGACATTAAGTCAGACAAACTTAAACTTTAGTCAGACCGAGAAAAAAGTCGAAAATATGTAACTGGCGAAACGAAACCGTTTTACTTTTTATACATATATTTGTATCCAGATATATTGAGACGCACCATGAGAAAACCAGCATTGTGCGTTAGCGAACAGCAAGGATTCTGACCAGGGTGGTGTATGGATCCGCAGTTTGATTTGGGCCCATGCTGGTCACAAATGCACTATGTTGTTTTTCTCATGGTGCGACTCGAATGAATTTAGCTGAAGTGAGCAGAATCTGTCTTGAAACAATTCAATTTTTAAGTTGGTCAAATCTGTTATCCGACGACTTGCTACAGTCTGACACATTGCCTTTTCAAAAAGGCGAGTATTAGTATCATCGCTGCGCCCACTTTCATGGGCTTACAAGTTGATGAAATCGTGATACAGTAGCACCACTTAGTCAAAGCGAGCTTGAAACACTTCTCAGCTTGGGCGACCTGTGGGTTTCCACGTTGATAATTCGTGTTTTGTCAGACGAAATTATACCGAATACATGTGTATCTATGCATACATATAGTATCTTATATTGTACATATGCTGAAGGAAGATTATCCGTGAGGGAATATTATTTAGAAAACATACATGCCTTTGATTCTCACGGCAGGTCACATTGCAAACCATATCGAATGAATTTTAACTGAATGTTCTTTTATTTTTGTTCACTCTCGTATTGTAAGCATGTTTTAGTATATTTTGTTCTTGATATAACGATGAACTGTACATGTTCAAGTTATATCAGTAAAGTACTGTTCTGTTCATAAATCATCTCACTAAATTTGCGCTAATTGGTGTTAATTGGCAGTATCAACGCCTGAGGAAATCCATATCACTGCTGATTATCGATTTTCTATAAATAGCCTAATCAACATGCGGTCATATTTTTGCGTGCTTGAAACGAAAACGAGACAATGCAGTCGAAAATTCAGTAACATTCTTAGATCACTAGGGTTGCATTAATATAATATCTTACAATTGATAGCTATGACGAAATTTAAGTTTGTTTTGACATATTTGAAAAGTATTTTCAACTTGCAGGAAAAGCTGTCAGCAGTACAAACTGGTATTGTCTATGGACCGGAAATGTTTGGAAACTTTTCCGTTGAAATTCCGTTTCTATTTTTAGCCGCGGATTATTGCTATCAGAAGTGTTATTCTTTATCAAATAAAGCCTTAAATTTCGGAAGTTATACATGTGACACTGCGGTTAGGAAACATTTTTGAATTGTCAGTCTGGATTCCCAGGCTAGGTTTCTATATACATAAGCTACCTTTTTCAACGTTATAAGCTACGTGACCTCTTGGGCAGTACTATGCAATAGCTAATCAATATCATCGCTCCAGTTCAGGTGACATGAGGTCATCGTTTATTCACGTGACCATAAATTTGCATATTTGTATTCATACACGTTGTTGTTTTAATTAAAACGTTTACCTCAGTTTGTATTGATTTTAGTCGCCGAATTTACATTAAAAATGGTATTAAGGCATATATATGCACGTTGTGTAGATAATTGTTTACCTAGAAAGCTTGGAACTATTTTTGGTTGTGTTGTTAGGATGGTCTTAAGAACTGACACGATTTTTCAAACGGAGTATTCTTTTGACACTGGTGGCAGCTAGCAGCCACCAAAAATACAGTCGAAGCACGATATTTTGATAAGTTTGCTGTTAGCGTAATACAGTCGCAACACGGTATTTAAAGTTTGCTGTTAGCGTAATGAAACTTGCAAAACCTCTCACTCCCCTAACGCCGGCTATAATAAAAAAAATGGAGTCGCAATGTTCAGAGTTAATGTCCGGTTTTAAATTAAATTTGTTTTACTCGAATGTACATGTAATATAAGGCAAACCCGTGTCTATCGGCCAGTCAAGGGAATATACAAACTTGACTGCTAATGGCAAGTGACCATTTAACACAGATAGTAATATTTTCATGAATATGAGCATTTTCTGTGGAAGGTATAATACACTTCTATAGAATAAAGGCATCGTGTGTATGAAATAATCTCTGGTATAACTGAATGGGAGATTACTTTTGGTATTTTCAAATGAACAAAAAGCAGAACTGTTTTCATTGTTTCCGAAATATTGACCGTGAGCCTATATGGTGTAGCATGACTTTTCATGGGGTTAGAAGACTCATGCCGGCATGAAAAACAGCGGCTATTTACGGCATAAAATAAATGGCTGTAATGCAGTAATTTGTAGGGGGAATTCAAAGTGACTGGTCATGGCATGTACACTCTTACGAAAGGTGACCGTTAACAAAAAATTGACTGTGTTTCAAATATATTGGAATGAATTTTTCTGATGCAATACACGTTTATAGTGAACAAAATAATTACAAAATAATGCAATGTTTTTTTGTGTACAGACAGGATTTTTCAAATAATATGTCATGTAATTAAGTTCACAGTGTAAGAAGGAATATATTTTTGGCGTGTGATGATAAGACATGATTAGGTTACTGTCCTGAGATAATTTTGTTATAACCAGGTGGCTTAAACATGAATTGACATTTAAGTCAGTCGCTATCAATGTAGGTTATTTTGCTGGCCAAAGTTTGGTAATGACAAGCTATGTTCTAATTACTTTTGTTCTATCATTTAAAATATTTATGAGCAAGCACTCAAGTCCCTCGTGAAATCCTCAGGTCTTTATTCCTTAATTTATGCAGATGACTGATTTGTTAAAAGATTTAACAAAGTTTAGTCCTTCCTTAATGTATATTTTTGTTGATAGACTTCCTGTTTCTAAGTGCGGCCATTTAGACCTTTATGAATATACAGTTATTACGCTGATGTTAGACTGTTGTTTGTATGTCTTTTTAATCACTTGAAATCACTTCATCACCAGTGAATGTCAAGATATATCTCGTCAATAATAAATAGTTCTGGTGGAATCCATTAAATTGGTGTCTTCATATACCCGGGAGTGAGCAAGCCCTACATGGATTTATGTGCTGGAGGAATGTGGTGAAATAAAGTAATTTATATAGCAGATACTGTAAAGAAAAAGAAATCGCCAAACAAGAATGACTAATATTTGACAGAAAACAAAACCGCTATCAATGCTTAAATGAGATCTTTAAAAAATAAAATGTCTTTAACAAAAACGGTAATAAGAAGAGATTAAGAAGAGATTAAACAGAAAATGAAACATATGTACGTCGATTTATGACACTCAGTTAAACGACGAATAGAAAGGAATGCGAGACCGATTTACGAACAATCTGTGGCATAAAATCTGTCTACATCGTGATTAAGATAAGATGTTTGATTATCAAATTGTAATATTAGTAGTAGTCGTGACCAAAATGTCTTCTTAAAAGAACATGACCTAAAATTGAGTCCACCAAATGTTAAAAGAAATTATCGGAAAGAACTTTTCTTCCTACATTGACAGTATTGTTCACGAATATGTAGTTTATTATTAAAGTGAATTATAGGTTGTTTTGTTGTTGCTTTTTTTGTGTGTTTTTCAAAAACAATACACAATATAATGTTATCCATATGTACGTGTAGTAAGACATTTCATTGTAATCTATATATGATATATGATACAATGCTGAACGTAAAACCATTCATAATTTGCATGTCATGTTATGTTACCTGTTGTTGTAAATAAAATAGAATAAAAGGTAAAAAAAAAAGTGAATTATAGGACCAATAGGCCTTTTGTCCTTTGATGTACTTATATCATTTTTTAGAATTTATATATACACATGTCACAATAATGAAGTATAATACTCACTTACTTTTTTTTCTTAAATGTAGACACTTTTTGGAAATCAATTGTATGTATCTTTTCATGAATGAAACGACGTTAAAATCTAGGTGAAACTAACTTCTTTTTTTTTTTTTTTTTTTTTTTTTTTGTTAGTATTCTCAGATGTGAGCCAAAATAATTGATGTCATAGTCTTAAAATTAATTCTCCTCCGCAGACAAAGAAAATCTGAATGGGCATATCGAGCTTAAATATATGAAAGGAATAGGTCTTTAAACTTGAACATACCATGGGGACAATATATCATAGAAGAAAAAAAAGAGCAGGGGCATTTTTAAGAAAAGATGACGTTTCATTGCCCTGCAATTTTGCCAACGAAGAACTTGGAGTTTCCTGTTCCTGAGGTACTAGTACGTTCTTGTTTTTATTGCGTACGGCCTCCGTGACCAAATGGTTTAACCACATAAAGTTTTTAAAAAATCTATTTTTGTTAACATTTGTTTTAAATGATCGCAGTGCTTGAGAGTTACGATGTCTTGTCTCCGGACGGTCATTAAAGATACTTTCATATATACATCGAACAAGGATGTGAAATGTATCTATAAGAGAGTGGGGATCTCTTGTATCTATAGATCTAGTAATAAATATGATTTATTTAGACTTTTACGGAACTTCTGATATATGACACTGCAGATCCATCACAAGCTTCTGATAAATTTTCATGGATTTCCTTTCCTGTTTTCCCTCTCAAAAACTAAATTTTTATGTACGCACGCTGTTCAGCTTGACTTACCGTGGCCATGACGCTAAAGCGACGTCTAAATGACGTCACAGCGTGATGACGTCATATGACGCACATACACGTATTCGGCGTCGATTAATAGCGTGATAGTTGATGGCCATGCGTGCCAGGTTTTATTACCTTGCGATATAAGATGAAAAAGATATGGGACAATTATCAGAATTGTTTTGATGACCCTCGGACATCCAATTAGTTCTGATAATGGTCTTATAGTGAGCAAATTAAAACAAATAATGTCATACCTGTACTATATTCCTTCAAAGTATTGACCTCTGCTTCGGATTTCCGCATTCCATCTCTTCGGAAGATCAGCGATTCCCGTTGCTAGACAACCATCGGAGATGCTTCGCAGTTTCTTGGCCACATTCGTATTTATACATTGTATAGAATGTGACTGATATAACGTTTCCCCAGTCGCATGGAACAATGGAACATGAAACAATTGTCCATGTAGGCTTTTTTCAAAAAGGACGTGACCCATCAAACAAGAGGGGCATGAAGACCCTGGATCACTCACCTCTGAGTAATATGAGCTACATGTTTCAAATGTCAAGCTAATGCTGAAATATTCAGAGAGTAGGTTACATTCATAGCTGCTGAAAGTCAGTGATAAGGCCGGTGTGCAAAACTGTATATGTCATCCAAATTTCAAGGCTGTATCTTAAAAGAAACAAGAAAGTAGGTCAGCAGGTCTAGGTCACAGTCAAGTGACCCTTAATTACTTGGGTCATCAGGTAATTATAATTTAACATTCTAGGAAATATGATCAGATAATTTTTGAAGTATTTTCCTATATAACTCATACACAAGTGGCCGTGGGGCGGGGCCTCTTTTCACCCCAGGGGCATTATTTCAACAATTTTGTTAGAGAACCACTAGGCAATGCTACAAACTATCAAAGGCCTAGGCCTAAACTTTCAGACAAGAAGAGTTTTAAAGTTTGTTTTCCTATATAAGTCTACGTAAAATTTGGGGCCCACTGGGCGGAGCTTCTTGTAACACCAGAGGCACAATTTGAACAATATCTAATTTAACAGTTTAGGAAATATGATCAGATAATTTTGAAGTAATTTTCCAAAATAACTCATATACAAGTGGCCCATGGGGTGGTGCCTCTTTTTACCTAACGGGCGTAATTTGAACAATTTTCTTAGAGGACCTCTGGACAATGCAACAGACCAAATATCTAAGGCCTAGGTCTTGCAGTTCCAGGCATGAAGATTTTTAAAGTTTTCTCCTATATAAGTCTATTTAAAGTTTTGGACCCCATTGGTGGGGCCTCATTTTACCTCAGTAGCATAATTTGAATAACCTTGGGCAATACTACATACCAAATTCAAATGCCTAGGTCTTGTGGTTTCAGACAAATTTTTTCAAGTTTTTTCCTACAAAAGTCTATGTAAAACTTGCGAAATGGGCCTCTTTTCACCCCAGAGGCATGATTTAAACAATCTTCATAGAGGACTATGAATTCACATGCCAAATAGTGAGGGCTAACGCCCTGCGGATTGGTGTGGATCTGCACAGTGGGTTTGGAGTGTTTTTCTTTAATTTTTAGATAATTGTTAACGAACGCATGACGGAAGACGCACGACGAACGACAGACATGGAGTGGTCACAAAAGTTCACAATTCAGATAAGCATAAAAGCTAAGAACTTAGTGACGCTAATTTCGCAGGTCCTAGTGTAAAGTATAACGTATACCGAAATATTAATAACAAATTGCATTTGGTGTTATGATGTTAAAAAAAATGTTACCAGTCTTGTGCTTAAATAGGGCATGCTTGAATTGATTTTTCTAAACGAATCTAAAATAATCCCTTAGTCAATGCATCTCATACACAGACTGTCACCAAAAGCTTTTCAATAGCCTTCAGAATTATGTTATCGATGAAAACCTTCTTCTTTGTGGAAATACTTCTTTACCAGACGGCGAAAGTAAGTAGTAATAAATGTCTTTATTTTCAATCTGAAAAGTAGATCCCTCGGAAGCACTGAGAACAGGGCAAACAGTGAAAAGTGCAGAGTCTATTTGATTATGTCTGTTCATGCGCAGTAATGGAAGATTCAACATTGCCCACGACCCCTAGCACCGACTTAAGCAGTACTCAATTTTCAAATCTAAATATGTTGAAATCAATGAACCCGAATGACCAAGTTAGCATGTTAATATTATTATGTATATTGTTGGGAATAAACATCTTTAATCCAAGTTATACATATTTACCAAACGGCGAAAGTCAGTAGTAATAAATGTCTTTATTTTCAATCTGAACAGAAGATCCAGCGGAAGCACTGAGAACAGGGCAAACAGTGTAAAGTGCAGAGTCGGTTTGATCGAGTCTGTTCATGAGCGATAATGGAAAATTCAACATTGCCCATGCCGCCTAGCACCGGCTTATGCAGTATTCAGTCTTCAAATCTACATGAGTTTAAATCAATGATCCCGAAGGACCAGAAAATATAACAACACTGAGATAAAGTCGGGGCGGCCTTTTGTGGCTGCCACACAGCACTTAATACCTGCTGTTGTGAAACTAATAAAATCTGAAATGTAGATCCCTCGGAAGCACCGAGAGCAAGGAAAGCAGTGAAAATTGCAGACTAGGTTTGACTGAGTCTGTACATGAGCAGTAATGGAAAATTCAACATTGCCCACGCCCCCTAGCACCGACTTAAGCGGTATTCAGTTTTCACATTTATATGAGTTGAAATCAATGATCCCGAAGGACCAAGTTAGCATGTTAATATTATTATGTATATTGTTGGGAATAACATGTTCAATCCAAGTTAATGCATATGTTAGTATATATAGTAACAAAACTGAATGTGTTTTCGGCAGGTTATTGCTTTTGCACACTGATTATTACTTTGTCGACTCGTGCCGAAAATTCATAATCGTAAACCAATGGACACATAAAACGTCGTCATGGTCAGTACGCTTTCAGCATGCCGGGCGAGCGGACGTTGGAGTCGTTAGCAAATTCGAATCGCGGCAAATTTTGTGGGTCGGCCTTGTGACTTCATTAATCTGCATATTAAAATGTACCGGACGTGATACAGCAAAACTGGGCGTTATAATGGTCTGTTACTTGTCTACACGTTGAACTGTTGTTTATCGCAATATGACAATGCATGGGTTTTAGTAATAAACAAGACATGTAGATATTTACCCCGGAGCTAGAATTCCGAGTTTCAATGGTGTTCGGGTATGCTTTGTAAAAACAGCATGATTCGCACCACAAAATTTCAAAATTTCGACGAAGTTGCAGGTTTCTCCCGAGTGAAAGTGTTGTGACTGCTTTTATGCACATAGATCTACTGCTAAGAAAACTGCAGTTTTGTTTTCATGGAATGGTTCAACTTATGCCTTGTTCTACATTGTTAGAATGGCGAACTATTTCATGAGTTTGATAGATACATGAACACAAATTTATTTCGCTCCTTACTGTCAAGAAAGTCTGCAATTCATTTACATGTGCAAGAATAAGTATAGTGCACACACTTATATTTTCCGCATATTGACCACATATTGCTTCTGGGTTCGACTAAAGATAGATTTTGAGACAAAAATACCCCAAACTATTTAGCCATTAAAAATTAGAGTCAGGAGTTGTAATTAATCCCTTTCAGTAGTGCAACCAAACATATGTATTAAATACATTAATACACGACTTCTTTTATAATTCTTTTCCTATGGTAGATTTTAGGCTTATTAATGTTAGCAAATTAAGTCAGGATTAGCACCATCAGCTCAAGTTTTAACTTTAGGTAGATATTGTTGTAAATACTATTATAAAAGCCTCTTATAATTCTATCTTAGAATGGTCTTGCATTTTTTTAATTTTATAAATATTGCTGTTTTATGAATGCATATGCAAGAATGAGACTTTAATAAAGAATATATATATATATATATATACACGTGTGAACAGGGACGGGAGGTGATAATCGGTCCGGAATTCATAATGGCCCTTGGGTCATTATTCAATTTCGGACCAATTATCACCCCTCGTCCCGGCTCAGTCGTGTATTAACCTCTTAGTAATGTTTGAATCGTGTTAAAATGCTATTTTTGACACTGTTTTCAATTTGAACAAGAAAATAATCGGGCATCTACGTTTCAGCCTTCATAGACTACAAAAAGCTTATGATACCATTGACCGGGAAACACTTTTTGTGAAACTTGAAAGTATTGGTATAAATGGCAATAAGTAAATACATTCACTATATAGAGATGTGAAATGTAGTGTAATGGTAAATGGCAGAAATACAGACTGGTTTTATTGAATTGTGGATTGAAACAGGGATGTTGTCTGTCCCCTTTACTATTTAATCTCTGCATAAACGATCTCGTCTCATCTATGCAAGCACTGGAACTTGGAATTGACATTGATGGACAGAAAGTTGCCATTTTACTTTATGCCAATGACGCGGTTTTACTTAGTGAAAATGAGGGTGAACTTCAGTTATGTTTGATGTTCTCAAAGGATGGTGTGATCGGAATGTAGAGATTTACCCTAAGCCTTCTTTACGCAAGGAAAACAATCTAATTATATAGTGAAATTGTTGAGTGAACACCGTTTCTTAATCCTAATCCTGCCCATGTTATATCATTGCAAAGGAAAAGTAACCTATCTATGATAAATGCCATGTATAATTACACAGTTATGCATCTAACAGTCTTGAAATTGATTTCTTTGATTTTCTCATATTTCTAGATATTTTTCCCATACTTTGACGCATATGTGTGGGTAGTTGAGATTGTTCTCTTTCCAGCAGTAATTTTTTCAACAATTTTCACTTTGTGAAATCCTGTGGGTTTTGACTTTTTTTAAAAAATCGTCTGTTTGTTGACAAATTTCACCAAAAAAGATGTCCAACTTTCCCCAGGGCAATCAATTATTTGATCTTTACATAGTATTTTGTATTCAGGTTGCTAATCCATGTGGCAAATGTGCATGCTTTTTTCATGGTTAGAGAAAAAAGTGGGTAGTTTGGATGAGGTACTAGGTCAATTGTCACCTAAGCCTATCATAAAGTCTTTGCGGAGTTGTCTCCATTTTTTCCAATTATTTAATCTGGGATCAATTTTTTCAGCTCAAATAACTCTTTTTCAGGAAATGATATTTTAATAATTTTTTCAGTCCTTGTATTCTGATGCAGTTAACTTCACATACATATAATATAGATAGCTCCTACTTGAAGTTTGTATTTTCAGTTACAATGCCTACGGAATGTTATGACTATAAACATTGAAAAATCTAAGGTTGGACTGTTTATTTTAAAACATACAAAGCTTTGGTGGTCTGCCATTCAATAGTTTCTCAAAACTGTATGACTCTATCGTCTGGAGCACTATCAGCTATGGAGAAGCTATATGAAGTGACCGTCAGTTTTCAAGTGTAACAGCAATACAGAATAGAGCTGCGAGACTATTTTATAGGAGTTGGTCGGTATACTACAAATGTAGCTGTGATTGGAGATGTCGGATGGCTTAATGTACATGTTAGACACTTACCAACAGTAACCATTGGTATAGGTTCCGAGCAATGTCGAATGACAGAACAAATTTTCAAGTATTTCATTGATCGTCTTTACGAAGTAACAATAGGTGTAAAAAATAGAGTTTCAGACTTAAGAAGCTATTCATAGAAGATGGAATCCCACAGCTGTTCAAAAATACAAGTATAGAAAGGGTGGATAAAAACTTTGTTAAAAGCAAAATCCAGGGTAAATTGAATGAAAATTTTATTCAGAGTTGGTACAGGAGTTGAATGCCCAGACTGCGAAAAGGCGTAATGGGGATAATAAGCTTATGACTGTTTAAGCAAATATATGAGATAGAAGCCTATACGAAATGTAACTTGCCAGACTTACACATCGTAGTGCACTGGCAAAATTCAGATGTGGTGTAGCACCTATACGGCTCGAAACTGGTAGGTTTGAGAACATACCACAAGAGCAAAGAACCTGTTTTAACTGGACACAGTCTATAGAAAATGAGACACATGTTTTATTACACTATCCGATTAATAATGATTTAAAGAAATGAAATGTTTCAGTATATTCTCAAACACAATGACGAATTTGCATTATATAATGATGTTGAAAAACTTTCTGTAATCTTAGGGTCTAACAATTTTAAGGTGATAAGATTATGTGCCAGAATCTGCCATGTAATTTTAGTTAGAAGAAGGAGCTTTTTATACTCTTGAATTTTAAAGTAAGTAAGCAGGTTAACCCTGAATATGTAGATACTTAATCACTAAAACATTTTACTATTATAGAATGCAAAATGTGCGTTAGGTTTTACAAAGTTTTAAACAGGGAATGTAATTAATTTAGCAGCTTCTATTACCTCAGCTATGAGAAAGCAAATATGTAATATGTTTTGCTATTTTGATATACAATGTTCGGGTATATGTTTTACTGTGGTTTAAACATAGAATGTTTACAAATGTAATAATTGTTCTCTCGTATTTCTATTTTAAGAAAGGTTTCCTTGATAAATCCTATGTTAACAATGTATAGTATATGTATAATGGAATGTGAGACTCTAATAAACTATCTTATCTTACCTTATATTCAATTACATTCAGGCTAAAGAACAAATCTATATCGTTTATGTAATAAAATTATTATTATCATTGAATTGGGGCATTTAGGCGAGCTCTGCAGCGAAGATATTGCACGACATAATGAGTCTTATCGACAGGTTTGGTTTAACCCGTTTAGCAGGCGGTATGCTGTAAGGATCGAGTGAGCGACAAGTTTGCGCTGTAACAAATATGACCATAATTTAAACCGACAGTGCATGTGCTAATAGAATATTTGACCGATAAGTGGGTTCCTGATTTACATTTCACAAAGTAAATGCGCCGGTGCTATGGCTCAAAGCCTATTATTGAACAATTATGTCTTTATAGCCAGTTAACTGTAAAGAAAACAAATGTTTTAAGGAAGGTTTTAGGGTCGGTGTAATATTTAACAAGAGCTGTCCTTAAGACAGCCAAGCTCGACTATTCGAAATATTGTCCCAGAAGCAGGAAAATATTACCCAAAATGTTAAAATATCAAGAGTTTTAAGTTCAAAAGGGGACATAATTTGACCAAAATGCATATCAGAGTTATAGGACTTGATGTTATCAACTAGTTTTATAACCCCGAAGGCACATGTGAAGTTTCAATTCAATATCTGCATTAGTTTTGGATATAGTAACTTGCATGTAAAACTTTAACCAGAATTTTCTAAGTCCAAAAGGGGGCTGATTTGCCCAAAATACATGTCAGAGTTATGGGACTTGACCCAGTGAGGTTGGTAATTGATCTAGAAAATGAAAAAATAAGTTCCAAATCTATATGCCTTTACGTAATAGCTGTATGTACTTGCATGCAAAACTTTAACCAGGATTTTCTAAGTCCAAAGGGGGCATAATTTGGCTACAATGCAGGTCAGAGTTATAGGACTTGATGCTATCAACTAGTTTTATAACCCCGAAGACACATATGAAGTTTCAATTCGATATCTGCATTAGTTTTGGAGATAGTAACTTGCATGTAAAACTTTAACCAGAATTTTCTAAGTCCAAAAGGGGGTATAATTTGCCCAAAATACATGTCAGAGTTATGGGACTTGACCCAGTCAGGTTGGTACTTGATCTAGAAAAAGAAAAAATAAGTTTCAAATCTATTTGCCTTTTAGTAATAGCTGTATGTACTTGCACGCAAAACTTTAACTAGGATTTTCTAAGTCCAAAAGGGGGCATAATTTGACTAAAATGCAGGTCAGAGTTATGGGACTTGATGCTATCAACTAGTTTTATAACCCCGAAGACACATAACCACGAAGAAGTTTCAATTCAATATCTGCATTAGTTTTGGAGATAGTAACTTGCATGTAAAGCTATAACCAGGATTTTCTTAGTCCAAAAAGGGGCATAATTTGCTCAAAATACATGTCAGAGTTATAGAACTTGACCCAGCGAGGTTGGTAATTGACCTAGAAAAAGAAAAAATAAGTTTCAAAGCTATATGCCTTTAAATGATAGCTGTATGTACTTGCATGCAAAACTTTAACCAAGGTGTGACGCCGACGCGAGGGTGAGTAGAATAGCTAGACTATTCTTCGAATAGTCGAGCTAAAAAAAACGTCTTTAATTTTGACATAATTCTGCTCCTTTCTCTTGTAAATAGGACACTTCTCTGTATGCTGTAGAAGTTCCTAATATTTAGAGATGCCTATTTACCAAAACTGATTGTTCTACTTCAGTTGCCCACAATTTCTAGCCATTTTCTTTTACAGTATGCCCCTTTTTGGTACAGTAAAAACATTTTCAGCTTATTTGGTTTGACTGTACTTGTATAAGCGGATTTGTTTTTCGGATATTCTTTTTTCTTTTTCTAGTGATGATTATTGATCTTTTTTTATTTGTTTATTTGAGCTGTCATAAATATATTAGATCTTCTATTTCATCAATGTGGATATTTTCGTTTCATCATTAAATGACACTCAGTTTTTGGTTTATGTACTCTCGTTTTTTATGTATGCGGATAATGAGCCACATATTGCATCTAATGGATTATTTTGTGACAATTCATCGTCAGCTTATCTGTCCATTCTTACTTCTCCTTACCACTTACTTATAAAGACATTTCCTACATCACCATAGAACATATATAAATCAGACGCAATACACTTTACAAGTTTATTCCTTTCCAACCTATATAAAACAGATGGTGTCAATTATGAAACATCCAACATACTTTGATAATATGATTTATCAAATCAAATCCTTTAACTTGAACCGGATGCTGACAATAATAGCAATTAATTCATATGCACGCGACACAATTGACGCAAAGATACAACGGAGCAACTTTTCATGTCTGACGCTGAAAATTATCCTAGCGTTTCTGTTATCTCTTATAGTGGAGATCTTTCAGTTTTGAGTCAAATATGCTGAAAGGATAAACAAAACTATATTTGATATACGTAAATCGAAGGTGTTTGATAAAAAGCACGCTTTATTTTGTCTTTTCTTTCAAGAGTTTCCTTACCTGAAATAATGCCATCACTTTTATCACACAATGCACATGTTTATAATATTCATAACCAGCAGCATGTGACGTAATATGTTTTCAATGTTCGTTCCCATTTACTACTTTGGTTTTTACATGGAAAGTCAGCATGTATACTATTGAAATACCTGGGAGTTAGGAAACCTTTTAGGCAGGTATTTTTTTTTATAAAACTTTATATTTTTGTCACCACTTGATTCTTTCTGAGACAAGAACAGATATCCCTAAACTTGGGAACATTTTACAAGTAAAACTTTTGCTTTTGTTTTGCATATATTTTTTCTTTCCTTTTTATAAGTTTAACTATGTCTTACTATTTATTTTTAGATGAAATACGTTATGTTTGTCCGACAAAGTTTGTCGGAATATAGCTCTAGAAGTAATGTGGTTTGCTTGAAATATCCAACTGACTGTCACAGTAAATACATTTTCTGATGTCATGTACATTGATAAAAGAAACGGCGGGTGGCATTTGATAAACATATGTTTACAGTCAAACTAAATATGCTTAGTTGTTTTCATCTACAAAAAAGGGGTTTACTGTAAAAGGAATTGAAGGCAGTTGAAAGAGAACCACCAGTTATGATAAACAGACGACATAAGCACATGGAAGGACACTTACAGCATGCAGAAACGTGTCATATTTACAAGAGAAAAGGGCAAAAGTTCATCAAAAATAAAGACATTTAAAAACATTACATCTGAACTCAAAACCTTCCATAAAACATTTTTGTCTCTGTAGCTATTTGACTATAAATGCAATGTTGCTCAAGAATACTCTTTGTGCCACGGCACTGGTACATTTATTTTTTAAAATGTAAAGTCAAAAATTCCTATAGCACATTCGATTTTAAATACGGCCATTTTTTGTTACAGTGCAACATTTCGCACACTTAATCCTTATAACATACCACAGTATATCTTCCCTCCTGGTTTAGGTTCTTGCTTATGTGGGCGATTCAATAATTGTATGATTCGGCATTATGTCTTTAAGGTCACGGTCAGAGGTAAAATCCTTCTTGCCGGAGTCTTAAGTTCGTTACATGTATTCCAATTTAATTTCAACTTGGTTTGATTAGTTAGCGTTAACATTACTGTCGGTATTACACAATATTCATTAGTCTTTCAATCAAATCAAGGTCCTGTAGGGTCAAAAGGTCTAACATATTGTTCTTCTTCTCATGACCATTTTTTTACCAACATCGTAGTTTTTAAACCTGGTAGAAGTTTTTATTCTGTAATTTGCGTGTGTTTGGGGCCTCGTCTATAAAGTCATTATTAGGAGGGGAAAGATGGATTGCCTTGTCATCCATATTACACTTTTCATCTTGGTAAAACATGTGTTACAACATTACAGGATTATGTTTAGTATCTCGTCGTCAAATAGAAGTGGGTCCGAAAGCTTTTTAGGTATAACAACTCTTTACATCACGTATTTCGCTATTTCATTTTATCCTTACAGAGTCAATTAGGACAAAACGGAGAGTTGCAATGGAAATATGTTACATCAATGTCAGTTGTTGGAGGTCAAAATGGCCGCAGCTACCATTGCATTGATTAACTCGATGTTTGTCTGTGTTACAATTCTACTGTATGCTGATTTATATTTCAGAGGCACATGCAAGGCAAATGAGAAATGTTTTGGGTCTATGTGTCCTCTGAGTACTTTATTGCAGGATTGACTTGTTTAGTTAAAAAAGTATTAAGCGAGTTATCAACTTCTTTCAAACTATTTATTTCTGGAAAAGAAGCAAAATATCAATTAAAGCGGCCAGCTTATGTCAGATAAGAATTCAAAATGACAAATGAAAATAATCAAAATCATATATTTAGAAAGTACGCTCAGTCTCTAAAGACAGCGTTCAACTTCAAAGATTTAGATATGTTGCAGACTTCAAGATCTCTACAATATAGTACATATAGTATATACTGCTAAGATTTAGCTGATTTTGACATCAGAAGATATTTGGCCTTTTAAAAATAAACGTTATCTTGACTTCTTGACCATGAGAATGACCTGAGTATTGAAAGGTTATACCACGGTCATTTTTCTAAGGTTTTGTATAAATACGGGTTCGATAACTTTATTCACTTTAAACAACTGGATTTAACATGAGGCTATACATTGTTTTAAGTTTGATCTACGGTATCCTGACTCATCTTATTTCATACAAATAATTAAATCTCACAGTGGACACTGGAGTTCCTGTGTGATCTCATTCTGAATATAAGAAAATGTCATTATTATACATCGTAAAATTCTGGTTTAAAACTGTTTTGTCGTAAACAAGAGGTGTTTTAATAGGAGAGTGAACGTGTGTTAACAGAGAGATTCTCACGTTCACGTTCTGTTAACACACATGCGCGTTTAATGGTAAAGCGTAAAAACAATTACCATCCTAAAACAGTAAATTCAAATGGAAAGGAAATAAGATCTACGCGCATTTCATGAACATTTGATAACGTTTTTTTTTCAGGTTTTACCCGTATTAAGCCGCATGCTGTTAAAAAAATATCCGTACAGTATAAGAATTCCGAGGCTGGTGATAGGAACTTTTAAAATTTTCAAAATATCTTTGTTAAGTTTTAATTAGGCAGCAGAATAGGAAACGATTTTGATGGGGTAATTTTAACCAGTTATGACATCAAAAAGATTTAAAAGTTCAATTTTACTTCATTTGTGAATGCAATCTTAGTATGTAGGAAAGCAACGTGTTCGTGTAAAATTGTGCAAAATCGATATTTTCTTCGAAATTTTGATTTTAGCCAATTTCTACATACAGGTCATGAATTAGTTGTTGATATCATTAAAGGTTAAAAAAAGGGACCAGGACCTTCTACCATCTCGGAGATCTTCAGAATAAAGTTCAATTTATTTCTGAATCTTTCAAAATAAGGTTGAACTTCACATGTAACAGATTAGGTGGATCAAAGAGAAAGTGTAATGTATTTTAAAAATATAAGTAAGATATGGCTTACATGTTCTGTTTAAACAATCACAGATAGAGCCGAGTTTTGCAACATAAAATGAATCTGTTTACTGTCGTGTACCTGTCACTGTTCACATCAACATATCGTTGAAAGCTAAACAATTCTTTTGCAGTGGCACGAACCCAGAACTGTGGGCAAAGTGGGTTCGACCCAACGCCGAGATTAGCACAAAGTTACATTGTGGGAGGATCAAACGCAAATGAGGGTGATTTTCCGTGGCAGGTATAAAAAGATAGAAATTCATTTGCTCTATGTACTTTTCAATATTTTTTATTTTTATATAATTGAGACATAATGTCTTCAACCCAATATTTTTTATTGAATATGCTCGAATAAGCCTAGATGGTCTCTTTATAAAATAGATACTCTTTCTCCAAATTTTAGCTGGTCAATGTTCAATCTGGTATCTAAACAGATATTATTTTCTTCGTTTTGCTTAAACATACTTTGCTGCATTAAATTCTCAATAATTAAAGTTATATTAACAAATGTGTTAAGAAATAACTTAAAGTAAGTTGGAACAATTAATAATTCTACTTGCAGGTAGGTCTTATCGAGAATGGATATCTTATCTGTGGTGGAACATACGTGCTAGGAAATGATGGGACTGTCAAGGTCATTACAGCAGCCCATTGTCTCAGGTACTTCCTCCCCGGGTATTAACGTAAAAAATACGTTCATAATGAAAGAAAAAAACAAACGGTATTATCAACATTCGTGTAGACTTAAATGGCCAACAAAAATTACCATTTAACAGAACCCGAAATTACATGCCTGATGAAAGATAAGTTACTTAAAGGTTAGCTCCATATTTTGAGGAAAAAAAACTACACCAAATCATAGAAAGAAAGGGTTGTATTACATGAAAATTGAACAATTTATAAAACATGTATATTACTCTAAAAACAATTGTCATTTTACATACATATACATTGAATTCCAAAAAGGGCTGCATAAAGCAGCCACACTTTTGGACAGTTCAACGTTATTAAAAATTCTCCATTTGCAAAGAGGTGTTACATATCTTCGTTCTGATGCATTTACAATAACGTCCGAGTGCTGAAATTTTCATATACTTGGGTGAAACATACTTTTCAGAATTTATAGATTTATATTTCTTTACAAATGACATTCATTTTTAAGGGAGACAACTTTTTGAGAATATTTAAAGTATCCAGTCGTATGGAGCAGAGCGGGAGAATATGTAATGCACAGGAAGATTTTTGGTAACGATTGTGTTTGTTTACGAAATATTTCTTTGTTTTGATGATATTCTCCTAAACGTTAACAGACGGCCTCTCGAACAAAACAACAACAACAACAACAAAAGTCAAACACAAAAAGTGCACAATGTGTTATAATTGAGGTAGGAATGATCTTCAGAATGTCTTCAACCCATTATTCTTTATTATTATATATGTTTAAATAAGCCTACATGTTCTCTTTATAAATAAATACTCTTTCTTCAAATTGTAGCTCAAAGAGACCTAGGCCGAGTGATTATCGTGTTGTTTTTGGAATGCACGTGACGACGGTTGCTGGCAGCAGACGAATTCTAACCGCTTCTTCTATCAAAGTGCATTCCGGCTATAATTCTAACACGATGGCAAACGATATTGCTGTTATAGGTAATTTCATGTCATTAATGTTGAGTTTTCGTGAAATTTTATACGACCACCAACAAGTTGAACAGACAGCAAAATGTGATGTTTTTGCATTAAAGAAAAAGTTCGTAATTTGTTAATAATAGCGTCCCGAACGACATAATTTTGAATATTTTATTCCATTATCTGTCTTATTGTCTTTCTGCGGGAATAGATAAATGCGTTGTTGTATTCTAACACAATAAGAAAACATAAAAAATAATTTACAAACGCAATGAAAATACCGAAACATTTATGTCATTAGGCGTTGGGTATAAAAGTTAAAGTTTACAGAAAAAGAAAACGACCAGCTTTTTAATATTTTCAACGGGAAGGAATTCACAGTAGAATTATACAGTAATTCTTTATCGTTTTCAGTTAGGACTTTGTATATGTCACACTTCTGTATTTTGTTGGTAGAGTACTTATCTATACACCAATATGAATGTTTCTATGTTTGTAGGTTTTGGTTCGGTGACACCTGATAGCGTTGATATTGCATCTACTTGGGCAGCACCAGCATGTCTAGCCTCGCGTGCACATTATGATAATGAAGATTCTGTTGTTTCCGGATGGGGTACCACAAGTGAAGGTATTCTCTAGAGTTCATATGAGCCGTGCCATGAGAAAACCAACATAGTGGCTTTGCAACCAGCATGGATCCAGACCAGCCTGCGCATCCGCACAGTCTGGTCAGGATCCATGCTGTTCGCTAACAGTTTCTCTAATTCCAATAGGCTTTGAAAGCAAACAGCATGGATCCTGACCAGACTGCGCGAATGCGCAGGCTGGTCTGGAACCATGCTGGTCGCAAAGCCACTATGTTGGTTTTGTCATGGTTGGCTCATATAGTTTCAGCTTTACATTTGATATATACAATCATTGCAGTTAGACTATGTGTGGTAGCATTTTAGTAGGGATCAGGGACTGGACATAAAGTATATGAAAATTAGTCAATGAATAAACGTACTTTTTGCATTTACTAGTATACGAAAACGTTTGTGTTTATGCGACCCTTGCCAGCGTCTAACAAATGAATACATTATATATTCTGCAAACAATGAAAATAGGTTGTGATTATCAGGATAGTGAACAAAATATTGAAGTGCATTTGGTGTGAATGTTTAAAATTTCTACTTATGTCTTTGTATAATGATTTCAGCGGTATCAGTATTACAAGATTTAACAAAATCAATTGGCATATTTTGATATTGTCTAAATGTATTGACTACATGAATGTTTACATCAACAAGGTGGGTCTTCCTCCGACACACTAAAGTATGTATGGAAACCTCTGATGAGTAGGTCTGCATGTGAGGCAACAGGCAATGGCGGTCACCTAGATGACACTATGTTATGTGCTGGAGAAGCAGGCAAAGACGCATGTCAGGTACTCAAATGTTTATTTGGAAATAAAAAAAATATCCCATCCTCCTGATAAACCCGAGTCGGCTGGATCGTTATAGTCTTAAAATAGATTACTAATATGCATTAAGAAACATACTGATATTTGAATCACTACTGACTAAACAGACCATCCTCAACTTTCTATCAAAGGTAGCTGACAATCCTTTTTCTTTAAAATGACACGTAAGGTGACACCCTTTAGATGAATTAAGATTTATTTGAAGAGAGCGTTAGGAGCCTCATGACAACTTATCTTTCTCAGCAAAATTATTCTAGTTGCATGCATAAAACGACGACAAGATACAGGTATACTAACACCATGAAAAACACTACCGCTGAAGGTGTAACAAAGTATAATTATTTTCTTCATATTGAAACATCATATTTTGTGCAAATAGTAGAGGCCTCCGTGGCGGAGTGCTTAAAGCCGCTAATTTCGAACCAATTGCCCGACACCGATGCGGGTTCGAAACCTCATTTTGGGAGTAGGATTCGTTATGTGAGGAAACCTTTCATTTCATTTGCGGAAGGTCAGTGGTTCTACACATGTGTCCGCCTATGCATGAAACAATATCTGAGTGTGCACTTTGGGTATTCATTCACCGTCATATGATATTAAATGTGTTGATGTGTCTTTAAACACAAGAAAAATGTTGAACTCATAGAAACACTGAAAAGTCTAATCTAACACCTTTTCACAAAGAATCTTTTTTTACATATAAATGAGAATTATTACATGCTTTTTCAGTGAATCATCGAAATATTAGCGTGAAATATATCAGGTATTTTCATAGTGAAAACATATCAAATATATTTTTCACTGGTAAGAGACTATAAATTGGGTAAAGCTAATCAAAACATGAAATAGAAGAAAATTTGTATACATTTTTTACATGTTAGATCAAATCATCTTTCACTCATGAATACCATCTTATACATTTTCTCTCGTTGTAATGCCACCAGTAAATATTCCATCCGGTGTTCACTCGTGAAAGATATGTACACTGAAAGGAATATCCTCTTTAACCCTTAGCCTGCTGCAGGCGAATTTAACAGCCTTTGCAAACAGCTTGGAACCAGATCAGACGCCGATTAAATCGGCGTCTGATCAGGTTCCAAGCTGTTTGCTACTCTGACAATATTTCTTCCAATTTTGGAGCAAATTGAATGAACTTAACAATTTTAGCAGACGACATTTCCAGCAGACGACAATTTATCTAGCATGCTAAGGGTTAAATTCGACACAGTGAGTGGAATAGTTATACACTCAGTTCCAAAAGAAAGTGTGCACTTAGTTTTCTGTTATTCATTCTCTATCTATTTTCATGAAAACTTATAATGTTTGGTACCAAACTTTAAATCAGTTCGTAAACAAATTGGTGTGCATTTTAGATTTTGAGTTATACCTGAGAGTTAGTGTATGAAAAAAATGAAACAAAAACGTCGGGGAATTTTTTTGAAATATTTAAACTTAAAAAGTGCACACTTTCTTTTGGAACTGAGTATATGCCTCTTACACAGATTGATGAAATAGTACGCACAATGTAATCTGGGCTTCTTTATGAGCAGATGTGTTTTATTTACCTGTAGGGAGATTCTGGTGGACCGCTTGTTGTCTATAGAAATGGTGCATGGGAACTCACTGGTAAGGCAGACCTTGTGAATATTTTGAAAGTTTTCAACTTAACTATTCAAGGTTAAAATGAAATGATAATATTTTCCACTAATATAAACCGATATATTTTGTTTCGTTTGCTAAACGCTTATATTAGTTAAAATTGATTAAGTGTTCTGTTTTTTTTTTTAGTTCTTTGAGTTAATTATTTTTCTATATTTTTGCAGGTGTTGTAAGTTGGGGATTTGGATGCGGGCAGCCAAATTACCCAGGTGTCTACGCTGATGTATGGTATTTCAGAACCTGGTTGGCAACTAACCTGTAAATGTTGTTTTCTTGTTATTACTCTCTGTTAAAAACATAAAATATCATTTTCATATGTTATTGTTGATCATTTGCTAATTAAAGAACGTGGTAGCGGTGGTCCAGTGATTAAGGTGACGGTCATTCAAACCAGAGATCACAGGCTCGAGTCAGCCTTCTCATATGGACCAGAACTGTTTTTTTTTTTCTCAAGGAAACGACTCGCAAGTGATATCAGATTATAGTTTTCGTCATCAACGAGCTAACATATGTTACTTACCATGTCAATCTACAAATGCAGCAGTCTATTTAACCATAGTTTGGAACAAAAATATTAGCCACAACATAGGTTACCTTCTTTTTTATCCCCCCGCCAAAGGCAAAGGGGATATTAGAAATGCTCTCCGTCCGTGCGTCCGTCCGTCCGTCCGCAACGATCTTTGTCCGGAGCATATCTCCAAAACTACTGGAGAGATTTTCTTCAAACTCCATACACTGATAGAACACATTGGGAAGAATTGCAGTGTGCAAGAACAATAACTCTACCTTGCCTGTTTTTTGAGTTATTCCCCTTTATTATATTTTCTTAAAACATTTTGTCCGGAGCATAACCCCAAAAGTACTGGAGGGATTTTCTTCAAACTTCATACACTGATAGAACACATTGGGAGAAAGTGCAGTGTGCAAGAACAATAACTCTACCTTGCCTATTTTTTGAGTTATTCCCCTTTATCATATTTTCTAAAAAAATAATTTTGTCCGGAGCATATTTTCTTCATGCATGAAGGGATTTTGATATATCTTGGCATAAATGTTTACCATCACATGGCTGAGTGTCATGCGCAAGAACCAGGTCCCTAGGTCTAAGGTCAAGGTCACACTTAGAGGTCAAAGGATACAAGAATGAAAACCTTGTCCGGAGCATTTCTTCTTCATGCATAGAGGGATTTTGATATAACTTGGCACAAGTGTTCACCACCACGAGACGGAGTGCCATGCGCAAGATCCAGGTCACTAGGCCTAAGGTCAAGGTCACACTTAGAGGCCAAAGGTCAGATACAAGAATGACTGTCCGAAGCATTTCTTCTTCATACATGGAGGGATTTTGATGTAACTTGGCACAATTATACACCATCATGAGACGAAGTGTCATACGCAGTTCCCTTCTTTAGAATTACTTCCCTTTGTTGTTACTTTAAATAGCTTGTATTGTAACTTTTTCATTACTAGCATGCTAAATCCAATTTTGAGGTGTATTTTGACCAATCTCTCTACCTGATAAAGATTTTTGTGTGGACTTGCATTTTTTTTTTTTTTTTTTTTTTTTTTTTTTTTTTTAAAGATCAACTTCCCTTAGTTGTTACTATAAATAACTTATATTGTAACATTTTAGTAATCGACCTAGGGAAAAAACAAGACCACTTTTCTGTGGTACAACATAGATGTTACTCTCCAGTTTTAGGTGTATTTTATTATATATAAAGTATCTCTACCTGGTAAGGAGTTTTTTGTGGACTTTAAAAACAAAAGACTTACAATGATTACTAAACAACCACAAAATTAACATTCCATTTAAAAATACAGCTGCTAGAGTAAAGAAGTTTGCTTTGACGGGCATATATTGTGACATTCTGGCACTCTTGTTCCCTGTTAGCTTTCCATTCCTTCTTTTTACAGTAGCCATATAGAAAAAACATCATAGCTATACTGTTCATGAAAATTAATAAAATTTAGCAGTAAACCACCTCACTACTGACTTATTCTTTCTTCCACATCTTAAAACCCCTGATGCAGACCACAACTAAACGGTTCTTCAAAGCTTTCCCCAAAATTTATAATTTCAGACACTAACTTGCCAGGAACTTTAGCCTTCAATTATAATATGCCCGGCGGGGGGATTAGCCATGTGTAACATGGCTCTTGTCTATTTACTACCTGTGGCGGTTCAACGACCAATCACGGTTTTGGTATAATTGCAATATACAAAAATTAAGTATTTCTTTTATTGCCGAGAGCTTTATAACAGTAAGACATTTGGTGAATGCTACAATTACACAAAGTAATATATAGTAAACTGACCATTGCTACAATAGGTAAATTCAAAAACTTGACCTCTGTGTGAAACTGAAATCATCCGTTCATTGCGACAAGTCCTTGAAAAGACTATCATTATCATATTAGTGTTTATCTTAGAAGCAAAAATGATTCAAGCAGTTCTAGACAATATTATTCTAGATCTAGTAAACACTCGTACGGTGTTTTCGAAATATATATGCATGTATTTAACTGTGAGGTAAATCTTGAAGCTTGCCCCTTTTCGAAATAACGCAATCCACGTTCATAAATATTTTAAACTATCTAATTAGTTTATCCACTTATGAGCCTCCCATTAGCCAATGGTCAAATTATGGCGTCTTCCGAAACGTCTAGAAGATTATAAACAGAAACCGTACATTATTAAAACTAGTTTTTTCTTGTACTAGAGGTTTGTGACAGTCCCGGGGAATTCTGAATTGTATCTAACAAGGTATAACGATTTTTTCACGATATTAGAGAGTTTGAGATTTCAAACTTCGCCTTCCCCTTCAACGTCTCTCATATATATTTTGGGTAAAACGTCACCGATATGCGTGTATTTTATTTAAATCACACGTTGCTACTAAAGTTTTCCATGTAATATCACGTAAGCCTAAGACTTCGCTTTATTACTATGCGAAATAAAAAGCTTAGTTTCCGGATTTCTGCTTATTAAGTTATTTGATTATCCATATTTATAATTAGACTAAATTTGATGCGAAACACTATCAATAGGTATAAGAATAATGAAGTTTTGTATGGCTAATGATTTTAACTAAACACATTGAATTGAACCTGGAAGTATAAAGTTATCAACTGATTTTGAGAAACTTTGAGATTTTGTTCAAACTTTAACTTCTACGGCATATTTGTGTCCCCAGGCGGTATCGATTATACCAGATGGGCCTTTTTTGTCGTATGAAGTGAAGTTTTGAACGTCCGAAGATGTGATATCACGAAAGTCGAAACTTCATTCTTTTTACATCTACTCTATCCACATACTCGGCATCAAAGACTGAAATCTGGATGGAGGCACATGGCATAACAGTCATTTTACTTGAAAAATAAATAATTACGCGCGATTATCATTTGGTGGAACATTTTATTTTCACATCCAAATAAAATCAATCTGTTTCTGTCGGACACATAATATGACAATTGCGTTTTAATTATAAACATAAAATGGTACTAGTAAGACGGAAAATTCTTTTGAAGTATCAGACAATTTCAGATTTATGATATCATGATGAGAGACTTTTCCTGTTAGCCGTATGGGATAACTCCATTTTTTAAATGCATGGAACCAGAGCCTGGCAGAGAGACATTGTGGGTTAATTCCCCCTTTGATTCTTACATTTTACAAAGAAAGTCAGTCTTGAAACTCGGTGTGACCCTACCCTACCCCTACCCTATCAAAGTTTAAAAGTAAACAAAATGTTGCATAAATTACAAATTAAACAAATACACAATAGCAACAAAAATCTAAAGAAACCAGATTCGCAATGGACGGACCGTCAGGGGAGGTAACTAGAGTCACGGATTGGGACTAGTCCGATATGAAAGCTTTCAAAGTCATGATATGGAAAAATATTGCACGATCGCGGTCCATTGAAACCCAATGGAAAATAATTCTAGGTATGTAATAATCATTTTTATTTCCTCTCGTGTATGATTTACAGTCGTGCATTGTATACTGACTATACTGACATAATTTTATATAAAACCTAAATGTTTGGAGCAACACTAACGAGTTTTTACATTGTTCACATTGTTTTATCGTGTTTTTTGTTGTTGTTGTTGTTGTTGTTGTTTTGTTGTTGTTTTTTGTAGGTAATCGCTCTAATATCCATGCGATGATTATATTAATTGAAATGGTTTTTTTTTCATTTAATTTTCATTCTTTTCATTTTTAAAACCTCTTGTAAAATTCCTGCCCTTTCGGACAATTAGTATCAAAATGCACGAAAAAAACGATCATAATTACGGATAAATTGAATGGGCGGATTAAAAGAAGTAAGGTTCATTCTAATGTTTGAAATCTCAAGGAATTTTAATCGAACTTCAACTTCATACGTTAACTTCGCAAGAGACGTTGAAGGGGAAGGCGAAGGTTGAAATCTCAAACTCTCTATTGCTTGGTATTAACGTACGTAATTATCACCACACGGAGTGATTTCATTCAATTAACCTACCGACCCGTGAAAAGTACCCGTTAAGTAAACAGCATTACTAAATAATTATAAATTGTGTCATACATCACTAAAATGTCATCTCATTAAATAAATACATTTATAAAAATGTATGGCAGCGTCCTGGTGCCAGCAGAGAGATTTAAATTTGTCTTACGACTTACTATCTCCTACGTACGACTTAGTATCTCCTTCGTAGGACTTAGTATTTCCTACGTAGGACATAGTATCTCCTACGAAAGAGATATTAAGTCCTATGTACGAGATACTAAGTCCTTCATACGAGATAGTTTGTCCTACGTAGGAGATAGTATGTCCTACGTAGGAGATACTTAGTCTTACGTAGGAGATATTAAGTCCTACGTAGGAGATACTATGTCGCACTAAGACAAATTTAAATCTCTCCTGATGACACAATTCTAAAATAATTCTAAATCATGCCTTCAAATTCTCTTTAAACTATATGTTTATTAAAAATTGAGAAAAGTTCCATTACAAATTATTAGATATAAAAAATTCTGTTTGCTAAAATGTCACCAAAGTAGTCATAGACTCCCATTATGTAAAACTGAACGAATTCCAATTCTTGTCAAATCAATCGAGTGAAAAATCAAGCACACGACTCCATGGACTCTATTCTTTATTTTTTATTTTCCGAATATTCTTAGTATATTCTGAAGTTTTAAAAACACCAAGGTATAATCAACTTTAAGGCAGTAGATGTCAAAACAAAACAGTGTTGATGCTCATATTCAATAAATACTGAAAAGGTATTATTATCTACATGTCATTCCCGCTTATGTTTTACTTTGTTATTATTTTATATTGATGACTCATTGATTACTTTAAAACCTAACCTAGTATTGAGACATCATGTATGTCAATAAGTTATATATGTTCTATTGTGTTCCAGAATGTTTTATCAAATACTGATAAACAGGGTGTTACAATTATTTCAGTTTTCAAGAATCTTCTTTTTTATTCTTGATGATACATGAAAGCTCTTGAACCTTTCATGATGCTTTAAATAGGAAGCTGATTGGGGTTAAGTAGAACCTAAAGCAACGTCTTATTGAAAAATATTCCAGTATTACCAGTTTGGAAAACATTTGATGGATATACATTAACATTGTGAATTAAAAATATCTTTGAAGAGAGGGTTTATATTGTTTTGATATACTCAATTTAGTTTGGATTTTGTGAGGAATTTAGAATTATTATTGATTGGACTTGAATTTGACCAGGACAGGATCTGGACTATTTTTGCCTATTAGAATTGGACTTTACAGCTAGTTAATATTTTCAAAGTATTTGAATTGTTACTTCTCTAAATAAATTCTGTTATTGTTAATAGTTGCAGGTTCGTTTTTCTGTTACCTTTAGTATTTTAAGTAACAAACAATTATTACTCTTAGACGTAACACTATAAACAGTGGTACGAAATAAAAAAGGGGCACAGAATTATGAGTGACACGGAATACACAGTGACAGGGAATTATAAAACAGCCACTATAACGCTATAAAAAGTGGCACGGTATAAACAGTGACATGGAATTATATATCAGCACTGTAATGCTATAAACAAAGGCACGGAATAAACAGTGTCAGGGAATTATATATCAGCCGCCGTAAAGCTATTAACAGTGATCTAGAATAAAGTGAAATTGAATTATTCATTAGCCGCTGTAAAGCTATTAACAGTCACGCGGACAGATGTATCATTTTTATTAGTAACCATCGTAACACTATAAATAGTGACACAAAATGATCTAAAGGAGTTTGTTTTTCAGTAAACCACTCTAATGCTATAAATATGGCACGGATAAATATGTAGTAGTTTTTCATTACACCGACCAATGTAACACCTCAGATACCTGAACTAATGTATGCCATTATGGAATACCATGTTATGCCTCTTAAATGCTAATCCGACTCTGAAAATTATGGTGTTCCGTTAAGGCCAGCGCCTGCTGCCTATGAACGCGAAGCGCAAAGGTACGATGATACGATGGCGAAGCACGTCAGTACGATGGCGAAGTGCGACAGTACGATGGTGACAGTCCATCCGCCATCGTATTTTCGCGCTTCACCATCGTACTTTCGTTAAAATTTTATTGTATAATATTGTCTACCTTGTCCAATTATCAAATAATTCAAAGTTTTTTATTTCCATTAACTCTCAGTTTGTACACATACAAAAACATAAGACCGCTTTTCCGCACGGATATTATTCAAACGAATATCACCCGTGTGTCATTCAAATGAAAATCATCCGGCAGAGTTTCACTCAACTTTATTTTATCTGGCAGTATGATAATCTAAAATATCATACCTTAATATTGTTTGAAAAGTAGTGTTCAAAAATAATCTCCGTTGGTCTATGGCTATTACATTTAATACTATACAATTACTGCCTTTTGGTGAGGTCGATATGTGGATTTATCGACCTGATAAAAGCGATATCGACCGAGGGCGTAATTGTTTTATTATTAAATCCGGCCTGCTTATTTATCATGACATTACTATAACAACTGCCTGATAAAGCCTGACTGAGAAAAACTGCCTTTCTCAGGTCGGTGACTTGAGAACACTTAACACTGTGTAAACCTATGATAAAGTCCAAGGACATCAGATAATTTGTGTCTACCTTGCATTTAAAAATTAATACGCCCTCATACTGCATTGAAATAGGTCTTTCAAATCCCAAATATTATAAAATAAAAGCGGAGAAAACAAAGGCTTAGCTTGTGTTTTGTACCCTACATCTCTGTTCTGCTGAACATGAATGAATAATTTTAATTTGCTGCCAAGTGAAATTTTATCCGAAGTTCAGTTGCAAGCCGGATACCCATTTTCACCAAGCAAACGTTATACACACGCCATAACGCCGCTTGGCAGAAAAAAATAGGCATTACCGTTTCTTTGATGATTTTATTCAATAACATTCCATTCCAGATGCAATATTAGGGATTTTTCTAGACCTCCAACAAGAGCGCAAGAATGTCACAATATACGCCTGTCACAGCAAATTTCTTTACTCTAGCACCTGTATTTACAAATGGAATTTTAATTTTGTGGTTGTTTAGTAATCACTGTAAGTGTTTTGTTTTTCTAAGTCCACAAAAAAACTCCTTACCAGGTAGAGATACCTTAAAATTCACCTAAAATTGGAAATTAACATCTATGTTGTACCACAGAAAAGTGGTTTGGTTTTTCCCTACGGTGAGTTATAAAAAAGTTACAATATAAGTTATTTATAGTAACAACTAAGGGAAGATAATCTTTAAAAAAAAAAAAAAAAAAAGAAACAATTGTAAGTCCACACAAAAATCTTTACAAGGTAGAGACTGGTCAAAATACACCTCAAAATTGGATGTAGCATGCATGTTGTACTACAGAAAAGTGGTCTCGATTTTTCCCTACGACTAGTAATGAAAAAGTTACAATATAAGCTATTTATAGTAACAACAAAGGGAAGTAATTCTAAAGAAGGGTACTGCGCATGACACTTCGTCTCATGATGGTGTATAATTGTGTCAAGTTACATCAAAATCCCTCCATGCATGAAGAAGAAATGCTTCGGGCAAAGTCATTCTTGTATCTGACCTTTGGCCTCTAAGTGTGACCTTGACCTTAGACCTAGGGACCTGGCTTTTACGCATGACACTACGTCTCGCGGTGGTGAACATTTGTGCCAAGTTATATCAAAATCCCTCTATGCATGAAGAAGAAATGCTCCGGACAAGGTTTTCATTCTTGTATCCTTTGACCTCTAAGTGTGACCTTGACCTTAGACCTAGAGACCTGGTTCTTGCGCATGACACTCTGCCTCATGGTGGTGAACATTTGTGCGTAGTTATATCAAAACCTCTCTATGCATGAAGAAGAAATGCTCCGGACAAAGTTTTCATTCTTGTATTCTTTGACCTCTAAGTGTGACCTTGACCTTAGACCTAGGGACCTGGTTCTTGCACATGACGCTCCTTCTCATGATGATGAACAATTGTGCCAACTTTCATCAAAATCCCTCCATGCATGAAGAAGATATGCTCCGGACAAAGTCATTCTTGAATTTGACCTTTGACCTCTGTGACCTTGACCTTAGACCTAGGGACCTGGTTCTTGCGCATGACACTCCGTCTCATGATGGTGAACAACTGTGCCAAGTTTCATTAAAACCCCTTCATGCATGTAGAAGATATGCTCCGGACAAAGTCTGTGGACGCCGAAATTCCGCCCGCCCAACCGCCCGCCAGGGGCGTTCCCATAATACGTCCCGTTTTTCAAACGGGCGTATAAAAAGGACAGGGTGCTGCTAAAAAGGGACAGGGTGCATTTTGCGCGTTGCGCACCTTTATCTACAATAATCATGAGGTAGATGTCCATGGTTGAAGGTTATGCAATACAATCTTTATGCAGAACTTAAAAGTTTATGGTATTTTAAATCAAGAAGACTTGCAAGACAAAATAAATGCAAACATAAAACAAACTGCGTGTATTTATTAATGATAAGCATGTTAAATAGACAACCATTATACATTCATTATAATACTAAACATATTATACAAACATAAAAATGTTGGTTTTTTCCAGAACAGTAGCCTCACTAATGCAATATAATAGACAACCATTATACATTCATTATAATACTGAACATATTATACAAACTTAAAAATGCTTTTTTTTCCAGAACAGTAGCCTCACTAATGCAATATAATAGACAACCATTATACATTCATTATAATACTGAACATATTATACAAAAATAAAAATGCTTTTTTTCCAGAACAGTAGCCTCACTAATGCAATATAATAGACAACCATTATACATTCATTATAATACTGAACATATTATACAAACTTAAAAATGCTTTTTTTCCAGAACAGTAGCCTCACTAATGCAATATAATAGACAACCATTATACATTCATTATAATACTGAACATATTATACAAACTTAAAAATGCTTTTTTTTCCAGAACAGTAGCCACACTAATGCAATATAATAGACAAACATTATACATTCATTATAATACTGAACATATTATACAAAAATAAAAATGCTTTTTTCCAGAACAGTAGCCTCACTAATGCAATATAATAGACAACCATTATACATTCATTATAATACTGAACATATTATACAAACTTAAAAATGCTTTTTTTCCAGAACAGTAGCCACACTAATGCAATATAATAGACAACCATTATACATTCATTATAATACTGAACATATTATACAAAAATAAAAATGCTTTTTTTCCAGAACAGTAGCCTCACTAATGCAATATAATAGACAACCATTATACATTCATTATAATACTGAACATATTATACAAACTTAAAAATGCTTTTTTTCCCAGAACAGTAGCCTCACTAATGCAATATAATAGACAACCATTATACATTCATTATAATACTGAACATATTATACAAACTTAAAAATGCTTTTTTTTCCCAGAACAGTAGCCTCACTAATGCAATATAATAGACAACCATTATACATTCATTATAATACTGAACATATTATACAAAAATAAAAATGCTTTTTTTTCCAGAACAGTAGCCTCACTAATGCAATATAATAGACAACCATTATACATTCATTATAATACTGAACATATTATACAAACTTAAAAATACTTTTTTCTCAGAACAGTAGCCTCACTAATGCAATATAATAGACAACCATTATACATTCATTATAATACTGAGCATATTATACAAAAATAAAAATGCTTTTTTTCCAGAACAGTAGCCTCACTAATGCAATATAATAGACAACCATTATACATTCATTATAATACTGAACATATTATACAAACTTAAAAATGCTTTTTTTTCCAGAACAGTAGCCACACTAATGCAATATAATAGACAAACATTATACATTCATTATAATACTGAACATATTATACAAAAATAAAAATGCTTTTTTCCAGAACAGTAGCCTCACTAATGCAATATAATAGACAACCGTTATACATTCATTATAATACTGAACATATTATACAAACTTAAAAATGCTTTTTTTCCAGAACAGTAGCCACACTAATGCAATATAATAGACAAACATTATACATTCATTATAATACTGAACATATTATACAAAAATAAAAATGCTTTTTTTCCAGAACAGTAGCCTCACTAATGCAATATAATAGACAACCATTATACATTCATTATAATACTGAACATATTATACAAACTTAAAAATGCTTTTTTTCCCAGAACAGTAGCCTCACTAATGCAATATAATAGACAACCATTATACGTTCATTATAATACTGAACATATTTTACAAACTTAAAAATGCTTTTTTTCCCAGAACAGTAGCCTCACTAATGCAATATAATAGACAACCATTATACATTCATTATAATACTGACCATATTATACAAAAATAAAAATGCTTTTTTTTTCCAGAACAGTAGTCTCACTAATGCAATATAATAGACAACCATTATACATTCATTATAATACTGAACATATTATACAAAAATAAAAATGCTTTTTTTTCCAGAACAGTAGCCTCACTAATGCAATATAATAGACAACCATTATACATTCATTATAATACTGAACATATTATACAAACTTAAAAATGCTTTTTTCTCAGAACAGTAGCCTCACTAATGCAATATAATAGACAACCATTATACATTCATTATAATACTGAGCATATTATACAAAAATAAAAATGCTTTTTTTTCCAGAACAGTAGCCTCACTAATGCAATATAATAGACAACCATTATACATTCATTATAATACTGAACATATTATACAAACTTAAAAATGCTTTTTTCTCAGAACAGTAGCCTCACTAATGCAATATAATAGACAACCATTATACATTCATTATAATACTGAGCATATTATACAAAAATAAAAATGCTTTTTTTTCCAGAACAGTAGCCTCACTAATGCAATATAATAGACAACCATTATACTTCATTATAATACTGAACATATTATACAAACTTGAAAATGCTTTTTTTCCAGAACAGTAGCCTCACTAATGCAATATAATAGACAACCATTATACATTCATTATAATACTGAACATATTATACAAAAATAAAAATGCTTTTTTTCCAGAACAGTAGCCTCACTAATGCAATATAATAGACAACCATTATACATTCATTATAATACTGAACATATTATACAAACATAAAAATGTTGCTTTTTTTCAAGAACAATAGCCTCACTAATGCAAATCTTACATGAAAAATAAGATGCATATAAATCAGCATTTGTTTCAGTTCTTAAACATTGTATATCATAATTATATATTACTGAGTTTATTAGTATTTCTACCTGATTACCAGCCTTTCCCTTAATGATTAAGTTAATATCTTAGAGTAAATTTAGTCATAACTACCACAGAGATAGTTTCACTACTGAGCACTACAATGGTATTCACTGATACTCAGATTCTTCTGGGTTTTTTCCCATGCCACATTTTAACTGTTCTTTCAAAATCAAGGTATTTCTCATTTCTATGAATCATGAGAAGCTGATGGACTGTTGTAATATCCAATCTATTTCAAATGTCTGTCTTTGTGCGATTCACCTCAGAGAATACTCTCTCAACTTCTGCTGTGCTTACTGATAGTACAACAGCAGCAGTGCAGATTTTCTCCAGATTGTCACATGAATTTCCAGTGAAATGTCTTACTTTGGGAAACACTTTCATGAGCTTTGATGGTCCAGTGATTTCATTTTGTTCAACATTGGACACTGCGTTTTTCAAAGTATCCCATTCCTGAACAACAGTGTCCGGGTCCATTCCAAAGTGTTCTGCAAGGGACATTACTTCATCATTGTCGTAAAATGTTGAGGCATCCTCCATGTTAAACACACCCATGTTGTCAGTGACATCAGATGATTCAAGTCTTACTTCAAAATGTTCAATTAAATTGTTCAGGAACTGGTGTTCAGCTGTTTTTACAGATTCTACTTGTTTCTGATTTGGTTAAATTCCATTTTCAGTCAAGATTTTCCTAGCTTTCTTCATACTGATTCCCTCAATGTCTTTTAGTTTATTAAGTGCACTTATGGTTGCCTCCTTTCTTGGTTTCACTACAGACAGATCAATGTCATTTTTCTCAAAAGTCATGGCCAGTGTTGTCAAGGGTTTCAAAGCATCACAGATAAAGTGAATGATGTGCACAGATTCATATGTCTTAAGTTTCTTTGCTAGTTCATTAGCACAAGGACCACTACCTACACGCACTCTGTCATTTCCTGTCTCAATAGCATTCTCCAGATCCATGATCACTGCTTGATAGGTGTCTCTCAACGAGGTGACAGCATCCTGATGTGACATCCACCGTGTGTGTGCTACCTGTTTCACTTTTCTGGTACCAGTGTCATCTAGCAGCTTCTGAATACGTTCAAGGGAACTGCTCCTACTACTAGAAGAATGGTTATATTTGAAGATGTGAGTGAGCAAGTCATCTGTGTCGCTCATCATTTGTATAGACTCGAAACTGTCTTTAGCTGCTAAGGCTAGGCGATGGTTATGGCAGTGCAGTGCACCGTGACAATTTCAGGTTTCATCTCTTTAAGTCTGGTAGCCATACCACTCTTCTTCCCGATCATAGTGATACATCCATTAGAGGCATATGCGACAAACTTATCTACACTCAACTTCTCAATTACAGTCTTTGTCTCATTGAATATTGTTTCTGCTTTCCCATCAGGCACTCTCACGTCTTTAAGATAATCAACACAAGCTTCTCCACTGTCCTTATCAATGTATTTGACACAGAATGCAGGATGTTTCTCATTGGAAATGTCACTAGTTTCATCATTCATAATGGCATAGCCTGGACTTTCTTTTACCCTTTCACGGAGAGTTTCTTCTATGTCCTCAACCATATTGTCCATGAGTTCTTGAGCAGTGGTATTGCTGGTGTATGTGGCATTTATACCTTGTTGGATATACTGAAGATCAGGGCACTAAAGTTCTTTAGTAGCAAAATTAACTAAGTCCTTAAAAAAAGTTGTGTGAGGTATGTTGTGGATGATTAGGAAATGGAGAATCTTGGCTGCACATGTTACCGCCCTGAATTATTATATTCCTTGATGTAAGTGCAGAGAGCTAAAATCCTGAACAAACACTTTACACGAGTCATTTCCGTTTTCTACGAGCGTTTCCGTTATAAAAACTTTTTGTGGTAATTGCAAATACGTTAGACATACGCTATACATTAGTGACATGGTCTCACATACCTAATAAGAGCGCGTTTATAAAAATAATTGCGTAAATATGTCTTTTAGCAGTTATTCCCAAAAACAAGATGGCGTCGTTCTGACGGTTTAGCGAAACGCTCGCTGTCCGCCATTCTTGTTTACTTATGACGGATGACGTCACTTTATTCGTACCTAAGCGATTTCGCACGTGACGGTTTTCGGTGCGGTCAATATGTACTTTAGGCCCAGCCCACCAGTCAATATGATAATTTATCACAGATCATGTGACCGTGATTAAACCAATCGCAATCAACAAAAAAATCAATTTAATAATAAAAATAAATATTAACCGGCAGGATGTTATTTATAAACATAATATAGTATTCAAAAATAACCTCTCTTTAAAAAAAAAAAAAAAAAAAAAAAAAAAAAAAAAAAAAAAACAATAGTGTATTTACATGTAGTAAATTGTTTAATGAGAAAATGTTGTTTAATCAGCTCTTATATTTCAAGCCATGAAACGTTAAAAATATTTATTGTCTGCGCCGCCATCATACTGTCGCGTTCTGCCATTGTACCATTGTACCTTCGCACTTCGCTTTCCTTGGCAGCAGGCGCTAGCCCCTTGAACACCGTAGAAAATGCTTGTTATACATTCTTTAAATGAGAAAAATGGTTCCTCCAAATGACGTAAGATTTAAGCGTGTTTAAGCAAACTTTCTATCCTAAAAAGTAAAACATTGCAGTACAACATTTTTTAACACTAGTATTGTACTTCTTCAAACAAAACTTAAAGTACTATTTCAATATTACCAATCCAGTACGACGTGTAAACTATAAAATCTGTGTTGTCTGTAGGAAATTCAGTTTGCTTTCGTTCAGTGCTAAATCAAACATGATCAACGCCAACCTAAAATAATACAAACACTATAGCTGAATATGACCAAAATCAATAAGTAACAGGGACATAACGTTACTCACGGCTTAGTTTGTTCTGTAACTATAATTTAACGTTTGTGGCATCCAACTGCCCCTTTTTAAAGGATGTGACGTAATTTTTTCAACTAGCGGAAGATTCAACTCATTATACATTTTTCCATGCAACCTGATTGAAATGAAAAATTGGAAACTGGTATGGATAGGTAATAAAATTGTTATAATTGTCTATATATTGTTCTTTAAAATTTATATAATATAACATTTGAGAAATTAAAAAGAAAAAGAGAAAAATGAAATTAAAAAAAAAAAGAGGAAAATAACAGTAAAACAACTCTTGAATTGCGTTTATTCGGATATAGGGACAGGCAAAATAAAACTTGATCTGAAACAACGATTAGACGAGTTTTTAGGTTGAAACCGCGAAGCGGTTGAAACCTATTTTAACCGTATTCTGGATACTGCAAGAATTCAATAATGACAGTTTTCACCGAAGCAGATTAATCCGCCGTTCTATTTCCGCACTATATTTCGCTTATCTCTCTAAGTAATTTCTATGTAAAGGTTACTTGTCAGATTTAACAATCATTTCAATGCACATGATAAAAGCAAATATATCAAATTATACATCTTTGAAAAGCTCAGATCACAAGCTTTCTAATGGTGTATAACTTTAGAAAATCGAAAGAGTAACTATGACACACTGGCAGTTTAGAAATAGCATTTTCTATAGATTTTTAGCGTAAAGTAACGTTTATATCTTTCAAACTGTTAAAGGCACTGACCTCCAGATTTTAACTAAAAATGATCTTTCTTTCAAATTGAAGTTTTGTCATATTATGAACATTAGAATATGAGTTTTTGTTTCTAAACTAGTTTAAAAATTCTAAGATGACCGCGTCGGGAATCAAATCCGGACCGCCACGGCAATAAAGAAGTTTTCCGGCTATTGTTACCAATAGAGCTATGGAAGCTTTAGTGTTTAACGCGTGTTAAATATAGATATTTATAATCGAGACAGTTTACTCCGAGTAAAGTGTTACAACGCTTTTCAATTTTCATCCTAAATTGTAGTAAAAACAACTAATTCACATGTGTTTCCGTACATATAGTCTGCCAGTAATTAAGTTTCAAAGCATTCTTAAGAAATATAGCATTTATTTCCAGATATCTAAAAATCTTCTATTTTTTTTTTTGTTGTTGCAGAACGATCTGGAGGCCAGTGCCTTTAATTGTTAAATTTGAATTAAGCAATAATATATCCCAAAACAGTGATTTGTCATTGAATAAAATCATTGTGCGAAGCAGCGCAGCAGCAAAACGACAAACAATGATTTCATTCATGAGCAAACTACTGTTTGAAATATATTATTTCGATTCTAACACGTTATCGAGGAATATGATGTACGTCCTTGACGATATCCATCACATATGTGCCTGATTTGTGTTCATTTCTTTCCAGGCGCGCCGCTATACCGTCTAACGCTCTGACGTAATAATAATGACGTCAGAAAAATGAATTGTTGACTATTCTTGCACAAAAACTACTTTTTTCACTTGATCCGCCCATGTATAAACGGGAGAAAAATCATGTGCAAACAAGGCAATTCACGTGCTGTTAATACATGATTTTTATTTTTGAAATGCTTTGCCAGTAATGTATGTATTTTTGCGCACACTGATATTTGGCATCTGCGTCTTGTTTCTTCCATAACAATCTCTTCTTGTAGCATTATAGATACAATGTAATCCATCTTTAGCTGTATCAGTTTCCAACTCCAAACGTACTGCCCCCATCAATGTACGCACTAGCTTCTCTTAGAGTTCACTCCCTTTACAAAGCGTCTGTTCAGTTATTGTAAATAACTGTGAATAATTAAGTATTGCGTGTAACTTGTGCTATTGCTCGTTTTTAGGTATTATATTTATGATTTTTGTTAGTATCAGTCGGTATGTTTTTACCTGTTTTTTCGCAGAATTCATATAATAAACCTTGAAAGCTAGTCACTACCCTCGTACTCATCCGTACTCTAAATGTGTTCGTACTCAAAATAATTCGAATGTAAATTTATTGTTCTTAAAATTGTGTTCCTGTTAATCAAATTTTTAAGTTATATGCAAAATTATGGGTAATATAACGTTTGAAATAACTAGAAATAAAAATAAGATGCTGAAAATCCTTCAAATTACGCTTTTGGTAGTGTTGTTGATATGTGTGCCCTGGTTAGGGATATTTAATAAAATCTGAAAAGTAGATCCCTCGGAAGCACCGAAAACAAGGCAAACAGTGAAAATTGCAGACTCGGTTTGATTGAGTCTGTTCAGGAGCAGCAATGGAAAATGCAACACTGTCCACGCCCCCTAGCACTGGCTTAAGCAGTATTCAATCTTCAATCTTCGTCGACGTGTAATGTTTTTTATGCAAGAATAGCGACAATACACCTTTGTTTTATGTACAATCCCCAAGGGCTTCTGCAGACGTTAATACACAAAAAAACGTGTATTATCCCTACAATAACGCACAGTTTTCAGCCTTGTTTGTTTAATAGGAAAACAAACTGGGTCGTTTTAGAATATCTAATATTTTTATTATCTATATTCTCTTTGAATATTTGTGTTTTTAATGAAACAGATACTGTATTTCTCATTGGTATCATTATAGTAAATGTTTAATTAAGCCGATATAGGGTTGGCTTACCCAACTTGTCAACTGGTGTGTTTCAAGACACTTGATGGTTTTAGTCAGAGCAGAATTTCTAGTATATAATGTAACATGGATGCAAATGGTTTGGATGTTATACTGTTTCATGGAATTGACTTGAACTGTTACAGCGGAGTGGTTTATTGCACATCAAATGCGGAGTTCAACCTTTCTGTGCTGTCAGCGCTTTGATTAGGTTTTTCTGTCCCATACCGAAAACAATAGTAATGTTTCCGAAATCAGTAATCTGAATTACGTACACACACAATTTGATATGATATAAAGAGACATGTGACATTATGCAACAAATCGATTTCCTGAAAAATAATCGTACGCGTTCATACAGATTTTATCAAATTTTACTTACATTTTGTTGGCATAGTCTTGACATATTTGATAATTTAAATATCTCTGACATTTTGAAAATAACTATCACGTGTAGTGTTGTTGATATGTTCATTGATTGGTCCAAGGGTCATTTTTAGCCTTAAATTGTCATATGTTACAGACACTTTCTTAAATATAAAAAATGTCTTAACTAATAGACAACACTTTAAAATGCTGGACAAGCCCCACCTCCCCACCTCTCTCTCTCTCTCTCTCTCTCTCTCTCTCTCTCTCACCATCATTTAATTACAAATTATTTCAATAATAATAACACAACTTCTCATATTTATTTTGTTTTCCCCGCCTAGTTACTGTGTGTTATTTCTATTGGGAAGGGCCGTTTACTGATGTTGTAAGAACTTGTGGCCCGACCCATTTGTTTTTTTCTTGGCTGTACATGTACATTTTTCTGATATTTGTTATTATAAATGTAAATAGTAATAAGCAATAAAATATGATTAAACTAAATATGTTACGACATACAGGAAAACACAGGCAGATTTTGATGAAAAACGTGGTCATTACGATGCGCGTCATCTATGTACACCAATGCATATAACCAAAAACTTAAAGATTAGAGACTGAATACCACTAAATCCGGCTGTTCTTTATTTCATATAAAATCCACTTACTTTATGACGGTTTTCCGACATTTTCTAGCATATCAGATTTTCAGAGACTTATATTCCCTTAAAGAACTATATCGCAACTTTAGAAAAACAAGAAGAAAAGGGGGTGTTAACTTTATTTAAGAAAACTACAGTTAATTAAATACAACCCACTGAATTTACTCCTTTTTGCTTCTTTCAATTTCTCTTTTTAAGACATTAAATTCTTACGCCCCCAGTTTTACATAGCATGCGATAGGAACATGCCGATTTCGATAGAATGCATAGTGATACATACTGAAACGCGGTAGAGTAAAAGAAAACACGATGCTATTGAGAAAGGGCACGAGGACAGGGAGAAAGATAGCATTATAGCGGAGGCTTGATTTGGTAGTGATCTGCCTAGAGCAAAGTAAGATTAACTGAATGGTGCATTTATCTGATTTTTGGGAAGCGGAGCCTTCCCAAAGTCGCCAAACTACGTATACCGACACTGGTGAAATTGTAGTTACAAATGCCGTAACTACCTTTCTCCATACATACGCTATAAAAGTAGTTCAGTACTTCTATGAAATTCAAGGGTCTGAGAGTAAACAGATCGATACCATTTATTTAGCATAATTATGCAATAAATGTGAACACTTATAATTTGTAAATGAAAACTGTGGCAGAGATTATAAGTTCTTGTAAAGAACTTTGTCTACGCGTTGTACTACTTTACGACGTAAATATTTATCACGTGACCAAGACCAAGAACACATGGTTCCGGTTCAGCGCTACCTTTCTCCATATATGCGCCGTAAAAGTAGTTTAATACTTACAAGAAATTGAAAGATATGAGAGTAAACAGATCGATGCAATTTATTATGGATATGCAATAAATGTGAACACTAATTAATTTTTAAATAAAAAATGTGGTTTTGATCGGATACACTTGTAAATTTTATAAATGTATTGATTTTTGTCTATGCGTTGAACTACTTTAATTACGCGGTAAATATTTGTCATGTGACCAAGGCGAATGACACACGGAAAACTACATTAATCCGCTAAAAATATATGTCTTCGGTAGCACCAATCTTTATAACGTGAAAATCACGGATATAGATTTTTTCTGAAGTATTTGCAAAAATAGTAGTCACTCATAATTAAAAATGCCATTAGGGCCCTTTTCTTATATATTTCTGATATGATGCTAGTTTTGCCAACCCTCTTGTGGTATTTTGTTGATATGCTGCTAGTCTGGCCAAATTATTTTCAAGTGCACACACAATACTATTAAACGAATCAGTTGGATTTTTTGACATGTAGAAAATATTGGCCTTCAACGTACTGAATTTTTAATCTAACTTTGTTTTTTTTTGTAAGATTTTTAAAAATTTGTTACACAATTTTGTAACCTTTTTAAAAATTTGTTACACAGGTTTGTAAGATTTTTAAAAAATTGTTACACAGTTTAGAAAATAAATATTTTAACATTTTCTCTGTTTGTTCTCTTGGTTTTATGCATTGACATCTCACTTTGGAAGATCCTGCCACGATTGTCTGTCCGTTTGATTTTCTTAGAACCTTGCCAAAGACATAAACAACACCTATTGATTTTGGTGTCGAGGTCAAAGCGACCTTTAAAGCCTTCGTCTGCTTTTACTGATGATCAAACTTCATACATACAGACATTGGTTCCCTATTAGATCTAGAGTCAAGTCAAAGATTATGATTTGAGTAACCTTTACTGACTTTGGTCTGGATGTGGGTTACTTTTTGGGTTCAATGAGTTCAAAAAACTGGAAGCATTTAGTGAAATATTGCAGAATGATGGAATCTTTTCTTGCCTGGCTTCTCCATTAAAATGCATACCGGTTCAGCTACGCTTCCCTGCAGTCCTCTCAGGGCTTTGATTGTGAAAAGGAGATACGACAATTTAAGAGTAAGGCAATGTAATGTTGACGGAGCTGTGAAATAACAGCATTTGCTTTGTTTAATTGAGTTTTTGTTTGTTCTTTATAAAAAGATAGTTTGAATACACAGACTGGGGGTGGGAGGGGGGTGGGGGAGTTTGTCTGGATGATACTGTGACCTGTTCAGTTTTCGAAAATGTCAAAAAAAGTATATGTAAGATGCGTTTATAAATATAGGTGCGACCATATTTGTATAGCTACTTCTTCTCCTCGGCATTACTAACTTTTAGCCTACATACTGATAATCTAATGTGCTGATTAGTCGCAATGCGAGTGTTGACAAATAGATAAATGGTCCGAAAATCCCCATCCCAAAAATATGCTTAATCTAGCAACATTGTATGTGCATGTAAAACTATTTCTAGATTGAATTACACAGAATTCTAAAAAAAAAATGTTTTTACTATGGATTATGTTAAAAAATACCGAACTTGCTGGAATTATGGTATTGCCTAAATGCTTAAAAGGTATCTGATTTCGGCATGAATAATCATAATCATGCATTTTTGTATAGATTAATTGACGCGGCAAGTTTTGCAGACTAGCAATACTGACCTTCTTTTTCTCTTACATATTTAAAATGTTGTCTCTGGCAAACTTGAGAGATTTTGAATATATACACATGTATACGATTATGTATACGATTTTGAAATTAAATTAGATGTTTGTAAGGAGCTTAAACGGGGTCTTAAGCAACATTTCTTCAAGAAATAGATTTTACCTGTCTTTAAATGAGACATTTTGAGCTCTGAAATCTGGCAGAGGCATAAACACGGTAGAAAAGCTTGCTTTCATTCTGTATGAAATATTTGAAAATATACGTAATATTTACGTAAGAAACCTATCTCAAAATTTTAGAAACTTAGTGGCTTGCTAACGGCAGCTTTTGAAATTTCTGAAAATTATGAATGGTTCTTTCCGTCTATAAATCGTACGTTTCCCTTTCAAAGGACTGGTATTCATACTATGACAACTTTTAAATTTCGTTCAAAACTTTGTAAATACTAAATAAACATAAATTGGAGTCGGTCATATTTAGAGTGAGAAAAGAATATTCTGCCAATGAGAAAGTGTACCTTTTATGTGGTGTATTGCCGAGTTATAATATGCAATCTTTTGTCATGATGAAAATGTTCCCAAAATGTCAATCGACGATATGTAATAGGAAGTCTATATAAACGGCAATGTCATAAATAAAAACGCTATTTAGATCTTATCGACCTTTTGGGGTTCACAATGCGACTATGATATATGAGCCGCGCCATGAGAAAACCAACATAATGGCTTTGCGACCAGCATGGATCCAGACCAGCCTGCGCATCCGCGCAGTCTGGTCAGGATCCATGCTGTTCGCTTTCAAAGCCTATAGCAATCACAGAAACCGTTAGCGAACAGCATGGATCCTGACCAGACTGCGCGGATGCGCAGGCTGGTCTGGATCCATGCTGGTCGCAAAGCCACTATGTTGGTTTTCTCATGGCACGGCTCATATTTTGTACTTGTCATTTTGCAGTATTTGTCTCTTCTGTATTCTACAAAATGGCTTATAGTTCTACTGATAGAAAGATATCATTTAAAAGTCGTCGAAATCTAGTACCTTCCTTTATCTTTATTTAAATTTTTCACTCTTATTTGATAAAATTTCAAAGCTGTTCTTAATTTTTGTAATCTTCGTAACTAATGTATGTCATTTGACAAGTCAGTCTGACCCTCTTGACACATTATAAAAGGGACCGCACTTATCACTGTGTGGTGCATTTCTTTGTTTCGTTCAGTGAAAAGCAGACATGGAATTGATTGCTCTTGTAACATTTCTTGGGCTAATTTATGGTAAATATCTCAAATTATCTACATTTCTTACAGTAAAATCATTGAACATAAAAATGTACCAATAAAAAGCATAAAATGCGATTGTAATCATAAATGGCTTCATTTTTATGAAACCTACTAGAAAAAAATATGCCAAATGCCTGATAGGCTTGATGTCAGCTAAACTAGATAGTTTCAAAAAAATATCCAAAACTTATCTAAACCATTCCACCCTTCATCAGATTTCTACACTGAAATAAAAACCAAGAAAAAAAAACATGTTGCTGATTCTTTTGTCAAAGATGTAAAGTAGGCTACTGGGTACATTTAATTAAGTTTGGATAAAATTTCATTTCTGCACTGTAAATATTTTGTTTTGAAGCGGAACATTTCTTTAAAAGACTAAACATAAGCTTTACTTTGATATGTAGTGCTATTTGAGCTATTTTCTTGAAACATATATAACATCAAGATTTTGTAACACTGACAGGTCATAACCACAACTTTGACTCATTGATTTTGCTGAAAAGAAAACTACTGATTTTAAAAATGGCGCAGCATGTTGCTTTTTTTCTGGTACTTTACTATTTACAATAACTAGGACTTTGATTATTGATTGTCTATCTAGAAGATGTAGTTATTCTTTAAATGCATATTACGGGTATAAACCACAATGGAACATCTGACAAATTTTTGAATCGCGCTAGCGATTCTTGGAAGATTTTCCAGAAGTGTCAATATGGTTTTTATTCGTGTAACCGTATAATCGCATAAAATAACAGTCAGTCCTTTTATTTATTTGTTCGCTTAATACAAACATGTCAGGTTTCTTTTCAAAAACAAATCTTAGAAATTTCGTTCTACATCCTCAACTACCGAACTTTACAATAAATAGATGGAAAAGCCTAAAAAATCATTGTAATTTTCCGTCCGATAAAAATACGGTTACTGACATTACTTTACAATATCTTTAAATCCCCATAAAAAGAGTGTTAGCTACTATTTTAATATTCTTTTCAAGATTTGGATTGCTAATTATGAAAGATCATTTTCGAACAATGCCATTTTGTTTATGTTGTTGTACACGACGTCAGATCACACTACAATCTCACGGAGTGTGTCGCCATTGAAATTATTTTACCAAGATTGCTTATAAAAACAAAAGCATCTAATTGAGCCGTGCCATGTGAAAACCAACATAGTGGCTTTGCGGCCAGCATTGATCCAGTCCAGCCTGCGCATCCGCGCAGTCTAGTCAGGATCTATGTTGTTCGCTTTTAAAGCCTATTGGAATTGTAGAAACTGTTAGCGAAAAGCATGGATCCTGACCAGACTGCGCAGATGCGCAGGCTGATCCGGATACATGCTGGTCACAAACACACTATGTTGGTTTTCTCATGGCACGGCTCATATATTATTTTCTTTATATACAAAACGTATAGTGAATGTAAAATTGTAAATGTTCAAGATTTTGCAGTCGATGTTAGTTTCTATTAAACGTGTTTTCTTCGAAACAAGGCAGCAGAGGGCAACTCGCTCCGCCTGATGATTCTTGCGGTCAGACTAGTTTCAGCCCAAATCCGTTTTTAGCTAGTTACATAGTTGGAGGACAAGAAGCTAGCTCTGGAGATTTCCCATGGCAGGTATGAGATAAGAATTTATGCCAGTGTTTTTGTTACATTCATCCACATTTATTTTTTTTCTCACGAGTTACTGATGAAACATAACATATTTTTCCAATACTATCTTATAATATATTTATATGTGGACAAATTTGAAATCATAGACGTAAGTTTGTATGATAGATAGTGTTCAGGTTTTACAAAGAAAATGTAGATTTAAAGCACCGGCTTCCAGATCTTACGCCACCAAACAAAAAATATTTAGATATCAGAAAATTATTGCTATATTTCTTAAGAAGGCATTGAAACGTCGTTACTGTCAGATTATGGAAACACATAAGAATTAATTGTTTCTGCTCATTTTGACCATTCAAAATTGAAAAACGTTTCTAACGGGATACCGGAAATAAACTGCCTTAATTATATAGCTTTAAATTTAACGATCATCAAGTGTAACATGACCAACAATTAATTCGAAAGAATTTTTTAACCAAAATATTGAGGTCAGTGCCTTTAACTGCTGTTCGTTTGTGTGAGCAGTCATTTCGTCTGTTAGAAATCTCTTGTGTCGTTACGTATGTAGGTAATGCATGTTGTCTGTCATCAGCTCATACAGCCCGCCAGGTTATAGTTTACTAGTTTCTTTGGAAAATTCGGAATAATTTTGGGACTCAAAAAGTGTCTACAATTATAGACCGATATCAATTCTACCATCACTGTCAAAACTGATAGAAAAACATGTACATGACCGCCTAATGAATCATTTGAACTATTTCAAACTTTTACATGAAACTCAAAGTGGATAAGAAAAGCACACTCGACTGAAACAGCTCTTTCTTTTATGATTAATAGATGGTTGAATGCAATAAATGAGGGATATCTTGTAGGAGCGGTAATGATAGATTTGGAAAAGCGTTTGACCTTGTAGACCACGATATTCTTTTAATGAAAATACTTTAGCTCTGATCTAAGGATCGCAAGGTCATGAGTTCGATCCCCGGACGAGGCATAATTTTATGTTCTCCATGACGTTGACATTTCCGCACCGACATTAATAGACAATATATATTTATTTTTACACGTTTAAGGCTAGAATAGCGTTACCATATGTTTAATTTTATACATTCAACAGATTGCCTCGCGATACATTGATAATTTTGTCACAAATCAGTCGATGTTTTAATTGAAAAACAAACACGCGTTATCCCTACTTTCTTAGTCATAGCGATCCGATATACTACAGTACTTTTTAAACATTTTTATAACATCTAAAGAACCAGCATAAACAATCAGTAGTTGCAAAATTATAGATGTCAAAAACACTTGAAGACCGGTTCCAGTTCTTATAAAAACTTAATGTTAATGTGCAATACAAAATTTTAGCTTATTCAAAGATATGAATTCATATAATGCAAAAAAAATCTATACCAGTTATAGTTAACTAATATCTATTTTCAAACTTTGATATCGCTTGTTTTTGTTCTTTTCTTTTCATTTTTTTCTTTTTTTTTAATTTTATTTACGCCCACATAATCATGAAATTATTACTACACGTGCGTTAACTACTGGAATAGTGTTTTCATCGGCGGCATATGCCGTTTTAGATAACGCTTGAGATAAGAGGATTCGCACATTTCACAAACAGACATACAGTTTGTATTAGATTTGATGAAATGTACTTTGTAGTTTTTTTTCAGACTCAGATTTACTAAATCTACATGACATAATTTATCTTACTTCTCAAATTCATAATTATTACCGAAAAAAAAATAAGTTGATATTAAAAAGTTGCAAAACAATGGCAAAAATCTGACATTTATAGCAAAAATGCACTTATTTGACCTTTGACCTTGTGATGTGACGTACTATGGTCCTTAGAAGGCGACAGCATCCCCGGTGGACGGACGTTTTGGCCAGGCAAATTTTCTGGATTGGAATGATCAATTCTACTATAACATATTAATATTTTACATGCTATGGAAATAAGATTTCATCTTGGCCAAAACATCCTGCCCCAAAAATTTGCCTGGCCAAAACATCCTTGGCTAAAAGACCCTAGGCCAAAACGTCCGCTGTCCAAAATGTCCTACATTCGCACCCTACCTCCCCTTTAAAGTTTTCCATTTTGTATAGAGTAAATATTGAACATTCTTGCTGAGCATTTATTTTAACAAAATGCCGTCAAAAGCAATTTCTAGACCTCTTTTACGGACATATAGGTTGTCGTTTCTAAACCTGAACGGTTTCCATGGAATATTGTTCATAATGCTTTTTTCATGGGAATATTTTTACATCACTCAATTTGTCCTACCAAACAATTTGGCCCCCTATGTTAACTTATCGAGGAGGTGCATGGCAAGCATTTCTGCTTCCCGCCCCATCCTCCCTACAACTTATCCCCTCCCCTCTAAATGCTAAAGTGCAAGTTGAATAATAGAGAGTTTGAGATTTCAACCTTCGCCTTCCCCTTCAACGTCTCTCATATATATTTGGGGTAAAACGTCACCGATATGCGTGTATTTTATTTATATCAGACGTTGCTAATAAAGTTTTCCATGTAATATCAAGTAAGCCTAAGACTTCGCTTTATTACTATGTGAAATAAAAAGCTTAGTTTCAGGATTTCTGCTTATTAAGTTATTCGATTATCCATATGTATAACTGGACTAAATTTGATGCGAAACACTATCAATAAGTATAAGAATAATGAAGTTTTGTTTGGCTAATGATTTTAACTAAATACATTGAATTGAACCTGGAAGTATGAAGTTATCAACTGATTTTGAGAAACTTTGAGATTTTGTTCAAGCTTTAACTTCTACGGCATATTTGTGTCCTCAGGCGGTATTTATTATACCGGATGGGCCTTTTTGTCGTTAGAAGTGAAGTTTTGAACGTCCGAAGATGTGATATCACGAAAGTCAAAACTTCAGTCTTTGTACATCTACTCTATCCACATACTCTGTATCAAAGACTGAAATCTGGATGGAGGCACATGGCATGACAGTTATTTTACTTGAAAAATGAATGATAACATGCGATTATCATTTGGTGGAACATTTTATTTTAACTTCCAAATAAAATCAATCCGTTTCTGTCGGTCACTTAATAAGACAATTGCGTTTTAAATATAAACATAAAATGGTACTATTAAGACGGAGAAGTTTCCTTTTAGCCGTATGGGATAACTCAATACTTTACATGCACGAACCCAGAGCCTGGCAGAGGGGCATTGTGGGTCAATCCCCCTTTGATTCTTACATTTTACAAAGAAAATCGGTCTTGAAACTCGGTGTGACTACCCCCCACCCCCACCCCCCATGAATGGGTGACCCCTCTTTAAAGTTGGTGTCCCTCTAATCAAAATTCCTTTATCTACTGCATATTCTTTACTTATGAAATAATAGTATATTCAAACAAATACGTGTATATGCCCACATGTTATTTTGTGCGACAATTTTCGTCTCCACCTAGCAGTTCTTGACTGTTTCGCTAGACACATGGTGCTTTGGCACGATTATATTGAGCTGTCTGAGAGTTTGGCATTATACAGAGTCAAACTGAGTGTCATGATGCCAAAACGTATGATATCACGAGAGTATCTTACATTTGTTTCAAATCGCTTGTTAAATGTATTCATAAATTGTGTATATTGGCTCATGTTATCAACATATCTTTTAAAAGGTTAGATACAGTCTACAAGTAAAACGCGTCTTTGAAAGAATTTCGATGTACAAAGTACCAATTCAAAGTAAAAAAAACTTTAAGAAAAACTATGAAATACTAGTCAACAGCCTTTTGCGTTTACTTTATTTCATATATTTAACTTAACTTCAAAGCATATCGAGAAATGCATTTGTCGTATTTGGTGTCTCATGTTTTTGTTTAAAAAATATTAACTGTAATATCTTTCAAGAACACCATCAACAATAGAATACGTTGATATGAATATCATTTTTATTTCCTCTCATGTATAATTTACAATCGTGCATTGTATACTGACATCATTTTATATAAAATGATTTTTTTTTGTAATCGCACTAATATCCATGCGATGATTAAGTTAACTGAAATGTTTTTATTTAATTTTCATTTTTAAAACCTCTTGTAAAAGTCCTGCACTTTCGGACAATTGATATCAAAGTGCACGAGAAAAACGACCATAAATACAGATAAACTGAATGGGCGGATTAAGAGAAGTAAGGTTCATTCTAAAGTTTGAAATCTCAAGGAATTTTAATCGAACTTCAACTTCATACGTTAACTTCGCAAGAGACGTTGAAGGGAAAGGCGAAGGTTGAAATCTCAAACTCTCTAATAATAACAGTTTGACGTCTCATTTAATTAACAACATGGCCACGAGCATACACACAAATACACACCAATCATCAAACTGCGATGTTAAGGTTATAAATAATGCTTTGAATGACACATACTTATTTAAAAAAAAATATCATTTGGATAAAGCGCTTAATCTATCACGTTAAGCGTATAGCACATAGTATTCTGAACTTAGCGGTATTATATTTAACCTTAAGCATGTGGTCTTCAGCATTTTACTTCAAGGCAAAAAGCATGGCGCGACGGCCCTCTATATATAAGTTGGATACCTGAGCAAGGTGGTTACTCTAATTGACGTTTGGCAGATGACAACGCATGTATGTTTGGTATTGTGCCCTGTGTCTGTATGTATGGAATGCAAGTTAAAAGTCAGTTTCTCAATGCGGCCTTCAGTTAAAAACATCCCTTGGTCAAAAGCATCCTATCAAAATCTTGCAAATAAAAACAGTCCCATTTCACCTTCACTTGCTTGTCAAGGTCAAATATATCTTATTTCGCAATGAATATTTTTCACACTACACGTAACTGTTGCATGAAATGGTAATTTGTATCGTGGCCAAAATAGTTTAAGGTCAGATGAGCGTCTTTAAGGCCATGATGAATATATTTTCTTTCAAAAATGAAAGGTTAATTTTTGTAAAACACTGCAACTTTAGCAAATTAAACAGATATTACTTCATATCATTTTCGTATGTATCCGGTCTCTCTGTTCTGTAACAAATGATATCAAATCTCATCTAATTTAGTAAGACAATGCCGATGGTCCCATTTCGGGTTTATTTGAAGTGTTTATTGCTATTATAACTATTGTTATTGTAGTTGTTATGGTTGTCAATATAAGTTTTAAATCAAACATGATATATTAATTTAATACAATTTCATTATTGTTGACTTTGGATGTTAAAGGTATCATCCATTAAAATTAAAAGTACCATGTCAGTGTTAATGATATGTTATCATTGTCCTGGTCTAATTTGATTACAATAGGTGGGATTGATAGAATATGATGCACAAGGAAGCGGCTACCTGATATGCGGAGGAAGTATGGTGAAGAAGGATGGTGTAATCAAGGTCATAACTGCCGCCCACTGCTTGAAGTATTATATTTACGAGACCATTTTTCTTTCTCTTCGAATCTATTATAATAAAACAAAGCTTTTAAATGGGTTAAATGTTAAATAAATCATTTCATATTAACCAAAAAAAAATGGCTTAAGCAAGGAATTTTCATATCTCTAATTGCTGATTGTCTTAATGTGGCATATAGGTGTAATGTGAATCTTATTTATTTATTTATTTATTTATATTGAGCATTGTTCGAGTCCCTGCATGCTGGGTACCTACATGTTCAACATATGAACGTGTGCCTACGTATACACTTCATAATTTTACTTTTTACGAGTCTGTAAAATGTCTTCTATTCTCAACAAGCTATAACTGTCCATATTGAGCTTACCTCTAAACCTTTTTGACATTGGACTGACGACAGGTTTTTCAATTTTGAGAATAGGTTCGAGTTTGGAGATACTAAGACGAAATTTCGATGGAGTATATTAAAGTTTCACGTGTATGAATAATACCTACATGTCACTAATGCTACCTACATGTCACAAATGCTCTTTCGTACTAGAGTACTTACTGTAGTAAACCATGTGAATATTTGTTTCACCCAAAAATATGGAATGATCGGCATTTAAGTGAGAAACAAGCATGTATTACCAACAGAGCATTTTCATGAAACACAAAATAATCACTACCGGACTTCAAAGAGGGCAGAGCCCAAAGGTGGTGATGAACAGGAATATTCCCTGCAGTTATATGACAGGTCTCGCATAACTATTTCATCCTGAATAGGTTTATACCATATAGGCCTACATATAGCTATGAAAATACATTGGGTTCTAGAGTTACGGTCCCTGAAAGGGCAAAAATTGGTTATTTTTGTCTTGTCTGCATGATACTGGTTTCACGTGTGATTTGATTTTAACCAAACTTGCACACAACTTGTATCACCATAAGCTCTTTGTTCCTTCCTTTAACCAGCCATATCCCACCATGGGTTCAGAGTTATGACCCCTGATAGGGCAAAAATTAGCTAGTTTGGTCTTGTCTGCACGATAGTGGTTTCATTTGCAATTTGATTTTAACCAAACATGCACACTACAAACTTTATTTACTTCACAAAAGCGGGTGTTAAGTGATGTAAGGCGGCCTTAAAAAGTCGCCCCAACTTCGTCTCAGTGTTGTTATATTTTCTTGTCATTCGGGATCATTGATTTCAACTCAGTTAGATTCGAAGATTTAATACTGCCTACGCCGGTGCTAGGATGGGGTGATCAGTGTTGCAATTTCCATTACGGCTCATGAACAAACACAGTGGAACGGAGTCTGCAATTTTCACTGTCCGACTTGTTCTCGGTGCTTCTGAGGGATCTAGTTTTCAGACTTTATTGTATAACCATTTGATCTCGGTTCCTTTTTTGAACCAGCCATATTTCACCATGGGTTCAGAGTTACTGTCCCTGTGCGTCCACGAACTTTGTCCAGAACATTTCGTCTTCATGCTATGAGGTATTTCGTTTAACTTGGCACAAATGTTCACAATCATGACATGGAGTGTCAGGCACAAGAACCAGGTACCTAGGTCTAAGGTCAAGGTCAAATGTCAAATTCAAGAATGACTGTCATGAGCATTTCTTCTTCATGCATGGAAGAATTTTGATGTGACTTTGCACAAATGTAACCACTATTAGATGGAGTGTAATGCACATGAACCAGGTTCCTAAGTCTAAGGTCAAGGTCACACTTAGAGGCCAAATGTCTGGTACAAAATTGACTTTTTTCCGGAGCATTTCGTCTTCATGCATGAAGGAATTTTGATGTAACTTGGCACAAATGTTCATCACCATGAGACGGGGTGACATGCGCAAGAACCAGGTTCCTAGGTCTATGGTCAAGGTCAGACTAAGAGGTCAAAGTTCAAATTAAAGAATGAATTTGTCCGGAACATTTCATTTTCATGCATGAAGATATTTTTGAGGTAACTTGGCACAAATGCTCACAACCATTAGGCGTCCTTGTTTTTAGAATTACTTCCCTTTTGTTACCATGAAGAGCATATATTGTAACTATTTTATTACTGGTCGTAGGGAAAATTTGAGACCACTTTTCAGTGGTACAACATGCATGTAACGTCCTATTTTAGGTGTATTTTGATCTATTTCTATCGGTTAGGAGTTTTATGTGGACATATTTTATATACAACTGTTTATGATTAACTTCCCTTTGTTGTTACTATAAATAACTTATATTATACTTTAAAAATGTTCTTGTCAGAAACAGTTAAACAATTTTACATAGATGTTTCTTGGATATTTTCCGATGATATAGGGGTTTGACTGGCTACCGTATTTGTTCAAATTATTGCCCAAGGATCAAATATGGCCATTTCCATGTATGTAACTTATATATATATATAAAATATGCTAATATAAAAGAAACTTTGAATATCCGAGTTTTCTGAATCCACAATAGCTAGAGCCTTGATATTTTCTCAGTACTTGTACCATTATATTATACGAACACACTATGACACAATAAGAAATAGGGTTTGTTTGAAAGCTGGAATGAATATATTAGGGTGTACTTAAAGTTTTGAAATTCGATATAGCCACCATACTAATGTCCGAAAATGATACAAATTGGATTCTTATTAGGTGACAAATAAGCTATCATAGCACAACAGATTTTCAAAAAGTGATTTCTTTAAAAAAGTTACTTGAAAATTTCAGTGGAAAAAAACCGGATCCAAGCATGTATGCAGTTGTCTTTGGTATGCACAAAACCACAGACACAAATGGTCGGAAGATCGTCGGGGCAGCCTCAATAACTGTAAATGCTAATTATAACACACGCACTATGTCAAACGACATTGCTATTATAGGTAAGTCGCAAATGTCTTTAAAATCGATTAGGCTTTAAACTGAGTAATTTCTTTCAAACGGTACGTTAGTTTAAGAGTATGTATTGTCGCCATCATTTAACTTTACGCGCGACTCATCCGACAGTCTTTTAAGGATCTGTTAGAAAAGTGCAAGATAAGAAAGTCCTAACTTCTAGCGTCTCCATTAATTTTGCGTGTTAGGTGTACACTTAAAAATCACAATGATAAAGTGACGTTTTTCCCACGCATCAACTTCATAAAAGTCATTCGAATAATACAGATATGATAGACGAAGAATGCAGATTAGGCCAATCCAGAATAAAATGTGTTTCACATTTTCATCTTCTAACTTATTCAGTCAATCTTTTATCGGTATAGTTTTAAAAACAACATTCTATTTCATGCATTTTTTTTAATTTATAGAGACACGATTCTTGGCTTCTTGCTCATAGGAGGGCTCATAGCACTTTGGGAACTTCGATAAATTTTCTCTACTCATAACTTTTGATAAAAGTTTGTAACATCAGGAAGCAATAATTTGGATATTGGAGCACACACAGACCATGCTCATATATTGACGTAAACATTTTGCCGCTAAACTTACATACGTTAATTTCGTATAGCTTTGATGCATATTGGATTAAGCTACGTCCACATGTGAATAAAGGTTTAGGTCATGTTTATCACAGCAGTTCATCTTGCTATATAAAATAAATGAACACAAATTTATAAATGCAAACATATTTACAGTAAAATTTCTAACAAATGACAAGGCCACTGTCCACTTATATATATTGTCATTTTCTAATGGAGTACATAATGGTAAATGAAGCTGAAAGAAACAATCAGGTTGAATTAAAAAAAAACTATTACCAGGTTGGGTGTCGAAATTAAAAAAAAATTATTTAAAGGTATAAATTTCTATCATGTCTCGATTCGTTTGTCAGTTAAGCAAAGACAAAAGTTCAAATGTGGTTTAAACTAGTACTCGTCTGGAGAATCATATTGTTTATTCATTGCGGGCAGCACTCTGACTGTACCTTTCATAAAAATATTATTAATTAAAGGAATGATGCGTAATGCGTCGTGCAGTCCGATGCATGGGAAGAAACTATAACTTTATTTACTCTGCTCACTGCACGAGTACTGCCTGTTAAATATAAATCAGATTATTATATGATGTGTAACATGAATTCAAATTGGCCCCTTATTAAATAATATAGGAAACGATATTGCATGAATTTTAGATATACTTGAATTTCCTACAGGCTGAAACCACTAATTTAGACTTTTCTTTATTTCATACAGAATCCTTTTACTTGATATCGATATTTCAACATTTTCTAGAACACCCTTTTCTCTTTTCTTTTAGTGTCACTTTTCAGGACCTAAAATTCTTACGCCGCCTTTTTTTATTTAACATGCGATTTTGACTGATGCTACAAACGCACACTAAAGCGTTTGAGAAAGGGCACGGGGATAGAAAACAGATTGGAACTCTTTTTTTACTTGACTACTTGTGATGTGCGCAGGCTTTTATTTGATTTGGTGATGATCAATCTAAACAGTAGCAAAATAACTAGTAACATTGGCTTATTTAATGAAGCTGAACAGTTTACACTTACCTATCGAACATCCGTGCATATTGCAAAATAATGTAATGTTAAAAATAACTGCTCTCCATAGCCACTGAGAATTCATACATTTATACGGAATATAGTTAAATAGTTGGGGACTTTTCAGCTGCGCAATATGTCAGATGTGATCTGTACATAAAAACATAGAACAATCTTCCGTGAATATTATTTTCCTAGTGTATACTACGTCAATCGCACAGCTGGTATACTAGGCTGATGTAAAGACAGTTCCGAGCAAAAATCACATAAGTCTTTCGATTCTTTTTTTTTTCTTACATTAAAAAATCATATAGTAAATATGATGGTATGCTATTTAAACATCCGAGTGTCTGTGATCTTATGTACATTATTTTGGTTTTTCACCAAATGACAGCTCGTTTGTATTGTAGAATTTCCAAGCGGTACTACTGTCAATGGAACTTTTGCTGCACCAATATGCTTACCAACGCAAGAACACTATCACAATGAAGATAGTCTTGTATCTGGTTGGGGTACAACAAGTTCAGGTGAGCAAAAACTTTCATTCTTTGTTCAACAGATTTAAATCAGTACTTCCATAAAGCATGTCAGTCGTTGTCAAGCTAATAAAGTGGTTCTTATAAAGATAATGTGTTTTATATAAAAAAATAGTTATCTATAAAAATAGAGAATATTAGGTTACTGTCTGATAAATTTAAATTTATTAGGCGAGTTGAAGAAAATATATTAGGCGAGGCTGTGCCGAGCCTTATATTTTTTCGTAGACAAGCATAATAAATTTAAATTTTTCAGACAGTAATCTAATATTCTATTTATCCTACCTGTTCAGAAAATAGGGAAAAAAGTCGTTGGAAAGAGCAACAGCATGCAGACTTGACGTCATATACGACGTTTGCAAGTGCAATTCTATTTATGGATAAAATTGAAAAATTGCAATAACTTTTTTGTTTCTGGATAAAAACTTTTGATATTACCACTTATTTTCTTAGTTAGAACATTTCCAATACAATGCTAACGGTTTCTATGAAAAATTCGGCTGAAGTGCTGTAAAAAGTGAAAAATAGCAATAACATTTCTGTTTCTGGATAAAAACCTATAATTTGACCACTCATTTTCTAAGTTCAAGCATTTCCAATACAATGGTGACGGTTTCAATGCAAAATTTTGATAAAATATGTGATTTCAAAAATTCCCGCAAAAGTGATATCTTGACACTGACTAGATAGGCTAAAGCAAAGTTTATTAGGCAGGCCGATTTTATGCTATGTATCTTGTATGAGGGTAGGATAAAAGCTTATATGTGCCTTTTGTTTGTTAGTTTTGGGTTTAACGCCGTTTTTCAACAGTATTTCAGTTATGTAACGGCGGACAGTTAACCTAACCAGTGTTCCTGGATTCTGTACCGGTTCAAACCTACTCTCGGCAAGTAACTGCCAGCTTCCCAACATGAATTATCAGAAGTAGAGGACGAATAATTTCAGACACAATGTCAAATCGTCACGGAGAACATACACTCCGCCCGGGGATCGAATTCGCGACCCCGCGATCCGTAGACAAAAGCTCTCCCTACTTATCTAAGCGGCTGAGCTTTTACATGTGCGTGTGAAATACACTAACTTGCATAGGTTTTGTTCGATCTAGCGTATGTAAGCTGAAAGGACAATATGCATGTTAAAAAGCTAAGGGAAATTTCTACGAGAATCCTACTTCTCCCCTAAATTTTACTGTAAAAGATATGAATGTTTAATATGTCTGAAAGCATGCTCCTCTGGTTTAGGAGGTTCGTCGTCATCAACTTTACAGTATGTATGGAAGCCACTCCTGAGCAGGGTTAAATGTGAGGCAACCAGAAATGGAGGTCATCTTGACGACACCATGTTGTGTGCGGGTGTGTATGGTAAAGACGCCTGTCAGGTAATGTAATATTGTCGTATATTGTAACATGAAATTAGGTGCTACCTCAAAGGCAGGGCTTGCTTACATATCCGTTAGAGGAAATTTATGTTTTTGTTGTGCTGATGGATCTAAAACCATGCAAATTAACAAACACACAGCGGGTACCCGTAAAGATTGAAGTCCACATTGACTTCGGAGGTGAGGGCTGACACATCGGAATCATACACTGGGTACTAGTGAAGGTGTATGTTGAATATCATAATCAAATTACTTCATAGCCGAAAACTGCTTAGAGATCTTCAGAGTATCCATGAAGAAAACGAAAAATAGCAAGTATCTAGTTAAAAACTGACAGTGGCATATATAGGGCCAAGACAATGTGTTCATATCTAAATATATTATTAAACTAATGTAGTTAGTTTAGTTAGTATGCACAACTCATTAATTCAAGAAGGGCCAAAATAGTCCATCTATCATCTTGTAGAATAGCTGTATCATACCAGTATTATCAGAATGATTTGCATGAAGATCCTGTGGGATGGAAATGTAGGTCACTAGGTCGTGGTGGGTCTTTAAGCTTTTATATTCAGTAATATCAGAGGCAGACTATATTATACTTCTCATGAACAGACTCAATCAAACCGAGTCTGCAATTAGTTTGCTTGGTTGCATTCTATGCTTCTAAAGGATCTTCACACAGATTTTATTAACTATCAAAACAGCAATCTTTAAGTGCTGTGTGACGGCTGTAAAATATCCCCGTACTTGGACCTAGTGTTGTTATATTTTCTGGTCCTTTGGGGTCAGCCCCATGTTGTTCTGAGACGATCTGTGTATGAAAAGAATTGGAACCACTGCCTTACCCTTGCATGATCGTAAGAGGCGATTAATAGGGTCTTAACACTTGTTTTGCAGTAACTCTGTGATTCCAGCAGGTATGCAAATTTTGATTCCATACCTCATGTTTTTATTTCGATGTAAATGAGATGTGGAACCAAAATGTGTAGTCCTGTTTGGCGCCATATAACCTATACTGTGTTGGTGCACCGTAAAACCCAAATAAATAAATAAATCCTTTGGGGTCATAGAGTCCACTCGGTGTTCAT